>NC_137200.1:26925161-27170161 GCF_960531495.2 Zeus faber | reverse complement strand
ACCTGCCCAGGTGAGGACGCAACACGTGGACGCTTTGACCGGTAGTAGTATAAGCTGCAGTCACAGTAATAGTGTAATAGTGCTTTTCTGTCCATGTTAGTCATCCAGTAGTATAGTAGTATCGAGTGTAGTATCGGTATTGATTTTGTTCACAACTGTGTACTGTTGGTCTTTGATCAATTCCAATGCCATTTTTTGAATCGATTTGATTATTGTCTTCTGCTTTTTTGCCTGGGACGGGTGTGAGGGTGTGAGGGCATAAACAGCTGTCGTGTATATTTTTAAGGGGCTGAAAAAGGGGGGCCGGTGGCGCGCTCAGCTTTTCGTTCCAAAAGAAGTGAGAAATTCGGCATAGTTTTTTTTTTTCGATCCGACCCTCCTTTCAAGCCAACTTCACGCCGGGATCCTCCCCCCGGTGGCGGTTGGCGTTTGGCATCGCAAAACACAGTTTGTCGGGGAAAGTGGGAGAGCTTGTCTTTTTTTCGAGC
Organism: Zeus faber; assembly: GCF_960531495.2. Classification (NCBI taxonomy): domain Eukaryota; kingdom Metazoa; phylum Chordata; class Actinopteri; order Zeiformes; family Zeidae; genus Zeus; species Zeus faber. The sequence goes on along the minus strand of NC_137200.1, from coordinate 27,169,673 downwards.
ACAACAGTGAGTCGTTTGCTCAGCTGTACATTGACTATATAGTGTAGTACTTTCATGTAGCATTTGCAAGGCGTGAAAAAAAAAGAAAATGCACACAATTCACCGATATAAAAAGAGATTTATTGATAAGAGTCGATCGGTGACATCCAACGGTAACGTTGATAACGTCATCGTCTTATGTACGACTTATTTACTTTGTTTACAATTAAAAAAACTTGACCAACGTCACTTCCTGCGGTACTGCCCGAGCGAAACCCGTCGCGCGAGTTGAAAAGTGTGAACGCACTCCCGGTCGCCCCCGATCGGACGCGGAAACTCCTGCAGCGGCGGCACGTCAAAGCTTTTTGCGTGTGCGGGATCCGACTCTCCTCAGCAGTGAACGGACTTCCGTTTTTTTTCTTCTTGTCGTTTGTCGTGTTCGGTGTGAAGCAGGCTTCAGTCCTGTGAGCACCAATGTGGTTCCCTGCACCGACCCAAATTCTCTCCCAGGGAACCTCGGCGAGTGCTGATCCACCGAGGCTCCACAGGGCTGGGCTTCAACATCGTGGGAGGGGAGGACGGAGAGGGCATCTTCATCTCCTTCATCCTGGCAGGGGGCCCGGCCGACCTCAGCGGAGAGCTGCACAAAGGCGACCAAATCCTCAGCGTAGGCAGACACGCACGCGCACACACACACACACACACACACACACACAAGCAAAAAACACCAAACGGCGAGATTTCCGGACTTAAAGGTGGGAGGTCAGACTCACAGCCGCGGCCATTTTTTGACCCGCCCTGGCTCCGCCCCCTTCTCGGTCGAAACACGTCGGCCTTGATCGTGGAGGCGTTTTAAAACCGCCCGTCGTGTTAACTGTCCTGACTGTCCTGGGATGCACGTCGACATCTCCCCTCGTGGGTTTTTGTCGCACAGGTTTTACACCACGGGGCACCTCTGTCCCCCCCCCCGTTCTCACCACCAAGGGGCTTGAACCTGGAGGATCAGCTGAGCCCAGATCACAGCAACGGCAAACTGAACTGCATCAGAGACAGAAACACAAAGAGAAATGAATAATATCTGACTGTCCTTCTTTATGTCCTGTTATTGTCAATATTAAATAAAGAAATGACAGAGAGACAGATAGATAGACAGACAGACAGATAGACAGACGGACAGACAGACAGACTGACAAATAGATAGACAAATAGAAAGATAGATAGATAGATAGATAGATAGATAGATAGATAGATAGATAGATAGATAGATAGATAGATAGATAGATAGATAGATAGATAGATAGATTTATACTTTATTGCAGTGTCACAGCATCTCGCATCAAAATGGGCAATAATAATAACATCAACCTGATGAGAATACAAACTGAAAAATGAAAATGGCAACTATGCAATAAACCTGAAGATGATCTGAAAAATTGGCAATATACACTAAAGCAAAGGATGGAACGATTGGGAATATACAATATAGAACAAAACTAAATCTAACAATAAACCTCAGATAAACAATAAAAAATAAATTGGCTATTACAATTACCTACTGACGGCTAATAAGCGCAAACATGGAATTAACAAAAAAAAATTAAAAAAAACGGCAGAATGCCAGAATTCGACAATAAAGAAAGACCCGAGTGTAGACTGGATGAGTACTACTACTAATACTACTACTACTATTACTACTACTACTAATACTACTACTTCAAGTCAAAAGTCTGAATTGTCCAAGAACGGCTCAATGCACATCCAAGATGCTGCTGAAGCTCTTTCCAAATGCAGTCCTGGTTCTCTGACCTGCTGCTGTGTTCCAGGTGAACGGCGTGGACCTGCGCATGGCCACACACGAGCAGGCGGCCGCCGCCCTGAAGAACGCCGGCCAGACCGTGACCATCATCGCACAGTACCGGCCCGACGGTGAGGCTGGAGGATACGCACCACCGCTGGGACTGATGACGTGTTTCACACTGCCATGATCCAGAAATACACAGACAGAAAAAATACACAGACAGACGGACGGACAGAAAAAATACACAGATGGACGGACGGACGGACAGACAGATAGATAGATAGATAGATAGATAGATAGATAGATAGATAGACAGATAGACAGACAGACAGACAGACAGACAGACAGATAGATAGATAGATAGATAGATAGATAGATAGATAGATAGATAGATAGATAGATAGAAAGATAGATAGACAGATAGATAGATGGACAGACAGACAGACAGACAGACAGACAGACAGACAGACAGACAGACAGACAGACAGATAGATAGATGGACAGACAGATGGACAGACAGACAGAAATCTAATGATAAACTACAAATATAACCGAAGAAATACAGATTAAAAAAACAACAATTTGTTTTCAATGGAAATATGTGTTCATATACTAATAACCATTGAAATAAAGCAGTGAACCATTAAGAATGGGAAGGTAAAATGACAATAAACCCTCAAATAGTAACACTAATTAATAAGTAATATACAATAATAAAGTAATATATGATTTATGTAAACGATACATCACACAAGGGAGCGTTTGCCAAACAATGATGTGTTAAAAAATATTTACATCAATCCAAAATATCTCTCTGTGGAATTTTTTTGCTGTATTTTGTATTTCTTTTAAAAAGTGGTATTTTGTTAATGCTCTGGTGAGGCCGTCCGATGTGAACGCTTTCACGTTGACGCGACAGCGAGAGACGCCGCTCGAAAGATCGATACCCAGCTTCCCCGTCTGTGCCCTTTCACCTCGGGGACCAAAGGCAAACGCTGAGAGACGCGGGAACCAGGAAGTGTTTTCCAAGGTTTCCGGTCCCTCCGTCCAACGTGCCTCTTCTCTTATCTTCAGAGTACAGCCGCTTCGAAGCCAAGATCCACGACCTGAGGGAGCAGCTGATGAACAGCAGCATGGGGTCCGGGACCACCACGTTAAGAAGCAACCCGAAAAGGGGCTTCTACATCAGGTGTGTTTGTCCGCTGCTCTGCGGCCCTGCAATCACACTCAGGATCCGCTTATTCTCACAGGTACATTTACACACTGTGCACTAGGAGTTAGTTGTGGTGAGGTTTGGTGCCTTCCACTACAGACCATGAGCATTAAAGAAGCTTGACAGTCTGAAAGAGTGGAGAACACAATTCAAATAAAATAAAATAAAAATTAAAAAAACATCAGATAGCTAAAAAAAAATATATATATGATATTATTCAGTATATATCTCTTCTATTATATATTATCAATAGCCAATAATACATATATAAGATATATACAAATAAGAGTGAGTGCTAATAAATCCCATTAAGATATCAATGAAAAGTGCTTTGCAAATAACGAGGGATTTAGGCTGATAACGACTTTTTATTTACACGAATCGAAAACAAAGACAAAAAAAGAGAAATTCAATAGAAAAGCTTTGTAGTTGGGACTTTCCTTCAGGACACGACCGCGGCTCCGGTGGAAGGAACCTGTGAACAGGTGATGGGCTCGGAAACGCGCGGCACAATTCTTAAATGCGATGGTGGAATTTGGCTACGCCATTAAAAGATCACCGCTGCCGAAATATTCATCAACGTCAAACACAAATGTTCTACTATATATACAGTAGTATATATATATATATATAATATTTTCTATTTGCACTGTAAGTGGATGTAGAGATATTTGTGAGATTGCTTTCATTCATCTTGCAGGACTGTCATTTTCCATTTTTTTCTTATAGTAGTACTGTGAGTTAGTACCCGCAGTAGCAGTAATAGTTTAGAGTTGGATTTGCCCTCCTCTCCGTTTCAGGGCTCTGTTTGACTACGACAAGACGGCGGACTGCGGCTTCCTCAGCCAAGCGCTGGGCTTCAGGTTCGGCGACGTGCTGCACGTGATGGACTGCGGGGACGAGGAGTGGTGGCAGGCCCGACGGGTGAGCCCCCAAAACGAGGCCGAGGAGGTGGGCTTCGTCCCCAGCAAGCACAGGTGGGACGGCCCGACGCGGACGCCGGCTTGGAATGTGTGTGTGTGTGTGGGGGGGGGGGGGTGTGCTTCCTTGATTGTGTCGAGGGGGGTCTCACTGTTTAGCACGCGGCCTGAATGAAGGGGCTTCCATCTGTGTGATACTGCTGAGCTGAAGTCGGTCCTCGTCTGGATGGGTGACGTGCAGGGGGGCAAATTTGATCAACCAATGGGGATCAATTGAGTTGCAGTCCAGTTCGCTCCTGCTCTCGGGGATTAATAAAGTTTTATCTCGTCTGAACTAAGCGAGCACACCTGGTCACACCTGAAAACGACATGGATGGTTTGTTGTTGTTTGTTATTGTTATTATTATATTATAGCATGCTATATATGTGTATACAGTATATACATATTAAAAAATAAAAAAGTTTTTACAACCAGACGTGTGAAGTGGTTGATACAGAGCTGTATGTTTACTTCTGACTGTTGAATTTTGTTTTTTAGGTTAATCAGGTTTATGCCTTCTGTTGTTACTGATTCGATTCGAGGTTTATTTTCCATTACTAGCCTCCCGCTATTCTATTGTGTGCTGTGAGTTTTATTGTATATTTCACTTTTTTTCCCCTACATTGCCGCTGTACTTTTTCATATTTTTATTATGTTGTTTTTTTATTATTATTGCCTGTTGTTTTGGTGTGAGCTGCTGGGGCATATGAATGAAGTATCTTATCCATCTATCCCTCTTTCTATCTGTCTGTCTGTCTATGTGTCTATCTGTCTGTCTGTCTGTCTATCTGTCTATCTATATTTAACCCTCTACAGGGTAGAAAGGAAAGAGTGGTCCCGCCTGAACACCAAAGAGAGGGTAGGTGTTTTCATCACTGCCTGTTCAAACCTTGTATTTCCTGCCAAGCCCCTCGCGTCCCACTGACCCAGGGTGTTGTGTGTTGTAGGACCACGCCCGTGACAGCCTGGGTTCCCAAGGTCAGTTCAACAGCAGCACGGCTTTGCACCAACACCCTAACCCCAGCCACCACCTCACCTACTGACCTTACTTGGCCGACGTGAGCTCGGGCGCCGCCCCCCGTAGCCCCGCCTGCGTTGACGCGGCCGGGCGGCCAGATAATAACCCCCCCGCAGTGCGCGGGACGCGGCGGGAAGTCCGGCCGCCTGGAAACTTGTCCCGGTCGGCGGGAAGCGCGCCAGGCCGCCGCCGTCGACGGGGGAAGCGCGCGCGTCCCGCCGCGCCTGCGTCGCCCGCCGCGCCGGCACGCATTGGGACGCCGCCAGTGACCGGTGTCCTCTCTGTTCCCTCTGCAGGGCGGGACAACAACTCTCACAGCTACGAAACAGTCACACAAGTAGAAGGTAAGGCCACTCCATCCTTTTTCTTTTTCTTTTTCTTTTACCTGTGCTGTCATCATGCTGGACGTACAACACAGGGTATTTGTTCCACTGCATCTAGGACAGACTTTGTCTGCAAGTGGAGTTCAACTTCTCAACCTGCAATGACTCTTTATTCATTCCCTTCTATTCTATTCTATTCTATTCTATTCTATTCTATTCTATTCCTTTTTTTGTTTGTTTTTAACCTGTGCTGTCATCATGCTGGACGTACAACAAAGAGTATTTGTTCCATTGCATCTAGGACAACCTGCAATCACACGCTTTATTCTATTCCGTTCTATTCTATTCTATTCTATCATATTCTATTACATTCTATTATATTATGTTCTATTCTATTCTATTCAGTTCTATTCTATTCTATGATATCATGTTCTATTATATTCTATTATATTATGTTCTATTCTATTCTACTCTATTCTATTATATTCCCTTCTATTCTATTCTATTTCTTTTTTTGTTGTTGTTGTTTTTGTTACCTGTGCTGTCATCATGCTGGACGTACAACACAGAGTATTTGTTCCATTGAATCTAGGACAGAGATTCTATTCTATTCTACTCTATTCTATTCCGTTCTATTCTATTCTATTATGTTCTATTCTATTATGTTCTATTCTATTATGTTCTATTCTATTATGTTCTATTCTATTTTACTCTATTCTATTCCGTGCTATTCTATTCTATGATATCATATTCTATTATATTCTATTATATTATGTTTTATTCTATTCTATTCTACTCTATTCTATTATATTCTGTTCTATTCTATGATATCATATTCTATTATGTTCCGTCCTAATCTATTCTCTCTACTTTATTTTATTCTATTCCGTTCTTTTTTTACTTTTTGTTTGTTTATTTTTATTTTTTTACCTGTGTTGTCATCATGCTGGACATACAACTCTGGACATTCTCTCATTCTATTATATATTATCAATAGTCAATAATACATATATAAGATATATACAAATAAGAGTGAGTGCTAATGACTCCCATTAAAATAGGGATTTTAATGGGAGTCATTTGTTCCATTGCATCTAGGACAGAGTTAGTCTGCAAGTGGAGTTCAGCCTCTCAACCCGCAACGACTCTTTATTCAACTCTGTCCTGTGGACCAGCAGGGCACAGAGCCGCCACCAATCCCCCTCTTTGGAGAACCATCTTACCATGTTTTGGTCTTTGGACAACCACTCAAACCAGCCAAAGGCCACTGAATTCAATGTCTGCATTTAGCCTGTATTTTAATTTTTAAATTTTTTAAAAATGAGGCGTAGCTTGAGGAGCTCGTCCTGTCAGACGACTCGCCGCCGCCGCCACCGCCGCCGCACGCTGCCACGCCCTCGCCGCATTTTGCAACCTTCCGCCCAGTCTTGACTTTCTCAACCCTGTGTGTGTTCCTCTCCCTCCGCTCACAGTTCATTATGCCAGACCCATCATAATCCTCGGCCCCGTGAAGGACAGGATCAACGACGACCTGCTGTCCGAGTTCCCCGATAAGTTTGGATCCTGCGTCCCGCGTAAGTCCTTCCGCCCCTTGATGTAGATCACATCTGCTCTTTGATTTCTGTTGATGAACCCTGCAGTGAGTTCATATCCTCGTCGTCAACTCCTGGTCAGAAAGTGCCACTTACCACTTTGTATAAACGAGTGTGGAAAAAAAAAAAGCAGTAAGAAAAAGAAGAAGAGAAAACAGTCGTTCAGCAAATTTCCTCACGTGTGATCCAGTCTTCATGCTGGACAGAGGACCACCTCGCGTAATGCTCTCGTCCTATTTTCAACAAAACACAGAATTGATGAATTGGCGGTTTACCGACCGATTGATTGAATAAATAAATTGATATATATTTAACTGAGTATATTCTGCAAATTTCTATATATTTTAATATTTCTGTTTTGTATTTTTCAGCTACCTGCATATATTTGGCAATTCATTACATTTTTCCACTTTACTTTTTATGATATTTTATTATTATTACTATTATTATTATTATTATTATTATTATTATTATTGTTATTTTATTTTATTTTATTTTATTTTATTTTATTTTTTCAGTCTGGTAAGGTTGTTTTTTTTATGCTAATCGTCTGTAGTAACGCACCAATCCTCACCGTGACAAATTCCTCCTCACCTGTAAACGCATCCCATTCTTATCTCGATCGCGGTGACCGACCGTGCGCTCCTTCCGTCGACAGACACCACCCGGCCCAAGCGGGAGTACGAGGTGGACGGGCGGGACTACCACTTTGTGTCGTCGCGGGAGCAGATGGAGAAGGACATCCAGAGCCACCGCTTCATCGAGGCGGGGCAGTACAACAGCCACCTGTACGGCACCAGCGTGCAGAGCGTCCGCGAGGTGGCCGAGCAGGTGGGGGGCCGCGTCCGGGCTCTTTAACCCGGGAGAGGTAAGACAGGTGGCGCAGGACGCCTTCCCCTAAACACCCCTTGTGTGTCTCTCCCGTGACGGAGCAGCAGGGGAAACACTGCATCCTGGACGTGTCCGCCAACGCCGTGCGGAGACTTCAGGCCGCGCAGCTCCACCCCATCGCCATCTTTGTGCGGCCCAAGTCCCTGGAGAATGTCCTGTAGGTTCCCCCCCCCCCCCCCCCTCCCGGCGCATTGTCCGGTTAAAAAATCCTCTGAGAGGTGACGTTCGGCAGGGCGGTGGTGGTGAAGACGCTTGCTGTGTGTTTCTGGTTCCCGTGCAGAGAGATCAACACTCGTCTGACGGAGGAGCAGGCCAGGAAAGGGATGGACCGCGCCCTAAAACTAGAGCAAGACTTCCTGGAGTGTTTCTCAGGTGAACTCTATCTCTCTATCTCGCTCTCTCTCTCATTTGGAGTCAAAAATGGACATAAAAATAAATGACATTAAGTGAATATGGCAACGAAGAACAATACGTTTGGCAAAAAAAACACAAAATTGTTTGCTGGCATGATGACCCAGAAATTGGAAAAAAATGATTAATTGAATCGACTTTCGCACCAGGGTTCTTGCCAGGTACTCGAGGGTGCTTGAATTTTGTCGGCAGAAAATTAAGTACGGGAATACCGTGAAATTAGCACTTATTGTGCTTTGAAAGGGTCTTGAAGTGCTTGAAAGGCTCTTCATTGAAAAAAATGCGATCATCGAAAACCTGTGATATTCCCCCTGGTTTTGTTATTCAAATCGTAATGGAATATTTTCCAGCATCGCTTACTCCAGAATTGACATTCAGTACATGACAACAGGGAAATGTAAATGTAATCCAGCATGATTGGAAATAGACACTTATGATAGTAAATGAAAATGAGATTTATAATAGATAAACTCATACGAATGATACACAATGAGACTACGATTATGTTTTCATGAGTGAAGTCTTGAAAATTAAAAAAATAGTGCTTCAAAGGGGTACTTGAGAGCCCCTGGATTCCATGTCGTCATGCCGGAGCGAACGCTGGGAAGCGCGGCTTGGATTAAGCGACGCCGCCTCTGGTTTTCCCCGTGCACAGTCGAGATGTGGAGGTCTAACTCAGCGTTAGAGGGGGCAATAGAGAACTTGTCTCCATCGCCCCCGAGCGTCTCCAGGCGGTGTTACAGCTCGCCTGACGCGAGGTCCCGCCTGAGAGATGCCCTCCCACTGCTCTGCGTCTCCCACGTTTCACATTTGCTTTCCAGTTATATTCGGTGCGCTGCACAGCAGGGGGTGAGGGGCACCCCGGCGATATCCGTGGCCGGGGGTCAGACTCTAAAACGCATCGATTGTGATCACGCGCGCATTTAAAAAGAAAAAAAATTAAAAAAGTCCCTCATGGCCGCCACCTCTTGTTGTTATTTATTATTTATTATTTATTACATTTTACGTGAAATGACCTCAGTGTTTTGGCTCGATACGCGCGATATCATCACAATCGCGCGCGGCGACGATGCCGTCGGCATTTGTTGCTCCGGTGCGTTTAGGACGACATCCTTTTGCGAACAGGCGTGAAATGAAGGTTTTGTGGGACCGTGTTGGTGACTGTTCACGTTGCACCAGTTCAGCTGCAGGGAAGACGTCATCCACGCCTCACGTTCTTCTTTGCTTTACGTAGATTTTTCACCGATGAAACGTGTGTCAACAGCCATGTGGTTAAAATATCTTCCCTCCTTCTGTCCTCTCCTCCTCCAACCATCGGTACTTTGCTCCCTCCCTCCCTCCACCCATGCTCTCCCTCTCTCCCTCCCTCTCTCCTTCCCTCCCTCCCTCCCTCCCTCTCTCCCTCTCTCCCTTCTCCCTCTCTCCCTCCCTCCCTCCCTCCCTCCACCCACACTCTCTCCCTCCCTCCCTCCATCTCTCCCTCCCTCCCTCCCTCCCTCTCTCCCTCCATCCACCCACATTCCCTCCCTCCCTCCCGCCCTCTCCCTCCATCCCTCTCTCCTTCCCTCCCTCCCTCTCTCCCTCTCTCCCTCCCTCCCTCCCGCCCTCTCCCTCCGTCCCTCTCTCCTTCCCTCCCTCTCCTTCCCTCCCTCTCCCTCCCTCCCTCCCTCCACCCACACTCTTTCCCTCCCTCCCTCCCTCCCTCCCTCCCACTTTCTCCTTCCCTCCCTCTCCCTCCCTCCCTCGCTCCACCCACGCTCTCTCCATCCCTCCAGCTGTGGTGGAAGGGGAAAGCTTTGAAGAGGTCTATCACAAAGTCAAGACAGTGATCGAGGAGCAATCAGGGCCTTACATCTGGATCCCCACTCGGGAGAGGCTGTGATGCTGCACCTGCCCCGCCCGCCCGCCCCGCCCGCCACCTCTAGCAGAACAACGCCGCCCTCCAGCGGGAGGCGGTGCTTCGAGACACAAAATGCACACGAAATAAAGAGAAAAAAAAAAAAGCGAAAACGGCCGCGGCGGCAGCGACAACACGCGGAGACCGAAAAACCAAAAGAGAGGGACGTGTAAAATAAGGAAGGAGGAGAAGGAGGAGGAGGTGGGGGAGGAGGAGGAGGAGCCGGGAAAATAAAAAAACAGATACGTGGTCAGAGTTCCTCCGCCCGCCCGGCGGGAGGCCGCGGGAGGGGGGGGGGGTCGTTCGCGTGAAAGCGCCGTCACTTAAGACACGTGTTTCCTGAATGAAGGGACGCGCGTGTTGACGGAGAACGCAAAGTTATTCATTTCAACATGGAAGCGCACCGTGCCGGTGACACGCCCACTGAGAGCTTTGTAACCGTTGTGTTACTTCAGTGTTTTTTTTTTTATGTGCTTATCTTGTCAAAAAAAGAAAAGCGTATCACTGTAACGCATCAGCTGACGATGTCCGGGCGCCGCGGAGAAATGCATTTTTTGGTAAGAAAAGCGCAGGAAAAAGCACTAAAATGAAGGCGATTGAAAGCCGCTCGGTGCGTGGTCGTGCGTGAGGCTCTGACATTGAAAATGAATTACTCTCCATCCGCTGTGGAGACGTCTTTCCACTCGTTTGGGACACGTCTCACCGTGCTTTCATGAGACCAGGGTATTGTGTCTCACCCCACTCCCCCGTCTTCCCTCTCTCTCTCTCTCTCTCCCCCTTCCTCATGCTCTCTCTCTCTCTCCCCCCCTCTCTCGCTATCCCTATTTCTCCCTCCCCCCCCTTCCCTCCCTCTCTCCCTCTCGCTCTCTCCCTCCCCCCCCCTCTGTCTCCCTCTACCTCGCCCACCTCTCCCCCCTCACTCCCTCTCTCTCTCTCTGTCTCCCTCTCCCTCCCTCTACCTCATCCCCCTCTCCCGCTCTCACTCCCTCTCTCTCTCTTCCTCTCTCTCTCTCTCCCTCTCTCTCTCTCCCTCTCGCTCTCCCTCCCTCTACCTCGCCCCCTCTCTCTCCCTCTAGCTCCTCCTCCCTCTCCCTCTCTCCCTCTCCCTCCCTCTACCTCTCCCCCCTCTCCCTCTCTCCCTCTCACCTCCATGCCCCCCGCCCCCGCGTCTCCCCCTTTTTCTACATCACTGCTCTTTCTCTTCTCCTTCCTGCCGCTCTGCCTTCGTTGGAGACGGGGAGGGGATCAGTCTTCTTTTGTTTCGTTTTATTTTATTTTATTTTGGGGGTTTTTTGGGGGGGGCTGCGGGGGTCCTGAATCCTAAGCACCTCAATGACCAAGACTGATTTTTATTCACTCCGATCATAACGAGTATATTTACAAGGAATTATGTCAAAGCAGCTCCGATCACATGAGAAGAACTCACGAATCGAATTTCCTTTTGTGCATGCGTCCCGACGGCCGACGGAGGACGACAGAGACGGAGGACGACGGAGACGGAGGACGACGGAGAGAACGGAAAAGAAGGGAGGAAAAGAGGTCAACATCCCTTCCTCTTCTCTTCCGTCCGTCCACAGCCTGTCTCAGAACAGGGGGAAGGAACGAGAGATGCGGTCGAGTCGCGGCCTAGCCTATGCTTATTAAAATACACACACACACACTCTCTCTCTCTCTCTCTCTCTCTCTCTCTCTCTCTCTCTCTCCGACGCTCCCTCTCCCCCCACGCTCAGGCAAACGGTGAAACACACACACACACACACACACACACACACACGTGCACACAAAAGGTCCAAACCTTCAGTGTTCTTCCCCGTTTCCGACTCCAGGATGAATGTTTCTTCTCGGCTCAGACAGATCCACGCGTCAAAACCAGACACGCACAGTCTTTCCAAACGGCTTCAGTGTTTGCGAGTGTGTGTGTGTGTGTGTGTGTGTGTGTGTGTGTGTGTGTGTGTGTGTGTGTGTTGACTGTCCTCTGTGAGGGAGGGATGGGTCTTTTTTTTTTTTTTTTGTCCACTCTTCCACCTTCTATCTCTGCTTCTTTCTCCCTCTTGTGTGTCTCCCGCACCAAATTACCACTTAGTCATGTTTAACAATTCAATTGCCTATATAAATATATAAATATATATCTTTTTTATAACAATTTCTAAACAGGTCTAAGTCTGTAAAAAAAAAAAAAAAAAAAAAAAAAAATTAACACCTCTGAGCAGAAAATGGATCATCGATTTCTTTGGACGATGTTGCTGTTTTTTTTTGTTTTTTTTTGGTTTTTTTTTTTTAGGTTCTTTAAATTAAAATCCGGGATCACCGGACCACCAGAGTGTCCAAATCTCACCCCGGAGCTGCTGAAGGGACATGACACGTTTCTCCTATTCAGAGGTGGACAATTCCCGGTCCGGGGAGGGAGGCCCTGCCGTGTCTTCGCAGCAGCCCTGCACGGAGCCAGTGGTTGGGGCTGAGGCGTATGAGCCCGACGCGGTTGGCTCCAAATCCTGGAGCGAAATTTCTCTTTCTGAACCCGGAGTTTTCCACCTCTGCTCCTATTTGTTTAAAAAGAATCGATGTGTACAATGGCTGCCTGCTTGTGTGTGTGTGTGCGCGTGCGTGCGCATGTGTGTGTGTGTGTGTGTGTGTGTGTGTGTGTGCGCGCATGCGTGTGTGTGCAGAAAGTGACCAGAAAGTGTGTACTATGTGTAATATATGATAACGGTACATCACGATTGTACTTTTCAACTTTCCAATTAGAATAATATGATTCTCATGAACGATTTTCAATTCTGATTCTGAAGAATGATTATACTTTCCACTTGGATGTGTGAGCGTGGCTGCGGCCGTGGGTGTGGGTGCGGGTGCAGCCGTGGGTGTGGGTGGGGCCGTGGGTGTGGGCGTGTGAGTGCGAATCGGGAAAGCGAGGAGGGACGTGCACATGAGGTGATAGTGCAATAGTGTTTTCGATGTTATGCAATGAAGGTGGGTTGGTGTGCGGTCATCAAAATTATATTGATATGTATCACGTTTGCACTGACAGCATAATATGCTACAGGTATGGACGGCAGGAAAACGAAAAGGGAGTGTATTCCACAGGGTTTAATAGCACGTGTTTGTATTTACATACGTATTTTGTTTTGAAGTATGGTCGTAAGTGTGAAAGTAAAAAGTACTGGTAGAAGTGACTGTTCATATTAACTGTTCCTTTGATTTGCTCACTTGCTCCCCACAGGCTGGAGGCTTTTGTGAATGATCAGTGTTGATCTTTGGGGTTTTTTATTTCTGATTCAGAATTTATGAAGTAATCTGACTGAGTTTTTCTTTTTCCTCTCCTCACTTTTGCGTCTGTATATTTATTTTTATTGATTGATTTGTTTTAAAAAATGTGTTTTGTTTTGTTTTTTTGGGCTTTTTTTTGCATAAGGGGAGGGAGGATCCTGGCCAGAGCTGTTGTAAATAATAGAAACTTTTGGGGGTTTTCATGTGACTTTGGACTTTTTAGCCATGAACACTGCTGATTGGATGGAAGTTGAGACCCCCCCGCGCCCCCCCTAGAGCCACAGTCCCAACACATGAGAAACTTATTGAGTGTGGAATACACACACACACACACACACACACACATTCATGAACATAAATGCGTACACACCGATATAAGACCCTCCACATATCCACACACATCAACTCAATCACCGAATTAAACGGGACATGACACACCACATTATACATGAACAGCATACGTTTTCAATACATTTTATTTAAAGGTTAAGTGTATTTCTTATTATCTCTCTCTCTCTCTCTCTCTCTCTCCCTCTCTCTCAGCCATCCATATCATAGTGTGATGGTCCTTATAAAAATATATGAATTTTTACAGAAAAGACTGATAGTAAAGTTCAATAAGGTCAACTGATGCAGAAAAATATATTTAACGACGACGATATCAAGCAAAATAAAATGTTCGAGTTCAGTGAATCGCTTGTTGTAAATTAGCTATAAATTAATAAAAATTAATTTAAAAATGCTTTCTGAGAACTGACTATGCAACCCTTTATTTCCGTGGGTGTCTCTTGTTTCTATGGAACGGTTGGGGTTAAGAAAAAAAGAAACTAGAGGGCGCTTGCCTGCCGTTGTTCACCGCAAACTGGATCCACGGGCACACACACACACACACACACACACACACACACTTCTCGACCCGTTTTCTCCTGAAAATTACACGGTGTAACTAAGTGCTGGACATAATGTCGGTGGAAAACGGATCCAACGGCAGAAAAATTCCAGGTCCAGAAAGTTCACAAACTCCTGCCCGGTTTTTTGCTCCGGCCATGCACCGTCTGCGTGGTCCGTCTCAACTCAAAGTGCTTTTTTTTCTTTTGCCGCAAACGAGCCGATCCACGTTGTGGACCCAAAATCGCGGAATTTTAATTCCCCGAGCCCCGGACGTTCCGTCTCCGCCTGGACTAGGCCCACGGTTCACGTTCCGGAATTCCGCCGGAAAGTGCGGCGTCGGCGCATCCCCCTTTGACCCTCGCTCGCCCTCGTCTTCGCCCCCCGATACGCTCACTTACTCCCCTTGGAAGTTTGCCTTCTTCCGGGGGATCCGTCCGTCCGTCCGTCCGTCCGTCCGTTGGGTTTTCCCCTTGTGACTTCGGGTAGCGGGGATGTTTTGGGTTTTTTTCCCCCGTGCCGGGGAGCTGTTCTTCTCTTTTTTGTGAAAGCTCGTCCCTGTCGAGGCTCTACTGACCACAGCCAGCGACGCTGCTTCATTATTCACTCACTGCGGCTGCCTTGCCCCTTCCTCCGCAGGCTCCAGGGAAACGCGGACCCCGCCACCAGCGTTGGAGGCGGCACACAGAGGAGCGCGGGCACAAACACAGATCCAGTGCGCGGCGGTTTTCCACGGTGTCAGCTAAATAAATATGGGAATGTATAGCAAATATGGGGTTTTTTTTTTCCAACCCTATCTCACAGACCACCATCTTACAGTGTGCAGGTGTATTTATGTGATATGTATTCATATTGTCATTCATACGAGCACGCCGCCAACCACTTGGCATCTCGTGTCCTTGTGTTGACTTCACGGCTCATAACAGCTGTGTTATCGAATTAAGAGCAAATAATTTCAAACCTTATTTAATTTCATTAATTCCTCGGCGTGCATTCATCATCAGAATTATGTAGATGAAGGTGATTCATTAACCTTTGCTGTCAGTTGTGTTCCCTCCCTCAATAACTCGTTCCTTTACTGTACGCATCCCTGTTGGTGGAGTGATCTTCAAAGTCCCGGAGGTATTTTATTACTTTTTTTTCTGTTTTTTTGGAGCATTGTGTGCGAGACACCGATAAATGGAAAACAGCCATGGAGACAATAATTTTCAGGGGGGGCTGATAATTACGTGAAAATAAAGAAACATTAATTAAGGAACACATCTCTGAATATCTGGAGAGAGTCATGCCTCCAGAAGGGCACCGATAGGTGAGAGGAGTCAAAACAACAGCAACCCCATTATTAGCGGCCTGCTGTTATCCAACTGACCGATAACAGGGTTCGAGCCGGTGCGGAAGACGAGGAAAAGGGATTTGCGAAAAGAAAAAAAACAAAAAACTTCCCATCAAATCAGAACCGACCGACAAGTCGGCCGACTCCTCTCGGGTCTTCTTTATTAAGGGGACCCAACCGGGGCAATCTACAGAGAGCCGATTAAGTATCGTCTGGGAAGGCGGCCGACCGCTCCAGACAGACGGCAGGCGGTTAAACAACCCCACGCAGGTGCCGCCGGCGTCGCAGGCCGGAAAACACCTGCACCACCTCCTCCTCCTCCTCCTCCTCCTCCTCCTGGGACCCACTGCCGACGGCAGCGCACGGACGTTAGTGAAATAGGCGGTGAAGCTTGGATGGTAGTGGTTCCTTGCGGCGCACATCCGGGAACGCCCGCCTCCCCCTCGGAGGGACACCGGCTCCGTATTATGCGTTTTTTTGTTTTTTTTTTCAAATGTGAGATTCCGGGCAGTGAAACTTTGACTCCACTACGATCTCCAATCTGTCTTTGCAGCACAGCGGCGCAGGCGAACATCAAAGGAAGCCTTTCTGTTTCTGGGGTATTATGGGGTATTGTGCAGCTGAGCATGGCCAGCGGTGCAGAGCAGGGGGCTGCGGCTGGATAAGAGCCCTGCACTTGAATGGGTTACCCTCCGTGATGAGGACTCCTGTGGCATGGTGCTGAAGGCCGCCGATTGGTTTGGCATTAACACAGTGAGACCTCTCCTCCCCCCGGCGCCGTCTCCTCCTGGTTCCTTTTATTCATGCACTTCTGGATTTTAGACACGCGCACACACACACACACACGCATGCATGCGCGCGCACATGCACACACACACACACACACACACACACACACACACAGCAGATGACTCGCCAGAGCACCACAGAGCAGCCGAACCAGCCTGGGAAACACAGCCGTTGCAGTGGACTGGTGGATTGAGCTACATGTTTATCTCAAATATCTAGATATTATCTCTCTATCTATCTATCTAGGGTTAGGGATCTGTATATTTAGATAGCTGGATAGACAGACAGACAGACAGACAGACAGACAGACAGACAGACAGATAGACAGACAGACAGACAGACAGACAGATAGATAGATAGATAGATAGATAGATAGATAGATAGATAGATAGATAGATAGATAGAACAATATACTATGATATCATAACTTTTTGTTTGTAAAAGCAACCAAAATCAAAAAATATTGCAAAGTGACAAGCAGGTCATTGTGTTTTGTTGTTGTTGTTGTTGTTGTTGTTGTTGTTGTTGTTGTTGTTGTACAAAGGCATCGTGGCCTTAAAGTTGTGACCATCAAAAGCTCGTTCAAAGAGCTGTGCTCAGTGGTTCTCAATGTGTGGTCCGGGGTCCAGCAAACCGACCCGTAGTTCAAACCTCCACCTTGTATGTGTGACGAGTGGCTGTTACCGCTGCAACGACAGCGCAGAGACAAATGACGAACGGTTCGACCCCATTTTTGTGATTCGGTTCCCGACGAGTCACTGGGCCGAAGGAGTCGGCGTTGCGCAGGACCACCGGGGAACGGCGGAGTCGGAAGGGGCTGTCGGTCCTGAGCCGTGGATGGAATTCTCCCGGGATTCATCCTTGAGCCCAATTCTCCGCAGTTATTTATTTTGGCGGAGAAGTGCAACGCGCGGATCACAGGGATGCACACGTTGACTCTTTTTAATCGATTCCCACAGAGAATTAAGCCGAGTGCATTTGGCCTTTCGTTTGCCGTGGACTTCAACCCCCCACCCACACCCCCACCCACGCCCCCACCCCCACGGGTTGTTTTCAGTTTGCTCAACCGTTTCGCGAGGCCGGAGTCATCTCGAAATATTCGTTCGCTGCGGGCGAACCGTTCGCGGGTCTTGCGCCAGCCGCCCGCTCGCCGCGCGGCCGCCCCCTGCCGGGCGCTTTCGGGGTCCGGGGTGGAGGGTGGTGAGGGCGGCGGGCGGTGCAGCAGTGTGCACCGCTGGATCGGGGTGGCGTAGTGTTGGGAGTGGAGGGGCGGGGCGGGCGGGGGAGGAGCGTCCATGCGGACAGACTGCTGGTGCCAGTCCGCTCCCGGTGCGCAGACCCACGGTGGCGGAGCGCGTTTCCAGGTTGGCGGCGCGTTTGGGATTTCTTATCAGCGGCGCGGGGCGTCGATCTCTCATTCTCCGTCTTCGTTCTGTTTGCGTTTTTTTGTTTGTTTTTTTCTTGTCTTTACAAGAAAAAAAAAAAGGCAGGATTACGGTCGCACGAAGCCTCCTCTTTCGCCTTTCGTCCAACTAGTGCGAGACTGCGGAACTGTTTCGCCTGCGAGTTCGCGACCCGCGGATCCGGAGACAGAACCACAAGAAAACGTTTGGGTATTTTTTGTTTTGTTTTTTGGGGGGGGGGCGGCGGCGGGCGGGGGTGTTATCTCGCTGCAACTTCTACAGGATACGGTTGTATCGATCCTGCTTTGTCATCGATCCGAGGAGTGTGTGTGTGTGTGTGTGTGTGTGTGTGTGTGTGTGTGTGGTGTGTGTGTGTGTGTGTGTGTGTGGGTTGTTGTTTTTTTGGGGGGGGGGGCAGTCCTCCGGATCCCGCGGACAAAGAGCTGATCGAGCCCCCGGGACGCAGCAAGTTTCATCCGAGCCTCCTCGCTCGCCACCAGGGAGACGCTTGGTGAAGATCCACCGCCGATGCACAAAGTTGGAAAATCTTGTTAAAGTTTCTTTTTCCTTTTTTCTTCTTTTTTTCCCGTCCGTCGCCGCGTGTGCAAGTCCCGTCCCGGACAAAGTTGTGGATGTAATAGGGATCAGCTCATCGCCACCCGCGGGGACCCCCCCCACCCACCACCACCCAAATGTTATGACCACAACTCCGCAGCGCTCTGGACTTTAGATGTTGACGGCACCGCGGTCGGTGGGTGCCCCGCTCGGCCCACGCCGCTCCGTTCCCGGTCCACGGCGTAGCTGATTTGCCCTCCGGAGACCCGCCGTCATGGACCTGACCGCCGGGGGCCTGCTCCTCCTGGGGCTCCTTCTCCTGGAACGTCTCCTGGTGTCCGCGGAGGAAGGTGAGCTGGACTTTCTGCACGACTCGTACCGTCAACCGTAAAGAGCCGTTTTCTGGCGGCGGGGCTCGTCGGTGTGTTGTCTGCACCGCTCGGCGGCCCCCTCAGCCGTTCCTCTTCCGCTGGAGCGGGGCTTGTCGCCACGCTTTCATGGGCAGCCCCACAAATGAGTGCTTTTGGGCAAGCGGGTGCGTCATTAGGTGGACGTTATCCAAGAGAAGGATCCCATTGTGCGTGTGTTTTTTTTTTCTTCTTCTTGTAGGAACCTCCTGCACAACATTCCCACAGTGCGCGATGGTGCCTTTGGGATTAAAGGGTTCAGCGGTCCATGGCATCTCGTTTTAAAGGGCTAGCGGTTGTATATCCGGGCAAAGTCCAGAAAAATGTACCCAAATGCGATCATGTAGAATGAGAAACGTGACTATCAATATTGATCCACAGGGGAAGCCACAAGTCAAAAGTAAAAAGTGTCTCAATCTTAACAAGGGGCCATTTATTACAGAATTAAATTGAGATCTTGATATGTGTTATCTTTTAATTGAGTAACAGTCCCCATACTGTTATTTATTATTAAAATGTGTGGCTCCGGGATTAAAATGGGAGAGTTTGCTGCCGTGCCTTTAAAACTAATTGAAATTTTGGAAAAAAGAAAGAAGGCGTTGCGTTCTCTCAAATTTTGCCGGGGTCATTTTTCATCTAATCCGTCTTACTTAGGTGTGTGAAATAGGTTTCTTGAGAGGGGCTTCAGCCGTGTTTAAGACCTGTCCTTCTTTTCTATGTAGTATGGTAATGGGCTCTTGTGCTGTATAGCCTGCAGATACCTGGTCTCAAGGTGATGTTGCTGCATTGCTTGGCTCCATGGATTGTGTTCATGTCCCCAGTATACACAGCCACACCAAAATAAAGCGTCGACTCAATGGAAAGAAATTGATTATTAATCCAAGACGAGGCCAAGAAGTTGATCAATTTGCATTTGCATGCAAGTAAAGGTGCAGTGCACACACCCAAAAAACACGACGCACATCTCATACAGAAATATGGAAATAAACAACTCGGTTGTGCACAAAAATAGAAATTAACTGGTAGACTGACACTGTTTGGAACATTTGCTCGGTCCGGTGGAGCTGTGCGATAAATGATCTCAGCATTTCAGAACTGGCCATAGTGACATTGACATTTATCAACTAATCTGTAGAAGGCAAGATTTCACATGAGCCATTCCTTTGCCTAGTGCATCTAATGAGATAGGAACGAGTTGCACTTTGGTGAGGCGGTGCGCGTTCACCGGCCACTCTCCTTGAAATATACCCCCAAATGCAAGGGAGAGGTAGAGGGGTCACATTCCTCCCTCCTCCCTCTCATTCTCATTTCTCTACCTCTCTTTGCCCTTTCTTCACTCACCTCGGCGTTGAGATTCACTATCTGAACTCAAACTCACGGGGGGTTGCAAACGTGCACAGACGATGCACACCACAGGCGGTTTCTGTTTGGAAGTTTAAGAGGACTTATTTCAGGCCCCCCGATCCCCCCCCCCCCCCCCTTTTGCACGTGTAGCTTCTTTTATTTTGGTCCCGCCCTCGCTCTCGCCATGTCCTCCGTCTCCTTGATGCCTGACTTCTGCTTTGCTGCTCTCTCTTTCCCACTGTCTCCCCTGCCGTGGAAATGTGGATCGTTTCCCAGAAATCCTCTTAAACGGAACCGATTTTTATAAGAAAGGGATTTGCATTTAAAGTAACCCCCCACCCCCCTCATCCTCCACCCCCACCCCCACTCCCAACTGGAAGCCCCTCGCCCCATCATCCCCGGCACCTCAATCCCGTGATTAGCTCGCTCAAGAGTTAAACAGGCGTCCCAGTTGCACCGGCACTTTCTCTATCTCCCTCTTTTCTCTGGTTCTCTCGCTCCCCTCCCTCGCCTCCCCCGGCTCACGGAGGAGGTTGCATGTGGCGGCGGGGAAATTTTGCAGGTGGATTCAGCCCCATGAGGAGGCACGCTCCCGTGTGCACACATCCACGTGAGCAAACGAGCCGCGGGAGTCGGAGCCAGCGCGCGCGGGCCGGTGTTCTCCCGGTTCCTCCGCCGCCGCTCTGGGACACATTGTGGGACACAATGGGGACGGGGCTGCGGAGGAGAGGGAATGAGGCCATAAGTGCCAAGCAGGGAGCGTACTTTGGGGAGGGGGTGGTGGGGAACCTATCTAAACAGTAAGTGGGGGAGAAATAGTCAGAGCTGGATGGAACACGGAGGGAGAGAGCAGGCAGTGCTTCTGTTTACGCGTTTTCGTGTTTGTGTTGTCGGGATATTCACGCTGTAGCCATGGGGCCCCTGGGGAAATACACTTCAGTCCTATGTAGGGCCTGAAATAATAGCTACGCATCCAGTGTACCCATGTAAGGATTTCGGGATATGGAAACAAATCACTTGCCGGCAGACTTAACATCAGTCGCAATCCATGGATGATAATGAATGGGAGAAAAGCTTCAGACCAATAGATACATAGTGATGCGGGTTAATTGGCCGGAATGCTTTTTGGTTTACCCGGAATAATTCCATTTGTGAGATAAGGATGTTGCCACGGCAAAGCAATTAAAACACAAGGAACGGTCCCACAAAACTTAACTCAAAATGCAAATACCATTAATAAATGTAGGAATTATGTGATACAGCGCACACACAATATACTTTGTGGCTATTAGTGCGTCTACGTAGACATACAAGCGTTGTCAAATTAAAAAGCCTGTATAGTGTATAGTGATAAGCCCTTGTAAAAGCCTGTAAAATAAAGGAAAAGACTGAACCGTGGAGAAATATCAGTGTATACCCAGCCTATATGCACAATGACATATAAAAACCAGACACAGCAGGCACATTGAATCCCTGCTATGCGGGCTGGATTCAGTTTTGGTTGTATTTTAATAAGAAGATTGATTCATTTTGGGGGGGAAAAGGGCGACTGCACACCAGAAAGCAAAAAAAACAACAAAAAAAAACAACAACTGGTGGGTTCAACAAGACGAGCTGCGTATACAGAGACCAGATTAATGAACTATGCAATTACTGTCCTACGCCTGTTTTTTTAGACTCACCCTTTTATTTAAACACATTTGCAAAATGCTGATATAAACATTCTTTCAACACATACAATTTATGATGTCTTCATTTTCATCTGTTGACACTGGAATGTAAGGAGACTGACGATTGGCCTAATTCCAGCATTCTTATTTCATATTAAGTGAGACGTGTATTTATATCCTGACGCCAACAGAAGACCAGCTGTGCCCAGATCTGGCCAAAAATGCTGCCGCTAGATTGGCGAAGGTACTGTGACAAAGGGAGAACAGCAAGTGGCAGAAAGGAAGAAAATAAAGGAACGGAACAGGAAGAACAAATCGAGCCCATGCTAAAACCTGTGTGGTCTTTGGAGGCCAATATGAATTCCCAAAAGCGTATTTCGCACTCAATGAACGTAGGTATTGCCTACTTGAAATAAGATACACAGCCCCCTCTCTGCGACTGTGTTTGTGACCCAGATATACTGTTTAACAGCCTTTCTTTTTTACCCTTCTTTTATCAACACCGATCCACGGAGGCTTTGTCACACTCGTTCAGGAGGTCTGTGTGGGTCTCCCGGGACCTGGTTCACATACGGCACCGGACCCGGTGGGTCCCTGCGAAAATACCCCCCTCCCAAAAAAAACAACCCAGCGTGACAGTGAGCCGTCTGCAGCGCTGCTCGCCTCCCTCCCGCAGCGGGGAGGCAGCTTACCGCCTCATACCCACTGTAAAGGGGTAGTATTTTATCTTTTTTTTTTTTTTTTTTTTTTTTTTTTTTTTTTTTTTTTTTTTTTCAAAAAAAGTGGGTCAGTTTGCAGAAAGAACGTTCGATGGTTCTTTTCAGCCGCGCAATGTGCTGTTTTCTGACGTTTTTTTTGGAAACGTGTCTCCTCAAAGAATAGAAGGAAAGACTTTGCTGTCAAAATATAACCAAAAAAACACCTCTGGCCTAGATCACGGCCGTCCTCTATTCGCGTTTTTTGTTCTGCTCGCCCTCGTGTGACGCCTGCGAGTGCAGCGGACGTTCTGTAGCTCCCGTCGTGTCTTCGCTGTGCATCCTGAGTGTTTTTATTTAGATACACGAGAGAGCAATGTGTCGGGACGACAGAGGAAAGCCACGCGGAGCCAGTATTCTCTTGCATCTCGACTTAAAAGTGTCAACCCTTAGATGGTTTATTTAGCTGGAGTGTGCAGCGATAGCTCCAAGCTGTCTACCTCCCACTGCAGATTAGTCAGTAAAAGCTTGTGCAAGATCTCTCTCTCTCTCTCTCTCTCTCTCTCTCTCTCTCTCTCTCTCTCTCTCACTCCTTTTCTTTTTTCCAAAACCGATTCTTGCAACTGCGTCGGTAAAAAGCTTTGATAAAAGCTCCTGTTATGAGGAGTGCAATACACATTTTCAGGGGTGCGAACGTTTTTACGGGTCCTTCCGCACAGAATGTATGTCTATTGGGATCTATTAGGAGCGGCTCCAGATCTTGACCGATGCCTTGCTCGGGGGCAGCGGCAGGGGCGTCTGACCCTAACGTGCTTGTCTTTCGGGAAGGGGAAAGTTGCGGAAACCCACGCAAACACAGGGGGAACTCGCAGATCCGACCCAGAAAGGCCTGTCTTGGGGAACCTCCTCGCTGTGGTCCTGACGGTGTTCGCCACTGAGCCGCCGCGCCCCTGAGTGACACAGATATCTGACACTTATTGGGAAGTTGTGCAGTGACCGGCCCAAGAAATCAAGGGACATGGCAGTCACCGAGAGCTGGAGGGTGGGACGGCGCTCCCTGGACTTTGGCCCCCGTCCGCAGGCCAGACGCCAGGTCCCCACCCGCCCCCGAGAGTCTCACTCTGGCCGAGCGTGCGCTCTGAGCTGCTCGCGGAAGTCGGTCGTCAGGGGGACAGGAACACCCCTCAGAGGGGGCATTTACGACACTGATTCTGCACGTTCCATGTACTCTAGCTCTCCTCAAGATAGAAGGTATTGGTGACTGATCAATGAACGGACAGCTTCAGGACTTTTTGACGGTCCATGTCGTAGTGAAGTGCATAGTGCTGAGTGCTTTGATTTTGATACCGCTTCCTTAAGCGTTCGTTTTCCGATTTAAATTTTCTTTCTTTTTTTTTAACTGTAAAAACTGAGATAAAGGTCGTACGCTGCCTCAAAATAAAGACGCCCCTGCAGACCGGCTACTATCAGAATGTTTCAATAGTCAAACAAATAGCAAAATAAATATGTACAGAGCCCACTGAAACTATCTTTTCCATAAGTCTCTGGCCACAGAGTTGCTATAATGAATGTTGCAGCAAATATGTTTGGAATAAGTCATTAGTAGTCAACAGAACCCCCCACAAATTAGAATCGTAATTGAGAGTGGGGCAGGCCTGTCTTTGCCATTCAGCATTTGCCAATTTAATATAATAAAAATAATATATGAATATATGAATAATGAAAGAATATGAATTGGCAATGTAGTTCATTCTATAAAGGGTGACAAAGGTTAATAAAGGATGGCTATTCAGCGCTGCAGTTTAATTATATACGAAAAAAATAGAGCGACAAAACATTTGTTTGTATTTCATATACATACTGTAGATATGCTGTATGTGTATTTTATATAATATACGCATATTTATTATTTTATCAACCTACTTCTTCTACTATCATTACTCCAGTAATCTTGTCTGATAAATAATCACAAAATGTGATAATTTATCATGGGTGTAAGAGAGTGACGGAGAACGTGTCCCCCATCATAAAATAACCTAGTTCTAGAATAAAAACACACTGTTTTGGCGCACCGACCACCGGCGACCGATCGCTGGCACCGCGGGCACGGTCCGTACCGTTGGAGAACAGGCGCACCATGGCTGGCACGCCCTGGGCACCGTCGGGGTGCAGAGCCGTGATTATTTAAAATTATATAGTTATGTTTACAATGATATATGGAGGGAGACAACAACCCCCCTCGTAATTCCCGCCCCTGCCAGGCCGTGCGAAGGTGGTTATCGGCAGGTGGACCCGTCACGCTGTTGCCGGGAAGCAACAAATTACATTCCGGAGGGACTTCCTCCAATTTGTTTCAACAGTTACGTTTCAATCAGAAGGCGAATTAGGCACACACAACAAGCCAACAATAAATCACTTTAATATTTATTTATTTTCCTACATGAATGTTCATATTTTTTGTAAGAAAATGTATTTTGATCAAACTTGACTGGCCCACCCACAAGTTACGTTAAAATTATGATGGCTAGATGACTGGGTCAGAGCATCTCCAAAACCACAGGTCTTGTGGGGTGTTCCCAGTATGCAGTGGTTAGTACCTGCCAAAAGTGGTCCAATGAAGGACAACCAGTGAACCGGCGACAGGGTCATGGGCCCACAAGGCTCATTAATGCACGTGGGGGAGCAGAGGCCGTCTGGTCCAATCCCACAGAAGAACTACTATAGAACAAATTACTGAAAAAGGTAATGCTGCTATGACAGAAAGGTGTCAGAACACACAGTGCATCACAGCTTGCTGTGTATGGGGCTGCGTGGCCGTAGACTGGTCAGAGTGGCCATGCTGACCCCTGTCCACCGTGGAAAGGGCCTACTATGGGCATGTGAGCGTCAGAACTGGACCATGGAGCAATGGAAGAAGGTGGCCTGGTCTGATGAATCACGTTTTCTTTTACATTATGTAGATGGCCGGGTGGGTGTGCGTGGTTTACCTGGGGAAGAGATGGCACCAGGATGCACTATGGGAAGAAGGCAAGCCGGCTGAGGCAGTGTGATGCTCTGGACAATGTTCTGCTGGGAAACCTTGGCTCCTGGCATTCATGTAGATGTTACTTTGACATGTACCACCTACCTGAACATTTTTGCAGACCAAGTCCACCCCTTCATGGCAACAGCATTCCCTGATGGCAGTGGCCTCTTTCAGCAGGATAATGCTCCCTGCCACACTGCAAACATTGTTCAGCAATGGTTTGAGGAACATGACAAAGAGTTCAAGGTGTTGACTTGGCCGCCAAATTCTCCAGATCTCAATCCAATCTAGCATCTGTGGGATGTGCTGGAACAACAAGCCTGATCCATGGGGGCCCCAACTGACAACTTCCAGGACTTAGAGGATCTGCTGCTGACGTCTTGGTGTCAGTTACCACAGGACACCTTCAGAGCTCTTATGGTGTCAATGCCTCCACAGGTCACAGCTGTTTTGGCGGCACGAGGGGGAGCTACTGAATTTTTTTGATAAGATATCTCTGTAAGTTTATCAGATAGCTTTTTGATGATTTATTTATATATTCCACTAAAAGCCAAATAGGTTAGACATTAACATTTGGGTTACATCCAAATTGGGCCAAATCAGCTCTCCTCTTTTGTGCATATTTTAACTCACTCAGTCCCCTTTAATTTGCTGTCATATCCTCTTAATTTTGAGAATGCGTCACTCTTTCAACAAAATGATGGATAGAGCATAAAACTGTCACAGAGTTCCAAAAAATCAACACGTAACGGGAGTTCAGTGCAACTACGTGACGTTACGTTCTGACACCTGACCCCAGAACCAGTATCTGTGCCTGCGTTAGCTTTGGAGCAGATCTCATAATGTTTTTCCTTTATTTTTCTTAATACTCCGAAAGGAATATCTATCTTTTACACACTTTCTTTATTCTAAAGGACTTAAAGATCCACCCGATCCACGCTCTAATGCTGTTCTTCGACGTTAATCAACAGCCCAGGTTTAAAGTCATTATGGGCCATAGCATGTGGTGTCCCGTCCTCTTATTACCCTTTGATTACATAGAAGGGGTTAAGCCAACGTGATTAAATTACATATTCATTATCAACCGGCGGACTAATACGACACCTGATACTCCATATACCGAAATAGATTAAGGAGGAATAGCAATGACTTTCAGGGCGTAAGATCTCCTTCCCCGTGTCCTTGGAAAGTTTAGGTTTGAGCAAGCTGTCGGGAAAATCTGACCCAGTTGTAAGTTTCAGTCTCGACTTTGAGCCATCAGATATTTTGTGATTGTTTTAAGCCCCTTTCCCACACGGAGTCTGTAGCATTGCTTGATAAATGAAAATCTGGCAAAGGCAGTAAGTAGTCATTCCCACATTGGCCTCCGTTACGCAAATGTTCTGTCTGGAGTCTGTTCCCACATATTTGACTGTTACGGATACATCATGTAATGCTCGAGCGAGAGGTGTCTAATATCACGCGAGACTAGGCGACAGAATCTGAATTTAGACCCTCGGGCTCCTCCCTGCGGTGCAGTCAGTGGGCAAGCCAAGCGCTTGTGCCCGATGCCCCCAAACCCTAAAAAACACATCTAGGGTCTGAGGGGAATTTTTATGAATAAAAATATAACAATTTATAAAGACCTGTCTTCGTAGAGACTGGACACGTTTCAGTTTCTCGTCTTTGCAGCCGAGCGCCTCGGATCGGACTCACCATTTTTCCAAATGTTTTTTTCTTCTTCCCGAAAACATTTTTTTATTTAAATATATATATTTAATTATATTTATTAAGATAAATATTTGTAAAAACCCACTATTTGTGTTTTATTTGGATTCGGCTACACCCCTTCTTTACGGAAATGTTACTGCTTCCATTCCCACACACGTCCATTCACAGCCTTTCCGGCAATTTGCCGGAAATTATACTACTTCAAGGGTGGAGAAATTTCTGGAAAGACTTTTTCGAAACATCGACACCGGCTCCTTTTCTCACATGACGCCAATATGGAACATTGGCAGTAGATTTACGGCTTTCGGTGCAAGTGGGAAAGGGGCTTTATACTTGGCCGGTTGTGAGCTGCTGGTTGTGAGATACCAGTTGTGAGATACTGGTTGTGAGATATTGGTGGTAAGCAACTGGTGTGAACTGCTGGTTGTGAGAGTGGGTACCACAAAATGCCATTGATATGCATTGGTGAGGCCAAGAAGGAGAAAAAACATCAACACCTTCATTTCACCTCACACCTTCCCCCTTCTCCTCTCACCGCCACCACTACTTCCATCCATTACGTCCAGTCGCACCTCGCCCTAATTGCTTACCCGCGTGCTGGCTGGCCATAGGAGGTCCTTGTTACAGATCAGAAGTCACGCTGTTTTCCTGGCGGGGACGCTCGCTTGGCTTGTTGTGATGAGTTGTGGTAAGCTACTGTTTATGAACTGCTGGTTGTTGAGATACTGGTTGTTGAGATACTGGTTGTTGAGTTGCTGGTTGTGAGATTCTGGTTGTGAGATACTGGTGGTGAGATACTGGGCATAAGCTACAGGTTTGGAGATACTTGTGGTGGGCTTCTGGTGCTGAGCTACTAGTGGTG
Organism: Zeus faber; assembly: GCF_960531495.2. Taxonomy (NCBI): domain Eukaryota; kingdom Metazoa; phylum Chordata; class Actinopteri; order Zeiformes; family Zeidae; genus Zeus; species Zeus faber. The sequence continues at coordinate 27,141,643 of NC_137200.1, read as the reverse complement.
AGCTGCTGGTTGTGAGCTGCTGGTTGTGAGATACTAGTGTTAAGCATCTGGTTATGAGCTGCTGGTTGTGAGATACTGGTGTTTAGCATCTGGTTATGAGCTGCTGGTTGTGAGATACTGGTGTTTAGCATCTGGTTATGAGCTGCTGGTTGTGAGATACTGGTGTTTAGCATCTGGTTATGAGCTGCTGGTTGTGAGATACTAGTGTTAAGCATCTGGTTATGAGCTGCTGGTTGTGAGATACTGGTGTTTAGCATCTGGTTATGAGCTGCTGGTTGTGAGATACTGGTGTTAAGCATCTGGTTATGTGCTGCTGGTTGTGAGATACTGCTGGTGAGCTACTGGTTATGAGGGAGTGGTTATGAGATACTGATTGGGAGCTTACTGGTTATGAGTTACTGGTGATGAGCTACTGGTTATAAGCCACAGGTTTCGAGATACTGGTGTCGGGCTTCTGGTGGTGAGCTACTGGTTATGAGATACTGGATATGCGCTACTGGTGGTGAGATACTGGTTATTGGCTACTAGTGGTGAGATAATTGTTGTGAGCTACTGGTTATGAGCTACTGGATATAGTCTACTGGTGGTGAGATACTGGCCGGAGCTACTGGTGGTACACTACTGGTCATGAGTTACTGGTAGTTTGCAGGCTACATGTTGTAAAGCACTGACCAAAAAGTGACTTTGCAGAGGAGGGGTACCATAAAAAGCCAGTGATATGCATTGGTGAGGCCAAGAAGGAGAAAGACAACAAACATCAACACCTTCATTTCACCTCACACCTTCCCCCTTCTCCTCTCACCGCCGCCACTACCCCCATCCATTACGTCAAGTCGCACCTCGCCCTAATTGCTTACCTGCGTGCTGGCTGGCCATAGGAGGTCCTTGTTACAGATCAGAAGTCACGCTGTTTTCCTGGCGGGGCCGCTCGCTTGGCTTGTTGTGATGAGTGATGTTCCCCCATAGCTCCCGCCGCACTAGGAGACAGGAAGGGGGACATGAAACCGCAGGAAGCCCAAGTCTATAATCTCACAAACCCACAGACACAACTCTGGGTCAAAGACACACAAACAGCGGGCAGCACACGCCTTGCGGCAGCTTTACGACGCGTGCGCGCTCACGTGCACACAACATCCAGCCCTCGCCGAATGAGCAATTTTAAAAGGTGACGCAAAGGCTCTCTCGCAGCCATACTTATGTGTTGTTCACATGCTATCGTCTCACTAGTTGTTGTGGAGGGCGATGTCTCCCGTCCCTGGAAATAAGTCACGTCGCGGGCTGAACTGGTCCAGATCCTCGCAGCTCCTTGGTTGTTTAGATAATAGTCCCGTACGGCCATGAATCACCGAGCGAGCTGCCACACTGACACGCAGACGACCGGTGGGAAACGACCTGTGAACGGCCTGACGCTTCCACTTGTTTTTCCTCTGTAGCGCTCGCTCGCTACGCCCTCTGATTTATCCCCGCTACAGGTCACGAGTGCACGGGAGGAGCCAAGCGCAACGCGCGGCCGCCGGCATTTGTCGTGTAAAACTCTACTATCTTATTAAGTTTATTGTTTGATCGGCGTCGGCATCAGAATCGGAGTCACACTGTTTTCACACCAATATTAGCGGGTTTACCAGTTAAAGATAGGCCATCGACACCTTTCCCATTGCCGGGGGAAATTCCCGGTGCAACATGTTCGACGTCACCAACGCGTCGGAAAAGGGGCGTGTCATTGTTCCGGTCTGATTGGGAACAAAACAGCAGAGGAGACAGCAACCTGAACAATCAATGACATAAAACAGTAAAACTTGGAAAAATCGTTCATGAACGACCCAGCACCGCAGGGGGAGCGGCGCGGAGCCCCCGGCAGCACGGATGCTCCATGCTCCTTCGGCGGCGGAGAGAGGTGAGCGGCTCGGGGCGACGCCGGAGTGACTCGGGGCCCGACGGGGAGCGTGGGGGTTCACCGCCGTTCCCCCTTGCGGCGCCATCCCCGCACTCGCGACATTTCACGGCCCCCAAAAGAAAGTCAGTAACTCCTGATTGGCATTTTGGATTCTAAATGGGATACGAAACGATGGAATGAGACACAGATATATTCCTCTCTATTTATACGGCAATGTCCGGAACTTCGACACCCACTGCGTCGCGCTGGTAAAGGGGCCAAAATTAGAGAGTCAGCCTGGCTGTCGCGCTCACATCAGTGCCAATCGGAGGTGGAGCGGGTTAAAACCTGTTTCTGTTGCAGGGTCATTTGACCAGGGCCTAAAACCTGGGATTTTCCTTTCCCACTGGTGACAAATGCCGGATGTTACGGGGTGTCATCGGGTTTTTGCCGCAGTTTATTCCGCTGGGTACATTTGCATCGACTAGGAATCTGTCCTGCTGACGATCGGGGCGTTTCACTACGGACGATCGGCATAAAAAGGGCCTTAAAGCTTGGCGAAAAAGTGGAGAATTCAAGGAATAAGCAAAACAAAATACGATGAACAAGTCGTGAAGTTAAAAGAAAATAAATAGAAAAAAGTGGCAAACACATATAAATTGCCGAAAAATACCAAAAAATACAAAAGAGAAATAGTCCGATAAAATTATACAAAATACAATGCTGTGTGATGGTGATGTGTCATGAAATGATGGCATCTTCTCTCCGTTCATGCACTGCCGGAGCCACTTGGACACAAGCGCCTGCAAAAAATACGACGTGAATAATTCGATACCGGACCCAGTTCTTCCGTCTTGGCCGCTTTGGAATGTCCACCTTGATCCCTGTAAACACGGGCGTTCAGTACAGACGCGCCACAGCCCGTGGGCGAGATGCCGTGCGCGCGGCGGTGCCTGGGTGTGAGATCCTTTGTTCCTGTGTTGCTGTTTGCGTCCGGGGCGGGGTGGCTCTCCCTCGCGCGTTCGGGGGTAATTGGCACTCTGCTCCATTAATTAAAATGGGATTTTAATTGTGGGTAATCGGGGCGAACGCTCAGAGGAACGTCGTCGTCCCCCCCATCACACCCCAGAGCCCGTACGGCGGGAATTGGGACGGAGAAGTGGGGGCGGCAGGCGGGAGGATCGGCGTGCCCACAAGCAATGGAGGGAAGGAAGGAATTTAGAATATAATTAACAAGTGTGTTTTTTTTTTTTTTTCTTGGGGTTTTTTTTTTTGGGCCGTGCCGTCACATCCAAGGTCAGTTATATAAAAGCTCGAACATATATGGGGGGGGGGGGAATTTCATCGGCAAGTCCGCGGAGAATAGGATGTGAATATTGAATGCGGTATAAATATAGCGCAAGGTTTTTCTATTTTTAAAGAAGTCATTAGGCAGCACCTCCTGTTGCCCCCTGGAGGGCCTCTCATACGTTTTTGTTTTCGTCCTCCGCCTCCTGACGAGGCGATGAAGGGAGACCCGGTGGCGGTTTTCATAACCCGACTGGTTGATTTATTCCCAGATGGAAGCGCGGACCAGTGGAGCGGAATTGACAAAATCCGGTCGCGGGTTGTTTTCCACGGCTTCTGGACCGACATGGGCGCGCGCGGTCACGGTGCCGGGACGCCGCGGTCCGCGACGACCCCGTGACCCGCACGATCCCGTCTCATCCATCGGCTCTATTCAACAGGAGATTGAGTGGACGTGGCCCTCTGCCTGCCATTTTGGCTGCTGCCCGTACTCTAATGCCCCTTCACCACCGCGGGCAAAACACCCGCTCACGTCCGGCATTTGTCACCAGCGGGAAAGGTTGCACCCGGGTTTGAAATGACGCTGCGATCGTCGCGGGAACGGGCTTCGACTCCTCGATCTTCCTGATGGAGAGGCGACGCCCACAGGTCCGGACGCCCGGGCTCCGAGGGGGTCCGGCGCCGCTCCGGGCCGGTTCCCCGGAGGGAGGGGGGAAGCGCCTCCGCTCCCCCCGGCTTCCACCGCTTATTTCCCCGATCACACTGGAACCGTGACGCGCCGCTGTTCTGTTTGTGACCGTCAACGTGACACTGCTCTCCGTGCAGTGGGAAAGGTGTCAGTCGCCTATTTTTAGCGGGTTTAGCGTTTTAAAAACAAAACAAAAAAAACCCGGTTATGAGCCCCGATCGTTTAATACTGTTAAAATGCCACTGTTTCTCTAGTGTCACTACTGTACGCCACTGCTATTAATAATGCTGCAATACTGTACTCATACTAGTTAGCACAGTGCTAGTTAACATAGTGCTTCTAGTTAGCACAGTGCTACTAGTTAACATAGCGCTTCTAGGTAGCACAGTGCTACTAGTTAACATAGTGCTTCTAGTTAGCACAGTGCTACTAGTTAACATAGTGTTTCTAGTTAACATAGTGCTTCTCGTTAGCAGAGCGATACCCAATGTTAACTTTGTGTACATAGATAGTGTACATATATGTTATTTCTTATCGCTTTTTAATTTTCTGTTTCTTGCTGCTGTAACGCCTGAATTTCCGCAATTTATCGCCCCCCTTTAAGTGCGGTTTGTTTTCAGGGAATTGCACAAACCAGAGATAAAACAAGGTAAACAAACAGGGTTCATAGAGCCTCATCGCAAAAACACCGTTGGCTGGGCATGTCACTCCTTTGAAAAGATTCTTGTCGCTCAAGAATCGACAGAAGAAGCATTTGGAACATTTTGCGAGCGCTCCTCCCGTTCCTGCCCCCGCCCGTGTTGCCTCTCGTCCGGCCGCCGTCCGAATGAAAACCTCCCGCCGCCGCCATGGCGCCTGTGGTCCTGTGATCACTGGGGCTTTGTTTGTCTGGGGGTGTCGGACGGGGTCAAGTGCGCTCAGGGGAGGCCGCTGTGGCGTTTAACCCTGGTCCAGGAAAATCTAGCGAGAGAGACACATCTTCCACCTCCGGCTCCTTGACTTTTTGGCGTTGAACGTCGTCACGCCGGGAGCAGGAAGATCGGGGTTGAATTGTGAATATTAAAAAAAATAATAATACATTTTGTTCCGATGTTTGGATTTGATGGTGATGGAGGCGATGCCGCGTTTACCGGGGATACGAGGGTGTAAAACACGTCCGCAGTGACCGGATACACTTAGGCGTGAAGATGTTGAAGTGCGCAGCGCCTACTTCGTGTTTTTATCTGTGACTGTCGTCTTGGGTTGCTTTTCTTATCGAAAAATAAATGACAGCAACGCGTCCGGACAATTAAGGACGGACGCTGTGATAACGAATAACTGAGAATTAGCTTAGCTTAACAATGTCGAACACGCGGCAACGGCACGATAAAAAAAAATAAATATATATATATATATATATATATACTCCTTCGATTGTCGCTCTTTCAAAAATACGAGACGTCACACTGCAGAATAAGAAGGGTGCAGTAGTGTGGTGCTTGTTTACCTTTTTGCCCTTTTGCGGAGCCCACGCTCCCCCGGACCGGGCCACCCCTGCGGGGTGGAACAGCGCTGTTTAAGCGGCGAAAAGTAAAGGTTTTGCATCTCGGGGAAAAAAATAAATAAATAAAAATACCCCAAACACACAGTAGAGAAGCAGACAGCCGGAGGGAGGGAAGCGGACGGAGGGCTCGCATTTGAGGAGGAGGAGGCGGGTGGGGATCACAATAACTGCCCTCATTCTGTTTGGCATGTCGAGCAAAATGTAAACAACCGCTTTTCTTCGCGGGGCGACGGCGGGAGAGAGGGAGTCACGACAGAGGCATTCAGGCGTCCGGGGTCTGCGGTCGGCGGCCATCGCGCAGTTTGTGTTTACTTCGTGTCTATTTCCGGTGAGGCCCGTCGGTTCCCCGGGCTGCGAGGTTCCCCCACCCGGCCTCCACCCGACGCGCGGACGCTAAAGCGACGCTGAGGGGCCGAGCAGTCGAGGATCAGCGTTGTTTCGCTGCATGAGAGAACGGAGGACGGTGAGAAATAAAATCTAGGGTAGGAGCACAGCATTTTTGTTTGCTTTGTTTGTAAAAATAATAATAATAATAATAATAAAAGACGCCGACCCGAGCTGCGGATGGCGGTGCTAATGGTACGGTCCACTTTAGGGGCGTCTTGAATGCTATTACAAGATTCTTCCAGGCATGAATACGGGAATGTATTGTGGTGTTTACGATTGCGGGTAAGAAGGATGTAGAAATGTTTTGACCCCCGACCTGTTGTTTTTACCTGTTTTGGGAGGGGGGGGGGGTCAAAGTCCTAATTAGGGAGGTCATACCCCTACGTTCAATTCTCTGCAAATGCTGGCTCACCCCACCAGAAGGCCTGGCGCGACTGGCTCCTCCTCCTCCCGAGGAGCGTCCCTCCAGGTGATGGGGCGCGTTGGCAGGGCTACGGAAGCCAGTTTTGGGGGGCGACGCTCCTTCTATCAGTAATTAAAGGTCACAATCCCCTCGCGGGAGAGGGGGGGTCTGTTATTTTTTCTTTGTGACAGGTTTAAACATCGGCGCCAGTTTGTGTAGAAATCCCGAAATCGTGTCGGGGCTGTTGGCGCGCTGGCGGCCTGCCCTTTAAAAGATTACAGACAAAATCAATTCAGTTGTAATCAGAGCTCGTGTCAGAGAGGGATTAATGTGTGTGTGTGTGTGTGTGTGTGTGTGTGTGTGTGTGTGTGTGTGTGTGTGTGTGTGTGTGTGTGTGTGTGTGTGTGTGTGTGTGTGTGTGTGTGTGTGTGTGAGAAACAGATACACACACACACACACACACACACACACACACATGCTTGCACGCACACATGGGTCCTTCTTTTCTTTTAACTTTTCTTTTTTTTGGGGGGGGTTGGTACAGTGCCCTTGTTGTTATTACTTTTCCCCGATCTCCCTGGGAAAGAGAACTGTTACCCCGTCGCAGAGCGCACAAGTGTGTTATTTGGCAGGGAACAGAAAAACAACATAAGGGAACTGAAACAAACATGTGCAAGAGAGAGAAGCTAATCAGGAAGTGGGAACGTCCCTCTGTGTGTGCCTGCTCCACTGATCAAACCTTAAACCCCCCCATGAGCCAGTGTGGCTGGAGGAATGTGCCCCACTCATCTGTAGCCCAATCTGTGACAGTGCCATGCATGTCCATATCGTATGTTTATGAGAAGGCAGGGGGGCCCTCAACTGGCGGGCCTCGCTCCAAAGCGGGGTTGCGGGCTCCATTTCGAATGCCCCTTCTTCAAAAACCCGAAATGCGTCCATGCTTTTGAAGCGGTACCGAATTTCCGACGCCGTGACAACGCGCAGCCGGCGGAGCCGGTTCCTGTCGGACAACCTGACGGCACAGCGTGCTTCCGCGCCCTTATTCGGTCGCGCTATTGAAGCGGCCGGCCCCTCCTGCCCTGCCAGCGCTCCCTCCGCCTCGCCGGCATCCACCCGTTGGGCCCCTCGAGCCGCTCGCCCCCATATTTCTAGCTCGCTAAGTAGGTTTGTGTTTGCTGAGGGATGAGCGGTAGAGCCCAGGAGAACAAACTCAAGCGGGCGCCAGGAACTCTTATTTCGAAGCGCCCGTTTCCAGATGTTGGCCCGTGGGTGACGTCCCGGGCGTCCCGCACGTCGGCACCGTGGTACGAAAAATCGAATCGAATCGAATCACTCGCCACACTCAAGCTACGCTTTCAAATTAAGGCTGACTCCATGCGAGAAAAAAATGTTAAAATCAAATAAATAAAACTTTTGACTTTATGTCGAATGTGGATCCCGAGGTCGGTGTGGTAATTATTTTGGATTATTCCGAAGTCGAGGGTGTGTTCTCTGCCGCGAGCGCCGCTAATACACTGTGTGTTTGTTTCCCAGAGGTTCTGATGAACACCAAGATGGAGACCTCGGACCTCAAGTGGACAATCTACTCCCGGGCAAGACCGGAGGTACGTCGCGAGCCCTCCAAATGTCTGATGTCATCGCTGACCAAGAGGGGAAGGGTGTGGTTACGGCGTGGGAGCCTCTGTTACGGTGGTGAAGGTTGTCACATAAAGAGCCGGCTTAAAGGGACGCGGCGTTTAAAGCGGCGTCAAATATGTTGAGAGCGGGCGCTCGGTCGCACCTCCGCCGGAAGGTTTTTGAGTGGTGGTCTCGGGGGGGTGGTGGGGGGGGCGCCGCCGCGTCTCCCGAGGAATAATGACTAAAGTGCTCCCGCTGTCGCGCTCTCCAAAAAGCACCCGCTGCTCGGATTTGACGCGTCGAAAGCTTCGAGCGGACAAGTAATTCATGCACGTTATCACCTGCAGTGAGTCATCTTGGCGTGGTGGGAGTTCGACGGTTAAATTGCGGTGTTGGGGGGGGGGGTGGCGGCGTGGAGTACAAAAGCGAGGCGGCGAACGCTCCAGCTTTTCAGCTTTAAAGCTTAAAGGAATTACCCTCGACGGCGTTCGACAAATTCACGAAATGTCTATAGAATTCCAAAACGTCCGGCGAGGAACGTTCTGCTTCCCGTGTTGTAGAGTTTCCGGCAGTGAGATGGTGATGTTTATGTGCCTGTATTTTCCCTACGCGGTAATTTCAAGGCTGTGTTTTTTTTCTTTTCAACGTATTGGTCATTGAATACAAACTCATTCAGAGCGCTTGCACACACTGACTAAAACACACAGCTTCCCAAAAGAGCGAGAGGAAAAGCCGCTGAATCCTTCGGGGGGGGGGGGTTTACCAGCGTAATTGTTTTGGCCGAGGTCGGGCTGTAAAAGCAACCAGCCGCGGCACGGAGCACAGACTGCGGTGAACCTTGGGGCGGCGACTCCGCCGGGATCAACCACCCGCTCCCATGCGCGGAAGTCGGAGGAGGCGGCTGGTTGGCTTTTCGGGGAGGAAAGAAAAGGGAAATTGGACGCACGGCAGCTTCCCATTAACTTTTCAATGAAGCCACAGATGATAAGGGGACTCCTTTGGAGTCACACCTCCTTAACTGGGCGACCACGGCTCTTTTAGGGGCTCACTTGCCGGCTCTGCGGGTCTTAATAGAATGCAACGTCGAGGTATTGACCCATAGGTCTGTTTTCACTTGTTTTGGGCTTTATTCACTTGGTAAGTCGCAGCATTTTCCTTTTCCACGGCTGTTTTTTTTTTGGGGGGGGGGGGGGATTTTCCAGGGAAATTGATCCAGTATTGAGAGAAACCCTCCCCCCCGACTGCCGTGGTACCGCCGAGCCGCGGTGCGTGGTACGTGGGGGCAGCGGCTAACCTGGTTGAAATGGCTGACACGTTTCTTTGGGGGCTGTGGTTCCCTCAAACGTTTGGGCCTCAGGGCTCAGCAAATTGGGCGTAAACCGGGACGAGCCGCCGCCTACAAAGCCTCTTTCACCGGGCCGTAATCCTCGCAAACAAACAGACCCTTCCCCTCTCTGTGGCGGTTGCGCATTCCAAATATTGATATTGTGACTATTGCTCACATCTTCTGTTTTCACACGTTATCGTCCTTCCTGTTTGTATATTCACATACTTGTTTGCATAGCTGCACATTTTACTGCACATCTTTTCAATTCCCCCTCTTTTCTATTTTTTATCCGTGTTGGCACCTGCACCAAGATAAATAAATGTGCGTCTTGCATTTGCTGTAGCGAATAAAGATTCTGATTCCGATCCTGGACGGAACGCGGTTCTCCACAAAGTAGTCGCTGTTGAATTTGGCACAGTTTGGTCCGGGAAGGCTTTATTGCACACTTTACATCATAACCCCAAAAAGTTTCGACGTTAAATGGAAGCACGCTGGTGTTGGCATGACTTTTTCCGAGGAAGCCGATTTTGCCGTGCCCGCCTGGAGGCTTCCTGGTTGCCAGTCAGCAGCGAGCAGTTAGGTCTGTGTAGAAGTTGGAGGGATGAGGCTTCTCTCTTTTGCAGCATGCTGTGCACACCGGCGTGCTACTCGCGGAAACGAGATTTTTTTTTTTTTATTCCCACCGACCACAGCTGCCATAAGTCGGGCGAGAACAGTTTAACAAACTGGAAATATGTGAGAGCTGAATCAAATTTGTTATGGGACAGATTCTCCCCCACGGCAAGGACCTGTGCCAAACAAGAGTTGTGGATTTTTTTTTTTTTTTGGCACCAATTAAAAAATTGCAGGAGTGGGTCAAGGGGCTTCAATTGCCCATTCAACACACTCTTGTTTTGCCTCCCCCTTCCCCCCCAGTGGGAGGAGGTCAGTGGTCTGGATGAGGAGAGCAACAGTGTGAGGACCTACCAGATCTGCCAGATGGACAGCTCGTCCAGCCACTGGCTGCGCAGCGGGCTGATCCTGCGGCAGGGAGCGTCCCAGGTGTACGTGGAGCTGCGCTTCACCATGATGGAGTGCTCCTCCAGGACCACACATCACCGCAGCTGCAAGGAGACCTTCAACCTCTACTACTACCAGGCCGACTCCAACGAGGCCACGGACACTCACCCGCCCTGGATGGAGAACCCATACACCAAGGTGCTGATACATGGCTGTGTCCTCATTACCAATAAAGTACACATGTACTCCTTACCTACTTAACCAATTAACCCCTATTATGTTTTGTTATGTTACGTTATATTATATTATATTATATTATATGTGACCCTATTTAAAAATGTATTGATAGCAATAATAATATGAATAGATCATACTCCAGATTATTGTTGAAAATACCACTACAAATACAACAAAAACAAATACACTAATTATATTCAATTATAGCTTTTAATCCTCCAATTATATTATATTATATTCTATTTCATTTTTACAAATTTCCCCTAGAGGGATTAATAAAGTATACAAAATAGAAAAAAATGTTCTCAATTTCATGTTATTAATTTAGGTTAGATGGTCCATTATCATCCTTGCAACATAAGTTGACAGGTAGTACATGAACTTGAATTGGTCTTTGTGTTGGAATGTAATCACTTTCTAGATCCTGGATTTACACTTGGTTTCCTTTCCTTTCTCTCCCTAGGTGGACACGGTGGCTGCAGACTTCCTGCTAAGGAAAGGCGGGGAGCGGAAATTCAACGTGAAGACGCTGCGCCTGGGCCCACTGTCCAAGCGAGGTTTCTACTTGGCCTTCCAGGCGCAGGGAGCCTGCATGGCACTGCTGTCCGTCCGGGTCTTCTTCAAGAAGTGCCCCGAGCTGGTCAGCGCCCTGTCCTCCTTCTCCGAGACGGTCCCCCACACCCTCGTGCAGGAGGCGCAGGGGGTGTGTGTGCAGCACAGCGCCCAGCAGGGACCCCGGCCCCGCCCCCCCAAGCTCTTCTGCGGGGAAGACGGGCAGTGGGTGGGGCAGCCCACCACCTCCTGCGCCTGCATGCCGGGATTCGAGCCTGCGGAGGGACACACTCGATGTGCAGGTAACCTTAAAGGGCAGTGTTGAGTGGCCGGGTGGCCGTGGTGGGGGCACACGCATACGTAAATGTATAAACACCGCACCCATCCAGGCTCACAAAACAGGAGCTCACAGACTAAACAAAAAAACAATGGTGCTGTAAGGGCGCGGCCCGCCGAGGGTCCGGCGGCTGAAAAGGAAATGTGCAACTAAGGAAGTTAATGAGGCGAGAGAACAGCCGGGGCGGGGAGGGGATGGGGAGAGGGCAGGGGGTCAGGGGTCAAGGTCAAGAGGGGGGGGGGTTGGGGGGTGGTCCTGAGAACTCTTGAAAGGAGTGACCCGAGGTGGAGGGCGACAGGGTATGTGAAGTTGGAGCAGGAATACGCAGCACGCTAGGACTTTGAAAACATCAAAGTGGAGCAGACAATGAAGTGAGAGTTGCAGGAGGATCCTCTGAGGAGCTGCAGCAGCTTTAATGAGTCTAATTAGCAAGCTGCATGCATCAACTCACCCCAGCCGCTAATTGGGGAGAGGCAAAAATAAATCCAAGCAGAAAAATATCACATTTCTGAATACATTTTCTTGCTTTCTGGTTTGAGGCTGGAGTTGACTGGTTTGATCTAGACTTCAGTTGACTACTGTCGTGTCAAAAGTAGGGATTTGACCGTACTTAGAAACTTTTGTTTTTGTACTTTATTTTTTGTTTGTGTGACCGGACAATGGCTGGACGTCGGCTTTTTTTGTGTGAGTGACAAGGTTTGGGTCTGGTTTCAGTATTTTAAGCCCCTGTCACACATAGTTCCCGGTAAATTACTGTGATAACCTTACCGGCACGGCTAGTGATTTTCACTATTCACACCTGCAGCTACATTCCGGAACATATCCGTCTTGCGCCTTTTCACACATGCCATAACAGTGCCGGAATAGATGGGGCAAGGGACGTTTGGACAATCTGTCGGCAACGGACGTACGTATGATCTGAACGGGTTTTGTTTTTGTCCTGGCTCTCAGAGACCAGCCCTTCGCTTCCCCTCTACGTCTTGAGGTGGGAAATTGCTGGAACAGATTTCCCGGAATATTGATTCCTGCTCCCATTCACACATGACCCCATGCAGAAAATGTTCTGGAACATTGCTGGGAAAGACTGCATGTGTGAAAGGGGCTTTGGAGATCACCCTCCATCCCTGCACGCCCAAGTCCTTTAGTAGTACCGTGTGCGACTTAAATTATCTTTCACATTATTCCAAATGCCAACAAATAAACAAAAGAAATAAACATAACAAAAAATTACAATAAACAATAGTAATAAACCTAAAAAAAAGCAATACACTAGAAAAATGCGAAAATACTGTACACCAAACTTGAAAAAGTTACAATAAATAATAAACAATGCACGTGCTGTATTTTATTCTTTTTGATTATCTTTTAATGTTTGACTTTTTGAACTTTGTATTTTTTATTGTAATTTCAATTCATTTATTTTTATCTTTATTTTACTTTCTGTGAAGCACTTTGCGTTGCATCTCCTGTATGAACTGTGCTGTACAAATAACATTTTTTATTATTATTATTATTATTATTATTATTATTATTATTATTATATTTTGTTATTTAATTATTTATATTGTATCATATACCCGAAAATAATCAAAAAATTGTTAACCGTGCTATTTCTTCAGCTATTAATTGTACCATAAAATTCTCTCACCGTGTCACCCCGTGGTCAGGAGGTTGTCAAAAGGCAACTTTTGAACATGTATTATCCTTTATATAGTAGTTTTCCAGAGCAATAGCAACTCAGCCACTGAATTAACTTTAGAGGATGAGTTTAAAAAGGTTAGTTACAATTTCATGTATGTACCTAGCAGTGTGTTCTAGCTGATATTTTACTGCGTATAAACACATCAACAGCATGCAGGCGGACTCTCCTTCAGATGCCATTCACACCAAAATGACCCGTTTAGAGGCGTGGGCTTTTCTGTGAATGTCAATTTTCTGCTCTTCACATTCCTAATAGAGCTTCATCTCCCACTGAACCTGATGCTTGCATGTCATTTTATTCCTCACTGGAAGCTCTCTCATTTTATTCCCAACCCGTTCAGCCTCCATTTTTCTGTCCATTATAGGCTTTGAGCGGCCTGTTGAACACTGGTCGGCGGACATCGTGTTAATCGGCTTTCAGACTTATTTTTTCATAATATTTCCCTGATAGCCTTTCACGTTTTATCATAAACTGGCTCATGGGTCTATATGGCAAATAAGTTGCAAAATTGGAACAATTATAGTACATTCTAATACACAAGTCAGATTACTGCAGTTTAATATTGCACTGAATGTTGAATGTTTGTTTTTCCTGCTTCCATGAGCAACCACTTATATAACTAAGCAAACAGCAGCTCAGAAATCACAGCAGTTTCCCCACCAACTCCCTTTTAACTCTTTAAAATGAACGTAATTTATGTATATATTGTGTCAAAAAAAGAGAGAAAGAAAGAAAATTGTTTATTTATATATATATATATATATATATATATATATATATATATATATATATATATAGTATCTTCACACATTAAATGATGTGTAGCTTGTGGAGCTAGTTCTGTCAGACAACTTGATGGCACCACATGCTTCCACACCCTTATGGGCCAGCCTATGAAAACAGCCAGTCCCTCCTGCCCTGCCTGCTTTGCTGCCTGCTTTGCTGCCTGCTTTGCTGCCTGCTTTGCTGCGCTCCCTCCACCTTCCCTGCATCCACCTGTTGGGCTCTACTGTTCTATCCGATGGGGGGATTCAAGCTCATCACTCCTATATTTCGAGCTCATCACTCCTATATTTCGAGCTCACTAGGTGACTATGTTTGCTGTGACTATGTTTGCTTCGCCGGGAGTGGTGAGCAGTAGAGCCCAGACGCCAAACTCAAATGCTTAAAAAATAAATAAAGAAGACTAGAAAGTTGTCTGTCAGAACCAAACGTTTTGATGTGCAGGCTGATGTCTGGGGGCAGCGGAAGCCTCTTTATGATCAAACTCACAGACTCACGTGTGGGTGCACGATAGGCATGTGATTGTAAACGCAACACTGATATTCAACAAATATTAACCAAAATTAGTGGTTTATTTCTCTTCCTGTTCATAAAACACTTCCTGTAATTGGCGGTACCAAGCTGAATGAGCATCTGTCCTCACAGACGTGCCATTTAAACCGGTTTTAATTTTCACTGCGCGTTCCTTCGTGCCAGAGACTCTTTCTCGTTGATGGCTTTTTTTGTCTGTGTGAGCGAGCGTTACGCCAGGCTGGTGGTGGGGGGACCGCATGGTTCTTATCCCGTTCTTCTTTTTCTCTACCATACACATCATCATAGGGCTGGCGATGTTGGCAAAGTCAAATATCACAATATTATTTTGACAAATACCGATGTAAGATTATCGATGATTTAGAGGTATTTTGGGAATAACTATTGGTGTTCTCATAAGATATTTGCACATAACAAATATCTGAGAAATGGATATTACTGTATGACCAAGCAGGTAGAGACACCGAGTTCAAAGTGATGCATATTGCCACATTTTCTTGTTATTGTTTATTTTTTCTGCTTGTTGTTAGTTTTTAGGTGAAGTGTATGTTGCCATTTTTTAAATCAAATTTTTAGTCATCTTTTAGGTTTATAACATATTGCCAATGCTAACTGTTCTCTGTTTTATATTTCATAACTTTATTAGTATTGCCTATTGCTTTTGTTCATTTTTATCCCCCCCCCCCCCCCCCATTTATAAATAATTTCCTATTATTTGCCCGCTCAGCGTGCCCCATGGGTCAGTTCAAGTCCGGTTCCGAGGGGACGTGCATGGGCTGTCCGGGGTTCAGCCACGCCAGCGTCGCCGGGTCATCGGTGTGCGCGTGCCGCCCGGGCTACCTGCGTGCGGAGACGGACGCTCCCAACACGCCCTGCACACGTGAGTTTACACACACACACACACACACACGCGCATGCATGCACACACGCACACACACATGCACACTCACACATGCACACTCACACATGCACACCACAGAAAATCATCCCCACTTTGTCCCTGGTGGCTCCTGTCAGCCGGGCTGGCTTTGTTTCTACCTCTGCTGACTTCATTTCTTTCTTCCTGTGGGGCTGGTTGGCCTGGCTCCCCTGTTCCGCTTTGTGTCCTTTGTCTCGCCACTGACCATTGAGATGCGTCTCTTTTGTGCCGAGTTTTTTTTTTTGGTTTTTTTTTTTGTTCTGTTTTGGGGGGGTTGGTGGGGGTAGTGCAGTGTGGGGCATTGATAGTCGAAGTGACACCTCAATGTGGATTCAGGAATTTCAATTCAGCTATATGTCTGATGTGTGAATAGGAAGGGCTTTTTTTTAATTAGGTGTACTTTTTCAGAACGGCCTTACAAAGCGTTTTTTGTAAACAATGTTAAAGCCCCGATGTCACGCTGTGTTTTACACCCCCCCCCCCCCCCCCCCCCCCAGAGGAGGTGCGACGTAAAGGCCGCGTGGCGTTCACGTGCTTCTTCCTTCCCACTTCCACCTAATGTTAATAAGGCCCATTTACTCTTAATTCTTTCCCGCTCGAAGAGACACGCTTTCTTTTGTCGTTTTCTGTTTAGCGTCTGCATCTGATTTTCACTACATGGTTCTATGGTTCCACTACTGTTTTTTTTTTGTCAAGTTCGGACGTGACATTCCGCCATATGTCCGTCATAAAGCCCCAGGGTAAAAAAAAAAGATTAAATAAAAAATAGTTCTGGATTTTATTGTGTGTTTCCATTTAAGCAAATGAAGTCAGAAAGCCTTCCCCGATGTTGAATTCATAATTGATGTCTCTAAATTTGGACCCCCTGCCAACGTTTCCAATGAGAACATGGCTATTGGCACTTAAGTCTTTTGCCTCACGCTCAGTGACAAACTGGCTCTCCTTGGCAGGAAGGCGAGTGTATTCAGACTGCCTGGGTGGAATTGCTCTTTAGTTTTACTTGGCTTGAAGCGATCCCCGGTCTTCCTCCAAATTGCAGCCGCTGATCATTATCCTCCAATTTTGGACAAATGTAATTGGAGCACCAGTTTTATCCCGGATCAGTGTTTTTTTCCTGCTGTGCCCCTGAGCTTCCCCGCTGCAACTCTGCAGTCTAATTAAAATGTGGTCAGAATGTCCTGTAATGTTGCAGCAACTAAATACGTCTTCATCGAGCACTGAATTGGGCCACAGATGTACTTTCCCACCCGCGACATTATTATTTCAATACTATGAATACAATATGCATGTCATCAACGAGTGATTTCTCTTCTGGTGGTGTTAGCTGCGGAGCGTCTCCTAAAGCTGGAGGACTTGAACATCCTGCTCAAGGGCACGGTAACGGAGCAGATGCTTTGCTGCTACACGGCCTGGCTAATTCAAGGACAGTCCCTCTAGCGTGCTCCTGTCAAATAATTACCGCGAACGCTGATTAAAAAAAAAAATGACTTCGACTTTTTTTTATTTTTTATTTTATTATATATTTTTTTAACTTCAGGACCCCCGTCACCCCCGCGCAGCATCGTCACCCAGATCAACGACACCACGCTGACGCTGGAGTGGAACGAACCCCTGGACAGCGGCGGCAGGACCGACCTGAGCTACGCCATGCGCTGCTCCTCGTGCGGGACCCCCAGGGGCCCCTGCTCGCCCTGCGGGGACGGCGTCAGCTACCGGCCCGGGCAGCACGGCCTGCTGGGCCGCCGGGTGGAGGTGTGGGGCCTGCTGCCGCACACCACCTACACCTTCTCCATCCAGGCGCTCAACGGAGTGTCTCAGGTCAGCGGCAAGGCCCCGGCCAGCGAGAGTGTCAACATCACCACGAGCCACGACGGTGAGACGCTCGGTGTGAGACACGTGCGGAGCAGGTGTTTATGGTTCAAGGGATCGGGGTTCACCTCCATCCCCTTTCCCTCCTGTGTGCAGTGCCAGCTCTGGTGTCCGTGATACGGAAGAGCGTGTCCACGGAGAGCAGCCTGACGCTGCACTGGTCCGTCCCGGTCCAGCCCCACTACACCATCCTGCAGTACCAGCTGCGCTACTGCGAGAAGGTACCTGTCTGTCTTCCCACCTCGGATATCTGGCTCCATTTGCAAAAATACCCCTCCCTCCCTCTTCTTCTTCTTATGTGCAGTTCCGTGCTTATTTTTATGTAAAAAGCTGTGACACTGAAATTTCCCTCTGCGGATGAATAAAGCGTCCGTCCGTCTGTCTGTCCGCCTGTCTGTCTCCCCCCGGTAGGAGCGCCGTAGCGTGGAGGGCTGCCTCTACAAGGAGAGCAGCAGTAACCAGGTGGTGCTCAGCGACCTCCGCAGGGCCACGCAGTACGATGTGCAGGTCCGGGCACGCACCATGGCCGGCTACGGCAGCTTCAGTCCCACCGCCACGTTCTGCACCCTGCCCGACGGTGAGCGGCACGCGCCGTCGTCCAGGTCGCGTCGGGGTTTGATTCCCGTAGCCCCTGAATCGCGGTGCGCGGGCTTCGCATTTCACACGGAGATGCGCGGCGTCGCCTCGCATCGACCCCCTCACCCGTCACCTGCTGGAGCCTCGCTTAGCGATGACGTCATCAAATCAATTCAATTCACAATGAATAGATGCACAAAATCGACGGGGGGATTAATATGAGAAGTTAATACAAAAACAACGATAATCATAAAAAAAATATGCGCAGTATTACAATAGTAAGATCAATGCACAGAAAACACAGTACCATCTGAATGATTTACACCAGTGTTTGCTCACATTTATTTCTCCTTCTCCCGCGGCACACTACAACTCTCTGTGAAGAAGAAGACCGTCCTGTTAACATTTACATTTACATTTAGTCATTTAGCAGACGCTTTTATCCAAAGCGACTTACAAGGGAGAATAACATTCAAGCTACATTGCGACAGAGACATTAGTGTAACAATAAATACTGCTAGGTAGTGCTAAGTAATTGTAGGTTAGGACAGGAGGTACTCACTGAAGAGCTGGGTCTTCAGGTGCTTCTTAAAGACAGAGAGGGAGGTCCCCGCTCTGGTCATTTTTGGCAGCTCGTTCCACCAACGTGGAACTACAAATGAGAATAGCCTGGATTGCCGTGGCTGTATGGCCGGCAGAGCCAGGCGACGCTCATTTGACGAGCGCAGCATCCGGGGGGCAACATGTGCTCTTACAAGAGCATTTAAGTAGGCGGGAGCATTCCCAGCAATCACTCTGTAGGCCAGCATCAGAGACTTGAACTTGATGCGAGCGGCTACAGGTAACCAGTGGAGCTCGATGAGCAGCGGAGTGACATGTGCCCTCTTTGGCTGGTTGAACACCAGTCGCGCCGCCGCATTCTGTATCATCCACAGTGGCTTCACCGCACAGGCCGGCAAGCCTGTTAAGAGAGCGTTGCAGTAGTCGAGATGGGACATGTTAACCACTAAAAACACCATAAAAATTTATAACTGTGCTTATTATTATGGCCTACTAATAGTTTGTTACGCAAGACTTACAGTTGGCTCAGGAATTAGGAGTCGCTATCAGGGAACACTGTGCTATTTGTACTAGTGTACTACTTTGGTCAGTTTGTATATGTTTGACCATTTTGTTTTAATTATATTTTTACTTCACTTTTTAATTATTTGTATTATTCTCTTCTATTATTGTTGTTATTATTATTATTATTATTATTAATAATAATAAACGTCTTTCCGGCCGTTTCTCACGCGGTTCCTCTCGCCGCCGTGGTCTTCCTCGTTGTTTTGACCATCCCTCCCCCGTCCTCTCAGGCCACGCCTCGCCCTCCCAGCTGCTAGTCTCTGGCGTCCTCATCGCCGTGGGGATGCTGCTGCTCATCGCCTTCATCTTCGTCGCCGTCTTCTGTATTCGGTGAGCGCTGGAATGAATACTCCAAACACACAAAAATGACTCTCGCGAGGGGGAAAGTACCGCAATGACATTTGTATTTCAGCAAAAGTCGTTAAGTGCTTGCTCTTAAATGTATTTAAGATATTTAAAATAAAAGTACTGACTTAACAGACATAACAGAGCCTATAATACAGCATCAAGTGCTGCTGTGGCTTTTTTTGTTTCAATTTACGGTGTGTCCTTAAAATTTGAATTTTAATTTAAGAAATTGTACATTTCAATGATTCTATCATTAAAATGTTGAGTAAAAGAGCCGCACTCTGGGCTGGGGGCCGGGTCGACATAGTCAATGGAAGGAATGAGATGCTTCTCAAAAATGGGCGAAAGCATGTTTTTAAAAACTGTTCAAAATATTCTAATATTATTTTGGGGGTGAACTAAAAAGGACCAGAAGAAGAAAATGATTACAATAGATTTCCGGAAAATCTTTTCTCCCGGCGAAAAATGTTCCGTATTTGCAGAACGACCCACGTGCAAATCCTGTTTTGGTTTATTTTTATTTATTTTTTATTTTACTTTAAATACTACTACAACTACTTTTCTATTACTTACAGTCAGAGGAGTAACT
The DNA here is from genome assembly GCF_960531495.2 of Zeus faber. Classification (NCBI taxonomy): domain Eukaryota; kingdom Metazoa; phylum Chordata; class Actinopteri; order Zeiformes; family Zeidae; genus Zeus; species Zeus faber. Next base: position 27,121,951 of record NC_137200.1, on the reverse strand, counting down.
AAGTACTTTGTCACTTTCCACCAGTGGAAGGTGGACGGAGCGATGGACTCGGGAAGGAATGGATACAGGAAGCCAGAGCGGCAAAAACGAAGATGTTTTATGCATGACGTATGAATTACACCTCATTAACAGCTCAGACTCTTGTGTGTTTAGTTGTCTTCAACCCGCTCCCAGAGAAGAGAAAGGGCTTTTCACTGACACAGCCAAAAGTTCTCCTGCTCATTAGAAGCTGTTATTTAATTTTGTTACTCAGGCGTCATTGTTCCAGTAAAATAGAGCTGGATGTCATCAGAGATACGGAGACGGAGGGAGGGAGGGAGGGGGGCAGAGAGGGAGGGAGGCAGGCAGAGAGGGAGGGAGGCAGGGAGCGAGGCAGGGAGGGAGGCAGGGAGGGAAGGAGGGAGGGAGGGAGGTAGGCAGGGAGGTAGGCAGGGAGGCAGGGAGGGAGAGAGGCAGGGAGGGAGAGAGGCAGGGAGGGAAGGAGGGAGGCAGAGAGGGAGGGAGGTAGGCAGGGAGGGAGGCAGGGAGGGAAGCAAGCAGGGAGGGAGGCAGGGAGGGAGGGAGGCAGGGAGGGAGGCAGGGAGGGAGGCAGAGAGGGAGGTAGGCAGGGAGGTAGGCAGGGAGGGAGGGAGGCAGGGAGGGAGGCAGAGAGGGAGGCAGGGAGGGAGAGAGGCAGGGAGGGAAGGAGGGAGGCAGAGAGGGAGGGAGTAGGCAGGGAGGTAGGCAGGGAGGGAGGCAGGCAGGGAGGGAGACAGGGAGGCAGGGAAGCAGGATGCAGCCCTGTTTCCACAGGACAGGAGAACAATAGCCGTGACCTTGTGTCACATACACAGCGAAACACACACAACCACACAGGGTGGAGGCAGAGGCCCAGATCTGCCATAGCTAAGGGTGGTGTATTATGGCTATTTTGGGCAGAGAGAGAGAGAGAGAGGGGGGGGGGGGAGAGGGAGAGAGGATCCAGTAGCTACAGGGCTGTGAGGTCTTGCTGGGATGAGTTTGTGCCAATGGAATCGTAAGCGAGCTTTCCATGTCACGGAGCAGATGAGGGCTGTAGATGAGGCAGAAGTGCTGCACCGGGGGTTAGCTCGGGTACCAGCCCTCTGCAGGCGGCCATCTTCTATTACTGTGTGAAAAGTGAGTCCTTGGGTTTTTTTGTGTGACTAATAAAATTCGATGCAGAGGCCGTTTGTTGTGTTGCTGGGAGGGCATGTCCCGGCGCTTAAAGTAAAAGCCTCCCCCGGTTCATCGCCTTCATTGGATTTGGTTTTCGCGTTCTCGTGCAAAGGGATATAAAAAAAAAAAAAGTGTTGATGGCGGTCTGAATTACGACGGTCGTTTCGGCGTCTTGTGATTGTGTTCGCATCCGTACCCTCACGTCGGAGCGCTGTCTGGCTTATAAAACGCAGCGCGAGTGTAGGACGGCGGGGTAACCCTGGAAACCCGACTGTACCTCCCGCTCCCTTCCGAACTCCCGTCCAAGGCTTTGGAAAAATGTTGCATTGCGATTTTTTATTATTATTATAATTTTTCTTGGAGATATTTTGGCGGGAAGATTATATTAACAGCCAAGGAAAACGTGAGGGAGATGTGGATATTATGACCAAGCAGAGCCAGGTAGTATTGAAATTCACGCTCACGCAGCCTCAAAAGGCGGCATCTAACTATATCGCGATATTACGAACCGGACTATAATCTAGTCTCATATTACAATATCGATTTTATAATTATATATAAATATATATATATATTTATTTTTTATATAAAAATATATTACATTTATTATTATTATTATTATTATTATTATTATTACTATTTTATTAAAATGTATTGAACTTATATATTTTTAAGTTTATTTATTATATAATTTAATTCATTTCTTTTTCAACCTGCAGCAGACACAGCAGAACTAAAGATCCAGAAATGGCCGATAAGAACAGCCAGTACCTTGTGGGACAAGGTGATGTGACACACACACACACACACACACACACGCAACGTGCAGACAGTGTGTGTTGAATACAATATGTGGTGGATAAATTCACTGCATATGGCACCTTTTGCTAAATTCCGCTGTCCTGACATTTCTCCTCTTCCTTTCCCACGACCAGGGATCAAGGTTTACATCGACCCCTTCACCTACGAGGACCCCAACGAGGCGGTGCGGGAGTTTGCCAAGGAAATCGACGTTTCCTTCGTCAAGATAGAGGAGGTTATCGGCGCTGGTGAGACGCCTTTCTTAGCGCGCGTTCACCCCCCGCCGGCGGCCGTTCCCGTGTATAGACACGCAACAATAATCCTTTAAGACAAGCGCTGTGCAGCGCCGCCTGGCATGGGTCGGACATTAATATCGGCGAAAACAAACGCGGCGGGAAGTTCGGGTGAAGGCCGTGCGATCGCAATTGTTCCCCCGTCTTTTTCCTTTTTTTTTTTTTTTTTCACATTATTGTTTGGGAGAGAGATTTAGTTGACGGACTGAAATGATCCCCTAAATAACACGTTGCTGCTTTTAGCGCTCTTTGTGTGAAGCATGAGGCAGCACCGGCCGCGAGCGAGCTTCAGTCCCCTCCAGTAGTGTGCGGTAACTTTGTTGGGCCGCTTTGACGGGGCTCCTCATTTTTGTCTCGAAAAGAAATTGTTCCCCCGTCGAGGATCCCTGCGGCCCAAACGTCTCTGCCTGCAATAAATCAGAACAGGGATGCACCGGGACCTTATTCCACCCGGTGCATTATATGTCCTCGAGGTTGGTCAAGGTCATCACTGGTGCTTGTCTACACATGATCAGCATTTAAAAAAAGAGAAAGAGCTGAGAAACTATCAAAAAACAGTTTTTAAATTGAATAAAAATTCAATTTAATGGAATCGGCTAAAGTGAAACATATAATGCTGTATATAATAATATAATATATATAGTCAAATATATCAAATGTACAGAATATACAATGTTATAAATTTTTATTATAATTAATTATATGTATTTACAAGGTTGTTAATAACTATGTATTTACTAGGTTGTTAATAACAATGTATTCACTAGTTTGTTAATAACTATGTATTTACTAGGTTGTTAATAACTGGATTTACTAGGTTGTTAATAACAATGTATTTACTAAGTTGTTAATAACGATGTATTTTCTAAGTTATTAATAACTATGTATTTACTAAGTTATTAATAACTATGTATTTACTAAGTTGTTCGACATATTTTAATTGCAAGTTTAGACAGTGTGCGGGAGTTGTTTTTGGAGTATTTTAGAGGACTTCCAGTTCTTCTCCCATGCACTGGTCCCCCTTTGTAGGTGTGCGGAACAATATCGTTTTGAGCTAAAAGACAGTTTCTTGATAATAAGGAAGATGCCTGGTAAGAGAAAAATACCATAGATTTAGCAATACCTGACGGTATCCCTTTAACCTGTGTGTGTGTGTGTGTGTGTGTGTGTGTGTGTGTGTGTGTGTGTGTGTGTGTGTGTGTGTGTGTGTGTGTGTGTGTGTGTGTGTGTGTGTGTGTGTGTGTGTGTGTGTGTGTGTGTGTGTGCGCGTGTGCGTGTGCGTGTGCGTGCATGCGTCATGTATAAGGGGAGTTTGGTGAGGTGTGTCGCGGGCGGCTTAAGGTTCCCGGAAAGAAGGAAAACTATGTGGCCATAAAAACACTGAAGGGCGGCTACACCGACAAGCAGCGGCGGGATTTCCTGTCGGAGGCGTCCATCATGGGCCAGTTCCAGCACCCCAACATCATTCACCTGGAGGGGATTATCACCGCCAGCTGCCCAGTCATGATCCTCACCGAGTACATGGAGAACGGCGCTCTGGACTCCTTCCTGCGGGTGAGCGTGACACGCCCACAAATGAGCATCTCTACCGTCATGCAAAACGAAATTTCGCTCCTCGAGGCCCCAAGTTTTTATTGTATTTAATCCCTCCACAGCTGAACGACAGCCAATTTACTCCCATCCAACTGGTGGGCATGCTGCGTGGCATCGCCTCTGGGATGAAGTATCTGTCGGAGATGAGTTATGTCCACAGGGACCTGGCCGCCCGGAACATCCTTATCAACAGCAACCTGGTGTGCAAGGTGTCCGACTTCGGCTTGTCACGCTTCCTGCAGGAGAACTCCGCCGATCCCACCTACACCAGCTCCCTGGTGAGATGACAACCCCCCCTTTCACGGCCTTTCTGTTTTTTTTTTTTTTTGTTTGTTTTTTTTTTTCCGAAAGTTCGATTTTAGCTCCCTCAAAAAAAAAAAACCGTTAAAGTGTCTCCGGGCGAGACGCTCACAGTGGAAGCGTGAGCGCCGGCGTCCGCGGCGCGAAGTAGACCTTCGCGCGGGAGGAAGAAACGTCCTCGCTGTTTCACAGTCGGCTCCGGGGGGACAGCTTGGCCCCGGCGCGGAGATAAATCGCCTCAACATCAACTTGTATGAGCGACGTTAAATGGGTAATCCCAAGCAAATGCCGATGTTTACGGTTAAGAAATGCTCCGCAGCGACGCCCCTCCCTCCCCCCCGCCCATCACCTGGGCAGCTTACGAGCCGCAGCCTAAATATAAATCTACCGGCTGCGATGTTCCCTCAAGCCTCGTGCGGTGGTTATGCACTGGAGCTGTAAATAGCAGCCAAGGAGGGGAAGGATATCGGTGCTGGAGCCTACGAAGCAGAGCGTTGGAAGAGTATATTATGTCCTGAAAGTGGAGTCCCTCGTTGTCCCTGAAATGACCTCAGAAACACGCAAAAACGCGAGAGGAGGGACGAGGTCCTCTGAGTCGGCGTCTTCAACGACATGGTTTGGTTGATGGTTGGTCTCGGAATTGAACTTGTTTCCGCCCCCGCCCCCACCCCCACCCGTGCGCTTCCAGGGCGGCAAGATCCCGATCCGCTGGACGGCGCCGGAGGCCATCGCCTTCAGGAAGTTCACGTCGGCCTCGGACGCGTGGAGCTACGGCATCGTCATGTGGGAGGTGATGTCCTTCGGAGAGCGGCCGTACTGGGACATGAGCAACCAGGATGTGAGTACCGTCCGTCAGGTCTTTTTTTTTATCCGGGAGCCGCGACCGCACCGGATCCACAGCGTGGGCGCGAGTAGGTCTTTTTTTTTTTTGTCGAATCAGTTCGGCTAAAATGGAGGACTTCCTTTGAGGTCTTGAATATCGTTCTTGTTTTTGGTTCCGGGAAATGCAGGGAAAAAATGCTGCACGTGCCAAATGTTGAATGCATTTGTTGCATTCAACATTGCATGCTCAAGTTTGGCTAATGTTAAATTAACGTCGCGGCTACTATTTCTGAAGGTGAGCATCCAGATGAGAATCTTTACATACGAATTTGTCTTAAATTTCCCTTAAAGTGGTATCAAAACAATTCTTGAGTGAATGAATTTATGTATATACACCGCGTTCCAAATTATTATGCAAGTGATATTTTTCTCTGATTTTCCTAAATAGCGGATGCAAATGACAGTATCATTTTCAAGTCATCAACCGTTAGAGCAAAATTCTAATGTTATTGAACAAACCTCCCAATGAGAACAGTATTTTTTTCAAAAATAAAAAACTCAAAATGCACTGTTACAAATGATTTTGCACAACAGAGTTTCAAACATTTTATCGGTTGTAAAGAACTGAAAATGGTCATTTGTTGAATGTGCAGCATTAGGAGTCATATTTACTGAAATCAAAAGCTATTTCAATCAAAAACATCTTAACAGGCCAAGTTACATGTGAACATTGGAGCCTTCTTTCATATCACCTTCACTCTTCTTGCCTCCATTGTACTTGTGAGTTTTTGGAAGTTTCTGCTTGAATTTCTTTGCAGGACGTCAGAACAGCCTCCCAGAGCTGCTGGTTTGATGCCAACTGCCCCCACCCTCATAGATCTTTAGCTTGAGGATGCTCCAAAGGTTCTCAATAGGGTGGAGGTCAGGGGAGGATGGGGGCCACACCATGAGTTTCTTTCCTTTTATGCCCATAGCAGCCAATGACACAGAGTTATTCTTTGCAGCATGAGATGGTGCATTGTCATGCGTGAAGATGGTTTTGCTATGGAAGGCCCGGTTCTTCTTTTGGTACCATGGAAGAAAGTGCTCAGTCACAAGCTCGATACACTTTGCCGAGGTCATTTTCACACCTTCAGGGGCCCTAAAGGGGCCTACCAGCTCTCTCCCCATGATTCTGGCCCAAAACATGACTCCGCCACCTCCTTGCTGACGTGGCAGCCTTGTTGGGACCTGGTGGCCATCCACCCACCATCCACTACTCCTTCCATCTGCACCATCCAGGGCTGCACGGCACTCATCAGGAAACAAGACTTTTTGAAGATGAGTCTTCATGTATTTCTGGGCCCCCTGCAACCCTTTCTGCTTGTGAGCATTGCTTAGGGGGGCCCAATAGTAGCTTTATGCACAAGTGCAAGCCTCTGGAGGATCCTACACCTTGAGGTTGGCTGGACTCCAGAGGCACCAGCAGCTTCAAATACCTGTTTGCTGCTTCCTCATTCTGCCTTTACCTGCACCAATCCGTCTGTGCTCTGAATCAGCCACAAATCTCTTCGCAGTACAATGATGACGCTTAAGTTTTCGTGAAACATCTAATGTTTTCGTGAAACATCTAATGTTTTCGTACCTTGTCCAAGGTGTTGCACTATTTGAGGCTTTTCGGCAGCAGAGAGATACTTTTTCTTTCCCATGTTGCTTGAAACCTGTGGCTGCTTAATAATGTGGAACATCCTTCTTCAGTAGTTTTCCTTTCATTGGTCTCACCTGGCAAACTAATTATCACAGTCGTCTGAGATTGATTTCAGTGATCCAAAGAGCCCTGAGACACAATACCATCCATGAGTTGAATCGAAAAACAAAAAATGAAATGTTTATGTGAATGTTTAACTTCAATTTGCATAATAATTTGGAACGCTGTGTGTGTGTGTGTGTGTGTGTGTGTGTGTGTGTGTGTGTGTGTGTGTGTGTGTGTGTGTGTGTGTGTGTGTGTGTGTGTGTGTGTGTGTGTGTGTGTGTGTGTGTGTGTGTGTGTGTGTAAAAAGTTTAAAAAATAAGATAAATAAATGAAGGCGAGGCAGGTTAATTTGAACAGCACATTTCAAACACGGAGCGTGACCCGAAATGGGCTTTATAATGCTTTAACAAGACATTATATAAAATAGAGGAATAAAAGCGGAGAAATAAAAAGAATAGGAACAGATAAAAAGACGTTCAAGTGCAATTGAAGACATTTACAACATTGTGAAAGCACCTTGTGTAAAGTAACCTGCAGACGTCCCTTTGACAGCGTCATTATTTCCACTTTATCTGCGTACGAGAGTAGAATCTGGACTCCGCAGCCGTATGAAGTTGTTGTTTTTTTTTTTTTGCGATGGCCCCGCAGGTGATCAATGCCATCGAGCAGGACTACCGGCTCCCACCTCCGCCCGACTGCCCCACCCACCTCCACCAGCTGATGCTGGACTGCTGGCAGAAGGAGCGCTCGGCGCGGCCGCGCTTCACCGACATCGTCAGCGCGTTGGACAAGCTGATCCGCAACCCGGCGTCCCTGAAAATAGTGGCGCAGGAAGGAGCCGGGTGAGAATCTCAGCCGTGACCACAACGGGGGGGGGGGGGGGGGATCACAAATGAACCACTGCATTATGGGATGCTTCCACAGACGCAGATTAGGCCTAATCTGAGACTTAATCACACCTTTGATCCTTTAACCTTTCTCAGTCATGGTTTCAAACGGTCTCCAACTCGGTTTTAAAAAAAAAATCTGACTTCCAGAGGAAGGTGGGAGCTTTTTGAATGACATTTTGGGATGGATGGGCGTGGCCTCCAGGTGCATCTGAGCTAAGAACAGACTCGTCCCCCGTTATCTTAGTCTAGGACTTCCTAGTCTGGATCTAATTGATCTTTAATCTTAATTAATTCCTCAATTAATTCATATTTATTCTTTTTGAGTCTTATTTCATTTATATTATTCTATTCACTAAATACATTACGTTTTAGGAATCATTTAGTTTCAGTTAGGTGCTAGGTAGGAATTCGGTTGGCTCTTAAGTTCGATTTAGCAACTATTGTCACTGCATATATGTATGAAAGTATGTATATGTATGTGACGAATAAACCTCTTGAATCTTAAATTATGCAAGGGTTTTTTTTGGGTTTTTTTTAATCTCTGGATTAATTCATTTTAGCCCTGATTTTGATGAAATCCAGTCTGCGAAACCGCCCCTACTTCCTCTAGCAGAAGCTTTCCCCCAGAGCGTCTTACAACTTATTCCTGCGCCGATGGAGGCGACCATGCGGGGCCTATCGGGAGCAGCTGGGGGGGGGGAGGTTAAGTGTCTCGCTCGGCATGGTACTGGAGGGTATCGAACCGCCAATCCTCCCACTACCAGACGACCTGCTCCACCTCCTGAGCCGCTGACCCCGCAATGTCCGCCTTTCCTACTGTTGGTCAGAGCTGTCCATCGGAGGGCGCACGCAACCGTCCCACTGCCTAAAAACCCCCCCGAGGCTGCCCCCCCCCCCCCGAGAGTCCGGGCGTGAGCTGTCGACCCCTCGCCGGGTCCGCTTCCCCCCGCTCCGCAAGCTTCCCATTTCCTGCTCACGCACACCTAGCATTCCTGCCAAACGGGGCCGCCTTTTTTTTGTCTCGCCAGTCAATCACACGTCGATTCCCTCCCCCCTGCTCCCCGGGGCAGGGATGCAGCCGCAGGGGGGGGGGGCCGCGGGGGGCCGCGGCGGCCGCTGTTTGGGGCGACGGCGCGTGTAACCGGTTCCTTTGTCCCTCCTCTCCGGGTCCTCCAGGCCGTCCTACCCCCTGCTGGACCAGCGCGGGCCCCTGGCTCTCTCGGCGTGCGCCTCGGTGGGGGACTGGCTCAGGGCCATCAAGATGGAGCGCTACGAGGACAGCTTCCTCCACGCCGGCTTCACCTCGGTGGAGCAGCTCCCGCAGATCACCACAGAGTCCGTTTGTTTCCAAAACTCGACGTATTGTCACTTGACGTGTCGGAAATCGCGCCTCTACAAATACTGTTGTTGTCGTGTGTCTTTTGTCGTCGGTTGTCGAATGTATGTTTACTTATTTACTCATTTTAATCTTTTGACGTGACGGTGCTTTTATTGCTATTTGTAATGATTGTTTGAAATTATTCACATTAATAATTATTCTGTTGATAATTTTTTTTTTTATTATAGAAATAATCTGTCACATTTATTTATTTAATTAATTCAATTAATTAATTTATTTTTATCATAGGCCTTGAGGCTGCTCTTCACAAGTCATCCTCACCTACACGGGCATTTAGCCAGCAGCATGCAGTGCAACATGACTTTTTCATTTGGCACAAAGACAGGCACATTCACATTTTAGTGAAATGACGTTGCCACGTAATAATTTAAATGGATGCGGTGTTTAACCGGTAATTTGATTAAATTCACCGCCATTTGAATTTTTTCTCAAATTTCTCCTCAACTAATAAGTTGTATAAATATTCGTTTATCCCCTACGCCAGGCATTTTAATATCAAAGTCATTTGATTGCCTGCGACGGGAGCGAAAGTGAGAAATATTGACAGAAATTCAAAACGTGAAACGGCCAAGTACCGAACGTCGTTTGATCCGGTCCGGTGGGAAGCGCAGCGCGTTGCCCCCGCACGTGGGTCCTGCAGCGGTCGGGGCCCGTTTGACTTGACGAGTCCGCTCGTTGTGCTGTTCATTTCTCATCGCCGCAGAGACCTGCTCCAGGTGGGGGTGACCCTGGCCGGACACCAGAGGAAGATCCTCTCCAGCATCCAGACCCTAAGCACCAGGAGCAAAGCCCCCGCCGCCGCCTCAGCCGCCGCCGCCGCCGCGGTGCCGTTCTGAGCCCCCCTCCCCGAGCCTCGGAGCCGGAGCGCCGCTTCACAGGAATGCACTCAAACGCACGCAACAAGTATTGGCCGGGGCAAACGTGGCCGATCATTCATTGTGGACTTGTCGAGAGTTTTTTTCGCGTTTGCTCCCGGGTGAAAACAGCCTTTATGTTGAGGACGTTCTTCCGGAGGCTCGAGGAGAAAAACCCTCTTTGGGGACATTTTGTCGTTGGGCAGACGTCCTCCGCGACGGGGGGCTTCACCAAAACGCTCTTTTTGTTGTTCTCCTCACCGATTATATGTAGAAGTGCGGTCACTCAAAGCCGCGAGGAAAACAACAGTTTGACGCCAGTATTTAAACGTTTCGTAGTTTAGCACGTGTTTTGTTTTTTTGTTTTTTTTTCAAAGAGCAGCCATTTGGCCTAAAAACATGTATCGACCCACAATGTCCTCTTCCGCCGTAGGAGAGATTAACAAATATCAAATCAGAGTTTTATGATTTCCATAATATTGTGTAACCATGAAGAATGCCTTCACCGTAGTTGTAGTGGTAGTCTTGTAGTAATTGATTTGGATGACGGACTTGCATTCCCTCGTTTTATTTTTATTTTTATTTTATTTTTTTTCAAACGGCCTCTTCTTGACTCAGGGGTGAAGTGAGTTGTTTTTCTCGGCGAGCCCTCATTGTGCTCGGCCCCCTCGTACCTTCAGCGGCCGCCCACGTCCCGGCGGTGGCGGCGGCGTGCGGGGGGGGGGGGGGGGGGAAGCCGCCCAGACGTATCCGCACTTTTGTGGTTTTTTTTGTTAGTTTTTTTTTTTTTGGCTTTTTCCTCGGCGTGGCGGTCCTGGGCCGCCTCCTGCGCCGCGCCCTGTCTCCCTTGGACTCGGATCGGTCCCGTCCCGTCCCCCACGCAGCTCCGTGCCAAAACGGCGACTGAGGGACACCTGAGCCACGCGCCGAGGCCAGACAGCAATGTTCCAACAACCGACGACGCATTTATTTACCCAGAATGCCATCTGGCATCATGGGGTTTTTTTTTTTGGGGGGGGGGGGTTTGATTCACTTTTGATCCATTTTTTCATGGTGGTGTTTCTTTGTTTTTTTTTCTTCTTGTCGCGTCCCAATTGGTGATTGAGTGCCATTTATCATGTTTGTGTACTTAAAAAAAAAAACCCAAAAAACAAAAAAAAAAAAAACATGAAACAACCGTTTCCGTGATTGAATTCAGTCTTCTTTAAATATACCTTACGGGGGCACCTTGATATGTTGTTATTTTTTTTTTATCTAATCTTTTATCCTTCATACCTTGGTCACAGTGTTTTTGATTTTATTTTATATATTTTACAATTCTTTGCTGGCACAATGAGGTTAATTAAGAATTTCCCTCCGAGACAGAAGCTTCATGTTGTTAAGCTAATGTGCAGCTAGCCTTACCCATTGGTTTTAATGTGAAATGCTATCAGTGACGTTTCCCGTGACAAATGCCAAAACACCTAAAGATGTTCAAGATGTAAAGATAAACCTTGATTTCTTAATTAACTCTGAATGTTTATATATATAACAACATAACTCCCCAAATACTATTTAAAGCCCCTACAAAGAGTTGTTGCTATGGCGTTGTCGCAGATCCACCTGCCGCACGCCATCCGAGTGGTGGCATTTTCAGGGCCCTCTGACACAGACGATGGGGTTGAAGACACACCAGTTTTATTATAGAGAGTGGGCAAGGTGGAACAAGCCCGGAGCACATCAAGGGCTCCTCTCCTGTGTGTGTGTGTGGGGATGGGGGTTTTACCTGTTGCTTGTTGATTACTCTAAAGAACAACAGGCGTACAGCCACCCTGGTTGCGGGCCCAATTAGTTAGACCCAAGGCAGGTGTGGCTACTAAAACCACACCACCCCCACACCGCAGGCATTATTTTAAGGGGCAGAGTTTGGGACACAATGATCCTAATTAATTCTATGGATATTGACAATATTCTTGCAGACGGTCTAGTTTTCTTTTTCTTTCGTTGTTTGCGGACAAATCAAGGTTAAATTGACACTGGTGGGTAAATAGCGATAAACTCCTTATGGGCGCTTTAAGTAAACGGAAGAAAATCACTTCAAACCCACAACAACAGTAGAAAAAAGTACTGTTATTATTTTAAGAAAATGTAGACCTTCATATTGAAGATCTCCATTTGGCTTAATTGCATTGCAATGCATAATTGATAGAGTATGTTTTTGTTTACCATTCCATGTGTAGCCGAATCTGTGTTGAATATTCATAATAAAAAGAAAATTTAAAAGATTGTGAAAAGCTGTTTTTTCGCCATCTTGGACTTGTTCTTCGCCTCCGAACCCCTCAGCAGCCGACGAGAAACGGAGCGGGGCGCCGGCCCAGCCGCGGGAACGCCCGCGACGCCCGGCTTTCACTTTAACTGCCGAGTGTGAATTGACATCATCCAACGGCTGATTCCAGGACGGACGGACGTGACACCATCATGTGAACAGCTGTAGAACGCGGGGGACCAGAGCGGTCGCCCGCGCGTAACGTCGTTTAGGCATCGGAACCAAAAAGAAAATAATCGGATGACGCTCGGATTTGTTGGCGGGTGGATTTAAGAGATGGAGATTAAAGGTCGGTCGGACGCTCCCTTTACAAAACATAAGTAAATAATCATGTCCACGAACCATCCGCAATCCTACGATAGGCGGAAACCACAAGGCAGGGCTTCTCAAACTCTTCTCAGTAGAGGACCCCCTCAAAGATCCTCTTCTCAGTTGGGTACCCGCCTCACTGGCATTGGGGGTATTGGGAGTTGGGTCTCGGTATTACTGGATCTCAGCGCTGCATTGACGCGGTTGACCGCGGCATATCACTCGAGCGACTGGAAAAGTGGGAAAACTCAGGCGTAGCGCTAAACTGGTGTAAACCCTACTTTGAGGGGGACAAAAAGGGACATGCTGAGTTCCGCAAGGCTCCATTCTGGGGCCTCTTCAGTTTGACGTCTGCGCGCTCCCACTGGCTCCCATTATGGGAAACAACCTGCGATGATGCACATTTTGCTATTTCTTAGAGCTTATTGCGCGTAATCCCCGGGTGTCCCGGCGTTTCGCTGCGTATATGTTTGAGCGTATGTATGTGTGTGTGTCAAATCACCTCTTGAACTTGAACTGGAACAAAATATGTTACCGTTTTTAAGCAGACGACACACGAGTTGACGTACCCACATCACCAGGGGGCGATGGTCCAATACGATCACTGAGCAGGTGCCTTGAACAAATCAACGATGGGATGTGCAACACGTTTTTTTAAGGTTTAGGAATACCCCCCTGCAGTACCCCACAGTACCCCTAGAGGTCTTGAGAAAACTGGCATACGTGATACTGGTTTTGAGGGCAGATGCTTTTCTTTTTGGGAAGATTCCTTCATTCATTCATTCATCTTTTCCGACTGCTCTCACCCCCCACCCCCGCACCCGGGTATTGGGGCGAGAGTTGAGTTCTTCTTGCCCCCCCCCCCCATTGTTTCCAGGCCTTGCTTTCTTGTTGACAATCCTCCGCCTTGAGTTACTGCCAGACGACCTTTAACCCCTCAGGGCTCAAGGTGTGTGTGTGTGTGTGTGTGTGTGTGTGTGTGTGTGTGTGTCCTGCTCCTCTACCTCTCTAATCCAGAGAAGATGCCTTTCTGTCTTTCTCATGCGGTGCCTGGGGCTGCAAGCAGCTTATAGCAAGCTCTATGGCAAATCTCTCCCTCTCCCTCCCCCTCTCCCTCTCTCGCTCTCCCTCCCTCTCCCTTTCTCTCCCTCTCGCTCGCTCGCTCGCGCCGCCCCGTCGCTGGGATTGTTTCAACCCTGGTTCCACAAAGTGCTCGGCGTCATTGATTTATTAACTTTGATTATCTCCGCGTCTCACAGTCGTTCCTCTTCTGCTGTCGCTCCCACGGGGCCGCTTGGCGCAAGGCCCCGCGACGGGGCGACGGCGAGAGGAACTTTCGTACGTCGGAGATAAACATTGATGACTCACTGCCGTGTGTGTGTGTGTGTGTGTGTGTGTGTGTGTGTGTGTGTGTGTGTGTGTGTGTGTGTGTGTGTGTGTGTGTGTGTGTGTGTGTGTGTGTGTGTGTGTGTGTGTGTTAGCGCCGCGCCGCCTCCTCCGGTTTCCACTGCGGTCAGCGTCTGCGTGACCCCTGCCCCCCCAGCGCCCTCCTTTGCCGTTCACGCCGAGGGCCACGCTCGGGGGATGGGGGTTGTTGTTAAGGACACAGGTGGGGGCCGTTGTTAAGGACACAGGAGAGCGGGTGAAGCAGGTTTTTCGGGCACTTAGCAGGTGGTGTCATTCCGTTTGCATTCCTGCGTGCACTGGAGTGTGCTGCACATAGGGCGGGGGCAGGATAGGTAGGTGGGGGTGTCTTTTTGGACAGGGTACTAACAGAGGTTCGGACCCGTGAGCCGGAGCTTGTTATCCGCGTGCGTCGGGGAGCTCCCCCGCCATCAAAGCCGCCGACTAATTCACAACTTCTGAGTCAATCCGTCACGACGGCACGTTTGATTCCTTTCCGCCGGCGTGCGGCGCGGCTAGGGCGGAGGAGAGGAGGGGGTGTCGCCCGATGAAGCACATTCCACCCCGTCCGTGTTCCGGTCGACGGCAGAGTTGGCACCGGTGCTAAATAAAGGTGATTGAAGACGTTGTTTGTATGCCGCCCGTTTGGGGCTGGCGTGGAACGATCTGATCCGTGGGACCACTCCATCGCTGAAACGCCAAAAACTTTTTTTCATTGGAATTGTATTATACTGCATATCTACTGTTTTGATTATATTGGGGCCTGGTCTCTGGTTCTATGCTTGTGCAAAATAATAATAATAATAATAATAATATAACAACAATACAAATAATAATAAAATTAACAATTATAATAACAATAATAATAATAACAATAATAACAATAACAACAACGACAATATTATTATTAATAATAATAATAATAATAACATTACACACATTAGCATAACTTCCAGAATGTGAATCTGCTGCTCGAGAGGTGGAGGTTTTTGAAGTTTATAGCAAACGTTCCGTTTACTGTGGAAATGTTGAGTTTGTTGTACATTACCGTTTCCTTTCATATCTTCAGGTTTACTCTTCTCGTTCATTATTTCGTTAGTTATTGTATTTGACCAAATGTTTCCAGTTACATTTTTTTAGGTCATTTTATTTGTTATTGTTATTTATTGTTATCTGTTGTTTTCTCTTTGGATGTTTGTTGTTCATCATTAGGTTTAGTATAAATTGCCATATTTTTATTGTGTACAGGTTGGTTTTAACTGTTAGGTTTTATTGTATATTTTAGCATTTTCCTTGTTATGTTTTTTCATTCTATTGCCTTTTCTATCTATCTGTCTGTCTGTCTGTCTGTCTGTCTGTCTAGGGATATGGATACAGATAGATAGATCATTGACTAAGCCCCCTCTCTGGCTACCTGCTGCTTCCTGTCTGCCCTCCGTCCACACACTGAAGCCGTCTCCTCCACAGCTCCCTTTGTGACGCAAGAGCTTCTCGTTCCCTTCTCTGAGGAAATGAAGGAGGTGTGACCTTCCTGCTTCTCCACACACTGCATGTAAATCACTCTGTGCTCTGAAACGCCAGCGCCGGCTTTCATGGCCCCTTAAGGAAAAGAAAGAATAGTGGAGCCCTATCGAATTTCCCCCATAAGGTCTTTCCAGCGAGAGGGCGGCCGAGCGCTCCGGGAGGAATTGAATTTAGGTTGGTTTTTTGTTGTTGTTTTTTTTTTGTTTTGTTTGTCGAGGACTGTTGACGGAGGGGAGATGACAAGAAATGATGAATATCTCGAGTTTTTAAGTGGTTTCCTCAAACGTGTACGGGTGCGTTTTAGCTGTAGTCAGCCGTGCACTTAACCTCTCTCAGAGGCCTCAGATGAATCTCATATTTCAAACCAAACATTTCCAGTTACAACAAAGTCGCTATAAATCGATGGCAACCATATGTCTACACCGAGCTGCAGTTCACGTATAGTTCTAGTCAATCATTTAGATAGATAGGCACTTTTTTCATCCCCGGAGGGAAATTGCAATTGTCTCGGCAGCTCACATCAACACAACAGGAAAATAATGATAATAATAATAATTAATAATAAAAAAATACAATAAAAACATTCTAAAGAAAAAGGCTATGCAATAAATATAAGCCTTCAACAGCAAACCACAAAATGTTGGCAATAAGCCTATAAACAAAATATAAATATATACAATTCTATTCTATTGTAGAACACAAGAAGGAGAACCTCACTTGGAAAAGTCACTCATGGACACCGAAACACCCGACCTGTGTATGATATGTTTTAAATCGTGACTCACCGCTCCGCTGCAGCTCAATGTGTTTCGAGAAAGCAAGAGTTTACCTCCGTAGCGAGGTCTTGCGTCACCCCCGGTGTTGCGCTTTCCTCCCCAAAGGGCCCCCCAAAAACTTTCGAAGTGTTGTTCCGAGACATATTTGAGTGAGTGATTAAGACCCCTCGTAAAAATGTGTGTGCACTGAGAAAACACCAGCGATCACGTTCATAACTCACCCGGCCGTTAGGATCCATATTGCAACAATCTGCGGGCCATTCAAAACGCTGTGTTGTCTCTCTGCTTTTCCTTTGAATCACCTTTGTTCCCCACGTCTCGGAAAGGGAAGGAGCATCTGGTTATGATTTTGACCAACATCTGGCAGCGATATACAGTAATGCCGCTCCACGAATGTGGGCACACTGCGTCCGTGTACAGTGTCTTTGGAGCGCTGGTAAGTGACGCCGACGGGAAACTCTCTAGAATATCGTCAGCCGGATTGCAAATATTGAAGCGGAAACCAAAATACTAAATAGTGTTTCGCACCAAATGCTGCATGTGGGCTTATATTTTGAACATCCCAATGTAGGCCTGGCTCTAATTGGCATGTCTTGTAATGGAAGTGCATTGACATAACAAGCGCACCCCGTTTCACTTCAGCTGACAAACATATCCATTCTATTTTCTCTCTTTCCTTTCATTTTTGCAGCAACCCTTTTTTTTTTTATTGCTGTTACATGATCCTAACAGGGGCAGCCAGGGTACATGCAGCAGGTCCCATGTGTATTATGCTATGTCAACATCTCCAGCATATTTTTTTTCTCTTCTCACAAAGCAAAGGTCCTTAAAAAAATATATGGATCACTTCTCAATCCAAACAGTATCCCAAACGACTGCAATAACATGGGTGTAGCCTATCGTCGTGATTATATATTGTTTATTTATGTACTTAATTATGTATTTATTTATTTGTTTGTTTCCAATGCTACTCCATGCATTGCCAAACAATGTTTGGTTTTAATTTGTTTATTTTATTAATCTATCTTTCTATCTATGTATGTATCTGTCTATCTATCGATCTATTATTATTATTTTATTTTTTTTAATTTAGTGTGAATATTTAAATCCTTCAGCCCATCGTCCCTCGTGGTAGCGAAGAGTTTATTATTATCATGGAAAGACTAATTGCAGATTTTTTACTGTGTAGGTCAAACACCCCACATTAAATCAAGCTTACTATATATACTGTGTGTGTGTGTGTGTGTGTGTGTGTGCGCGTGCGTACGTGTGTGTGTGTGTGTGTGTGTGTGTGTGTGTGTGTGTGTGTGTGTGTGTGTGTGTGTGTGTGTGTGTGTGTGTGTATGTATATATATATATATATATATATATATATATATATATATATATATATATATATAGTGCTGCTGCAGTGTGCTTTGTCGCCATCTGCTGGATGTGCTGGGTATGCCAGGCTGAATTACCAGCAGCTTGTGCTTTGTCGCCCCCTGCTGGATGTACAGGACGTGACAGATGACGTGCCGTGATGATGCTGTTCGGCTGCAGTTCACAGCTGGTGGCGCGTCCCCTGACGCTCGGACGCCAGTGGGGCCTCGTGGATTTGTGTGGATTCATGGGGTTTTTTTTCTCATAAAAACTCGCGATCGCCACCGTGCATCATTCCCATCCCATAAGTATTATAATAGTAAAAAAGTACTACCTAAGTACTTACTGCCACTGCATATGCAGTGGTGGTACTAGTAAATATGCTGGTTTGGTAAATATATATCTGTATAAATATATCTATAGTCTAGACTAGGAGAGAATAATTAACTGTGGTGCCAGTCAAGTGGAATCTTAATCTAAGAAAGAAAATCCAGCAAATATATCTTATAATAATAATAATAATAATAATACTTATTATTATTATTATTATTATTATTATTATTGTTATTGTTATTATGATTATTATTATCATTATCATTATCAGCCCGCGTTCTCTGAATTTTGAAATCTAAAATAATTTGAAACTGGGAAATGATTGAAGCTATGAACAGGGATAATACATCTTTTTTGAACCGATATGTCACAAACACCTTGTGGTTGAAGTTTAATCCAAATCGATCCACATGCGGAGCAGAAATCAGTGAAAAACTGATTTGATCGATATCACAGACACGGTCCAATGTATTTCACGCCAACCTGGCTAAAAGTATCTGGAACACAACAATGACAGAAGCTAAGAAACACGGTGAAGGTGTCGTTACAAATATCTTGTGGTTTTAATGTCATACAAATCGATCCACATACGGAGCAGATATTAATGAAAAACCGTAGAAATATGACCTTAAGTATTCAGATGGTCGTGCTTGACTGACATGCCACTATTCATAAACAAAATGAACGAGATGAGATTAAGAGTAAGATGCTTTATGATGTCATCATACTATTTAGTATTACTAAATACTACATAGACTGACTATAAATGTGTAAGTTCTGGTTCAGAATGTACATCGGCACCGTGTCCAGTGTGAGGTGTAGACTCCGTCGCTCTGTAGTGGTTTGACATGACAAACTCTGCCTTTACATGTTTGTTTATGTACCTTTTTACCTGGTAGATGGTCTGTGGATCTGTTCCATTGATATTTTATCTCTTTGGTCCCCCGTTACTTGGCTGTATTCATGAAAAATAAAAATAAAAAGTAGTCCACAAAAACTCGTGACCACATTGAGTCGAATCCACTGAAATGTGCGGCTGAGTGATATATTCAAGATCCAGCGAGCCTTCGGAAAAAAAAAAATAAAACCTGTGCAATGTTAATTATTTACAGAAATACCACAATGTTTTTCGTATTTCATGGAAAGGTTACTTATTGAAAATGTAATCCAAGGAAAACAGTCACCACTAAAATCATGTGAATTCGACTTCTATCAAAATCTCCCGAAATACATAAACTTATGTAAATATGTCATAATTGACACACACGAGACATAACGTCAACTACCATCACTGATACTGATGTACTTACAACAAGGTAAGTTATAACAATCACAAGATTTGTTTTAAAGTAAAAAAAACAACAACTTTCGTTAAAAACAAATGTCATGTATCTACAATTTCCTACAGCTAAACTAATTTAAATGAAAAGGCAGAACGTGCTTGTCGTATCGACAAGTTATTCCATAATAATTTCTCACGAGAAATGAATGTTAAAGTTCCATAAATGTTGTCTCCATTACAACATAGACAAGGAATCTATCAAACTGAATTTTCCAATCACACATTATCAACAAAATTAACGATGTTCGTAAATTCAGTAAATTGTGATGCATTTCACAAAAAAACAAAAAACTGTAACACATACCTAAAATGAATAAACTGGAATTGCTGCCTGCAGCTATATTTGTTATTATTATTATTATTATTATTGTTATTTTTATTATTATTATTATTATTATACTAGGCTGATCACGCCTACCCACGATAGATGCATTTAATTCATTTTTTTTGTGGCTTTATTTAGGAGTTATAGTATCTTAAGACCAGCTGAGATTAAAGGTGCAGTGTGTAGAATTTAGTCGCATCTAGCGTTGAGGTTGCAGACCGGCCGCAACCAACTGAATCCCCCTCCGCATGGCGGTGCCACATGGCGGTGCCACATGGCGGTTCGACATGGCGGTCTGACATGGCGGTGCCACATGGCGGTTCGACATGGCGGTGCCACGTGGCGGTTCGACATGGCGGTGCCACGTGGCGGTTCGACATGGCGGTGCCACGTGGCGGTTCGACATGGGGGTTTGACATGGCGGTGCCACATGGCGGTTCGACATGGCGGTGCCACATGGCGGTTCGACATGGCGGTGCCACATGGCGGTTCGACATGGCGGTGCCACATGGCGGTTCGACATGGCGGTGCCACATGGCGGTTCGACATGGCGGCCTCCGTGGAAGAGACGTTGGCGGCGAAACTCTCACAAAAAACACAAAGGTCACTCTCTAGTGTTTGGTTCGTCCCTTCTGGGCTACTGTAGAAGAATCATGGCGACAACAACATGGCGGCCTCCGTGGAAGCGCACCACATAGGGTACACACTTATGAATATTATATTCCGTTTCTGCCAAGTCTGTCCCGTAGATTCTACGCACTGCACCTTTAAGATTTTCACACACTCATACTGTTTGTCTATCATGAATATTTACACAACCATCAACTTCTCACACACACACACACACACACACACACACACACACACACAGATTTCTCTGTGTGTGTTATCCACCCGACTCTGCGTTTTCCTCTGGGATCAGAGGTAACTCTCTCCCTGGGAGCACAGTGATTTGCAGTGGCGACGCTGAGATTGACCTGCGCCAGATGCCGAAGAGATTCCACTCATTGGAAAGTGCGATTACAGAAACTTAATCCCAGATCATCTGTGCCGTTAAAAGCTGAATCGCGGCAGAGTAGCACAGCCCAGAAATAGTCCCGGGATTCCTTGACAGACGTGGAGAGCAGACGGGTGAATGGACAGATGGACAGTCAATGAATTCAGTGTGGGCGCGGCCACGGGGCTCCGCGTCTTTCTTTCAAAGTTTTTTTTATTTTTATTTAATGTTAAGCGTTAGTATCGCCATTCTGTTTACTGTTTCATTTGTCAGGTTGATTTTCATATTGTTTTCTTTTTTTGGGGGCCCAATTTTCAGGCTTATATTTAATGTTGATCATTAAGTTTATTGTACATTATCAAATTCCCTCACGTCTTTAGGTTGGTCTCTCTGGTTCCCTGGTTTCATTTCATCAGTTGTTGCGTACGACAACATTTTTCCCGTTTATTCTTTGGGTCGCTTCTGTTTTATTTTGACATTTTCTTGAGGTTGTATTTGTTGTTTATGATGAGGTTTAATGTACATCATCGTATTTTATTGTACAGTGAACCATTTTTCCATATATTGTAGTTTTGTTTTAAATATTTTTATTCCATTGCAGTATTTCCATTACTGCCCATTTTTTTTAGCTGTCGTGGCGCCGTGAAAATAAGTCTCCTATTAGGGCTGGCCAATGTATCCACACGTAATATTCATACCGTGATGTGTCCACTGCAGATATCCTCTGGGCTTTTGCTTCTGTGATCATCGTATCATACAGTCAGTTGTCGTCTTTAAGGCTTCAGTGATGCATAAAGTAATAGAATGCTCCAGCTGTTCTAATCTCTAGCTGCTTGGTCGTAACATCCGCATTATTAATGATTGGTTCCCAAATATGGGCTTTGGCGGGATTCCTCCAGCACGGAACGCACGGCGTGCAAAGCCCGTGTCGGTAAATTAATCCGGCGGTCTCCCAGGAAGGTGGTCTTTCGAGAAAAAAAAAAAAAAAAAAAAAGGTCAGGAGGCCGAATCGCAGCCCTCCGCCGAGCCGGTTCAAAGTGTTGTGTCTACATCAGGACCGCGGCGTCTCCATCCGGGCCCCGCGTTAATCTGGGTGAATGTAAGCTGATGGGGGCCGCGGCGCAAATCCCTCACTTTCATTCCTCTTGAGGGATAAAGAGGGAAAGATTGCTTTCTCTGCGCTCTTCAGCCAAAAAGAAGCAAGGCGTATCAGCGCGTCGCGGCGGAACCTGCCCCCCGCCGGCGACGGGTCGGCCGGGCGTTCCTCTCGACGCAGACGCTGAGGGAAAACAACTTTTTGTTCTTTCGTATTTCGCGGGAGCTCCGGGCGATATTTTACCGTAGGTTTTTTTTTTTTTTTTCTTCGCCCCGCCCTTGGCCCCGGATGGTTGAAATCGACCGCCGCCTCAACCGGAATCCTGCCTGCGTGACACAGATGTCGAAACTCAGTTGTCTCGAGTAGCCGGCGGGAGTTTGTCATCGGCGCGGGGAAAACTCTGCGACGGCCATGTTTGGCGGGCGCGGCGGCGGCGGCGGCGGGGGGGGCAAGGGAGGGAAGTTCTCGGTGGAGGACCTGTACGGCATCAGCAAGAAGCCCAAGGCCTCCTCCTCCTCGGGGGGCACGGTGGCCAAGGCGGCGGCCCGGAGCGGCAGGGCCCCGGCTCCCAGGACCGAGTCCGGGGCGCTGGCGTCCCAGATCCTGGAGGCCGCCCACAAGCTGGTGGAGCGGCGCAAGCTGGAGCTCTACCTGAGGGAGTGCGGGCTCTCCCTGGCCGACTGCGAGGCCCAGCGCACCGCCATGGTCTACAGGTGAGGAGGGCTGAACGTGTGTGGGCAGGCGAGAGGCCGTTGCAAAGGGTGCTGTTTTCGGCTCAGTCGAGGCGTTTTGTCTTCGGAAACGCGGCGTGCGATGTGCGAGTTCTTGATTTTGACGTACTTGATACGGAGACCTTGGCAGCAACGTGTTTCACGGTAAAGAACTGACAACGGCTGACGTAGATTACAGCCTACGTAGTTTGAGGTGAGATCAGATGCGGTAAAAGGGAAACTCGGGGCGTTGCAGCAGCAAAAAACAGCAGAGTTGAGAAAGAGATGCAGAAACATAGTTCACTACCGGGCCAAATATGGGAAGCACATTTAATAGCATTAGCATTTGAAATAAAATATCTTGATGTAAATATTTTTTGTTAAGATGTTTATCAGGACCATACATACAGAATTTTAAATAAAAATATCTTTCGGAAAATATTTTGATGAAGATATTTATTTGATATTTTATCAAGATATTGACAATGACCCCGCCTGGATCCATCAAGTTCATGAACACAAAAATATGTTTTTGTGTTAACTAGGTATTTTTTCTGGGTGTTGACAAATGAAATGTCAATGCTTTTTGGGAGTCCTTTAAGGGAGGCACCACGGCCCACTCTCGACAGCCGCCGTGCATCGTGTGTCTGAGCACAGCGACCATGCAGAGCATTAAGGACCCAGAAATGAGGGCTGGAGTGGGCGGGGAAAAGCGTCGGTCTGGGTCTCCGCGGCGACTCAGGGGGAAGAAGCAAACCAATTTTATTTAAATAAGGGGATTTGAAGGCAAAGCGCGGGTTTTTTTTTTTTTTTTGTTTGTTTCTTTGTATGAAAGTCTCGTCGTGACCCCCGTTGAGGAACGTATTCGAGCAGAGCACCCGCTCAAACTCCCGCGCCGAGACGCAAACCGGCCTCCGGGTGGCGCGGCGGCGTCTCCCCGGTGTGCGGCCGGGTGACCTTGTTACAGAGTGATTTAAGCCTGAAATAAAAATCGTGTGACAACAGCAAAAAATAATTCATGCTCTGTATGCCCTGAAAGAGGAGTTCAATATTATGCGCGGGTAATGGCTTCTCGTGGTCAAGTGCGGGTCGTCCGGGCGCATTTAACGTGGCAAACACTCAGGGCTTTTAGCAAATGCAAATTCCGAATATGCATCAGCCTCCGTGCGCAGCTTTTACTTCTGTAAATCAGGAGTGAAGCGCCTCCGCTCCGTCCGACCCGGCGACTCCAGATATCATATCAAATGTTACGGTTCACCTTGCTTCTGTGCCTGGTATTGTGTGGTCGTCTTTTCCGTGCAAATTGTTGGCTTCGGTTTCAAATCCCTTTAATTTCGCTTCGCCCCGTTGTCTGCCTCCGGGGTTCTCTTTGCCCGTGGATGGGCATTAAAATACGAATTTCAAGGTCAAAATGAGTCAGAATGTCAGTGGAAAATACTGTGTGTCGCGATCTCCAAGTGCTGGGAAACGCGTCCCCTCACTCTCGCGCGCAGACTTGAAATTGCCCGGCGGGGACGGAGCCGCCGGTCCCCTCGCCTCTACTGCCGCAGTTTTCAAATACCGGCTAAGGTGCCCTTTATGGGTTTGATGGTTCAGGAGTGGAGAGCCAATCTCCGGTTGGGGTCCTCTGTTGTTTGGCAGATCTCCGGCTGCATTCCACAACTACGAAAACTATGTACGTTGTTTTGATGACGCCCTAAGATGGTGGTTAGGCCTGCATGTTTGAATATTATTTTCGGACGGCGTGACTCCCTGAACGTCGTCTGCTGCTGTCGCCACGGAGCCGGGGTCGCTCGTGCGGATGGGGGCGAGAGCGAAGCCCAGGCAAAGTCTCGGGGGCGCTCCCGGGGGCCGGGGGCAGATGTCGCGTTTTCTAGGATGTTGCACGTAAGAAAAAAACGGGAACCGGGGCCAGAATGAGGCGTGGGCGAAAACCGAAAAGCCCGCCGCCGGCGCGTGCCGGCGTTGGGACACGGAGGAGGTTGTTGGCGGATTATGCACATAGAAATGTCAAGGCAGCGGCGGGTTGAGGTGAGGGAGGCTGAGGTTGTTTATCAGGGGGACGAGGTCACGCGTCGCCGGGTTTGGCGGTCCCGCACCGCGCCGCCGTCGAGGAGGTCGCGGCCGCGCATGAACCGCTTCCATTGTCTGGCGGTTTTTTGAAAGCCTTTCGGATCGGCGGTATTTTTAGCCGCGCGGCTAAAAATACCCGTTTCCGAAAGGGGCCGCTTGCCTCCCGGCGAGGCTATTCATGTCGCGGCTAAATTTACTTTGGAGAGAATGACGCCGGCGTCTCTCCCGCGCTCCGAACCCGAAAACGCTCCGCCGCACAGCCCGTCACTACGCCTTCCCTCGTACGGGCCCGGCGCTCAGGCGGAGTCCACCGACTCCACCGGCTGTCGGCACGCGGCGTGAACGCTGTCGTATTTGAAGGAAAGGTCACGTCACGCTGCCAAACGGGGGCGACTTGGGTGATTTCACCTTGAGCGGGGCGAACGTGAGCCCTGGAGGGAGGAACGTCTGCCCGGCTCCTCGCTCGCCCTGTCGCGTCCTGCGCCTCGCGCCTTGCGTTGCCTCGGTGCCGTGGGCGGGTTTCAGGAGCCCCCTTCGGTTTTTACCAGAACGAAGGGAAACGACGACACGCACCGTGGTCTCCACACTGAGATTTAAATGTGAGGATCACACCCAGAGAGAGAGAGGGAGAGGGGCGAGGGAGAGAGGGAAAGAGAGCGAGAGAAAGAGAGGGAAAGGCAGAGAGAGGGGGGCGAGAGAGAGATTGCCAGAGACTGTGCGGGGTGGGGCGGAGAGACTGAGAGGGGGAGAGAGGAGAGAGAGAGAGAGAGAGAAAGAGGGAGAGAGGGAGGGAGAGAGAGAGAGAGGGAGGGAGGGAGGGAGGGGGAGAGAGAGAGAGAGAGAGGGAGGGGGAGAGAGAGAGAGAGAGAGGGAGGGAGGGAGAGAGAGAGAGAGAGAGCCTCTGAAACACCCCCAGTCGCTGTGTCGTGTTAAATTCTCCTGCTGCAGGAAAAGCAGGGATGTCGGGTTTTAATCCGAGGGAACAGTGAAGGAGACCTGGAGCCTCGTTGCTCTGCTGCAGATACATATTCCCTCCCTCCCTCTCTCCCCATCTCCCCCTCTCTACATAATGCCGGCATTTTGCAAATGACTTGGCAATGTGGCGTGAGAATTTCTCGAGGGAAAGCCAGAAAGCCTCGTTCCCCCGCGGGCGGCGCGTCGCCGACGACACCGACTGAAGGTAACGAATTCAACCGGCGGACGCGTCGCACCCTCTCGCTTTTTGCGCGTCGCACCGACGCAGCGTCGGTTCGGGTGCCGCGTCGCTGTGTGAACGCACACCGCAGCTAGTCGGATGCTTTCACGCTGATGGTGTCGGCTGGATCTTCTTCTTCTTCTTCTTTTTTTTTTGTTGTCTTTTTTTTCCCTCCCCCTTTTTCCTTCGAACAAGCCGGTTTCCCCATTTAATCCGAGGACAAACATGCATCTGAAGGATGCCTGCGACGGCTGCCGTGTCTCGGCTGCGGCGCGGTCCGCTTCTCCTCGCAGGACCGAGCGCAGCTGAAGAGCGGGCGGCAGGCTGGCCAGAGCTCCTCCACCCAACAGCAGCCCTATGGTCCGCAGCCTGCGCATGTATGTGAGAGAAGGCCAGGCATCCGGGTGGACCCTCTCAGGGGCGGAATCGATTGCCCCCTGCCGTGCACCGAAGGGGGTGGCTGCTGTGGAGCCGTCCGAAAAACCGCAGCATTCCGGCATCCATCTGCAGACCGCCGTGACGCTCGCCAGCCCCCTGATGCTTTTTGGAGACTCGCCCCGATGCTTCTCGCCAGTGTGAAAAGTCAGAGACTGTTTGCCCGCAGGGGTTGCATCGCCAGACAGGAGACGGAGCAGACGGCGACTCGGTGTGTGTCAAGTTTGGGCCCAGATCCTTGGCCGGCGGCCCCCAGCACTTTGCCAGGATCACTTACCTCCCTGGCTTGAGCACTTTGTCCGAGCGGCGTTGACCACGGAGGAAAAGCGGCGCAACTTGAAGCGCCGGCCACTTGCAGACATTTAAGACATTGCAAACCTTTTTCCCCAGAGAGATATTTCATAGAAACCAAGGTCAGGATGCAGGTGTCATTTGCCTGCACCGAGCACAACCTGAAGAGTCGCAGCGAGGACCGACTCTGCGGCCTCCGCACGGCTCCGCCGCCCGGCGGGGGCGTGGGGGGCGGAGGATCGGGGAGTGGACAGGGGAGCAACGGCAACTACATCTCCCAAGGCTCGGCCAAGATCAGGGAGGTGCAGGGGTCCCGGCCGACTCCGCAAGGCCATGCCCACATGAAGGAGGCCATCGGGCGCCACAGCAGTATGAAATACAGGTGAGCAGGTGAACGCACATTCAAAAAAATAACAATGAAAAACCCAAAAAAGGACGAGCCTGGTGTGTTGGGTGGAGGCGGGATGGGGCGGCGGTGGGGACTCTGTAGAAGGGGCCTAGAAGAGAAAATACTTAGCTCCCTGAGAAGGGGAGGTAAAATGATTCAAGCCAATTGACCCTCTGAGGAAAGGACGGATTATCGCGAGGAGAGTCCCAGGAGCCGGGTGACGGGGTTCCACTTCCGTGGAGAGTCTCTCGCCGCCACCGGCGCATTTTGGGTTTAATTGACTCCGTTCCCGACCCGCTGGGTTGAAGTGCACAGTGACTTCACCCTTTTAGAGCGGCTCGTGCAGGGCCGGCAGCCGCCCGGCCAGTGCCGGGTCTCCCTCGCCATAGGGGGATCCCAATTCGATATATATGGATACGCTGCGCATACCGCCACCCAGGGAAGACGTTTTACCCGCGTCGAGGTAGCGATCAATGTCCTCGTATTTATTATCCGTCTTGGCGCTGGTATTTTGACGGGCGGTGCAGCGTTGGGAAAAACGAAATGATGTCCCCGCGATATTTTCTGACGCGTTTTTTTCATCCCAAATGTTCAGCTTCTTGCCGCCTGCAGCACCTGCATGCGTGCACATTATACGTCTTTCAAACTGTCTACGTTGATGGAGGATGAAATGCCCGATTCCCTGAGATCCGCCCTCATCATCCGTAGCGTTTCTACTGAGTTGAGGGCTTTCAATTATACAATATATATAAAATATAACATAAAATTTAATACAAATTTTATATAAAATATATATAAAATCGGAGCTGCGTTGAGCTGGGCGAGGTACACTCCCTCGATCCGCACGCTCGTAAAATAAAGTCCTTTAGCCTCCGGTGACGGTTGTTCTTAAATGATTCTCTGGTCCGTCCATCTCCGGTAGGAGCAGTAGCGATTCGCACGGTTATTTCGTAGCTCGTGTCATAACTGCATGAGAATCACGAGGTGATTCAGCAAAGTTTGATCAAAGAGTGACAAGCGGCCAGCACGCCTCGACGGGGCTGCCTCGGTGTAGTACTCGTGCAGAAAGCGGAGACGCAGCGGGGAGCGGCGTCACCTCCTCCACCACACACGGCCAACGCGGGCCCCCCGGGGCCTCCTGGTTATTTTTTCAGCCGTCTTGGGACTTCCGTCACCGGTGAATGGTGAAGCGGTGAAATGCTTCCACAGTTGTAGCAGCAAATGGCCCGTTGCCAGTGGCAACACCCTGGGCAGTGCCTTTAATTTGACTCGGTCTCATTTCCTAATCAGTAGGCGTCGCCGTTCGTTACCGCTCCGCGGCTGCGAGTCTCCTCTGATCTTCGCCGCGCGGTAGAGAATTGGGATCGTTATCCCACCCTTTGCTGGAGCTCGTCCACCTCGGCGCCCGCCGTGGACTGGCCGTCAGGTTCTGGGCATTAAGACCTGCAGCACCGCCCTTCTAGACTCTCTCTCTCTCTCTCCTTTCCCCCTGCTGTCTCTGTCCCACTCTGTACTCACCATCCAATTTTCACTTTTTCTCCTGATCACAATTTATCTATCTATTTATCTATCTATCTATCTATCTGTCTGTCTATCTATCTATCTATCTGTCTATCTGTCTGTCTATCTATCTATCTATCTATCTATCTATCTATCTGTCTATCTATCTATCTATCTATCTATCTATCTATCTGTCTATCTGTCTATCTGTCTATCTGTCTATCTATCTGTCTATCTGTCTATCTGTCTATCTGTCTATCTATCTATCTATCTATCTATCTATCTGTCTGTCTGTCTGTCTGTCTGTCTGTCTGTCTGTCTGTCTGTCTGTCTGTCTGTCTGCCTGCCTGCCTGCCTGCCTGCCTGCCTGCCTGTCTACCTTATGGTTCTGAATGTAGCTGGATGTATGCAAGTCACAGGAAAATCACCTGAGATGGAGAAAATACTTCCTCACACGTGGAGTCACTTTAAAATGGTTTGAGTGGTGATTAGTAAACGTCAGATGGTTTGATGTGGGTGAGGTGGGTTAATTGTAAAATATGTTTTTATTCAAGCTTTCCCCCGCATCCGCTTAAAAGTCGTCCGGGAGCCTGGCGGCACCGCGGCGCGACGCAGCTGTTTTCGTCGCGGAATGCGACTCTCCGTAGGAAGAGAAGGACTTTGGGTTTGTTCTTGTCGTTTGTTGTTTTAGGTGTGAAGCAGGCTTGATTGATGAAGCTACTTCACTAAACATAACCACCGCCGTGCAGAGCTCCTCCAGTCCGTTATTTGAGTAATTGCCATCAGGACGCCTGTCCCCGATAAGACTTTCTTCGGTGATATTTACGAACAAACTGAACTGTGTGGAGGTTTCCCCAAGTCGGTATGACCGATTCGCTTTCAACTAACTAACAAGTCAAGTCAAGTCAAGTCACACTTTATTTATAAAGCGCATTTTAAACCAGGGCGACACAATGCGCTTTTAAAAGGAATACAAACAAAAAATAAAAAATAAAAAAATAAAATGAAATAAAAAATAAAAGAAATAAAAATCAACAAACTTTCTTGGACTTTTTTTTCTCCCCATGATAAATTGGGGCACTGTGTAAAAAAAAAAAAAAATCAGGTGAGCTCTAATCGAATGAAAGATTCTTAACAGTTTAATGTCCAACCCCCCCGCCCCCAGAAAAACTATGATCAATAACGCCATAGACTCGTTCTATGCACGATTATTGTACAAAAAGCAAACACTGAATGAAAAGAACATTTTGTCAAGCCACAGGACGTGACACCAGCAGCAGCGACGGGAGGCTCCTTCTCCATGCTACCGCCCCGTCGTCTCTTAGCGCTTCCACCGCTCGACGTTGTCTTCAGGCGGAGAGCTTTCACGTGGCGTAACAACACTGAATGTAGTATGGCCACCAATAAGTACCAAGCTCAGTTCTCCACTGAGATCGACCTCACGGGACAGTTTTCAGGAATGCGAATGACTGCACAATGTGTTCTTAACACGGCGGCAGAGGAACCTCAACGGCCGCATTTGCCTCACTCCGCCGTGAACGCACAGGAAAAAAATGCAGGTTCATTAGAAATCTGGAATATATGAAAAAAAAAAATAAAAAAAAGATCCTCTAAATTGTTGTCTAACTAGTTCATTGTAACGGGAAAACACAAAACTGATTATTACCATGAGGATGTAGGTCAAGCGATAGCACTTGGAAGCCCCGCAGCATGTTTCTCCAACTTTGAATATCAGATCATTATAAAGCTCATCAGAGGAATTTAGACCGCTGGAAATCAGGAGCCACCCTCAGGAGGCCCCCGGTGGTGGTTGGGAGGACAGAAGCTGTAAGATGTGTAAGAAATGACAGCGATCCCATTTATCTTAAATAAATACCTCTTTAGGATGTGGATTGCTCTACATATCCAAATGCCCTTGAAAATGTAAATGTATTTATTGGACATGATTGTTTCGTCTTTTCCCCCTCAACAGATGCATATTAGATAGACAGACAGACAGACAGATAGATAGATAGATAGATAGATAGATAGATAGAAAATAATAATAAATCAATACAATATACATTTAAAAATGTACACTAACATAAACAACAAATATAACCTAAAAATAACAAGAAAAACAATAAAATATAAAAGATAAAAATAAAAAGGTCCAAGAATAAAACAATTGCCTGATAAAATAACTTCAAATAAACAGTGAAGCAGAAAGCTGAACTTAAGATAGAAATGGTGATGTGCAATAAACATGACATTAAACGGTAAACAAAATGTTGGCAATAAGTCCATACACCAGATATGTCAATAAATAGTATTTAGGTGTCAGAGGCCGCACCCAATAACAACTACATTTTTTTGATGTGTGTGTGTGCGTGTACAGGTTAAGGCACTGAAACTCCGAAAATCGCCACGTCCATATAACTTCAACTAAGCATACTGGTTATAATGAAGACGATTATAATAATTATAATAATAACAACAATATGTGCAGACTCGCAGGACAGCAGGACATCTACTGGAAGCAGCAGAACGCAGAAAAAAGCATCTGTGTCTATTTGTGTGCCCTGTTCAGGAGTGCATTCATCCGTGGCCGTATGTTGATCTGCTGCTGTTTGCGAGTAGCATTTTCCATCAAGCGTGAATATCCGCGCAGGGCCGTCGACCAGCGTGCTTGCATGTACGCTGGCAAGCCTGCCCGGCGCACAGCGCCTTCGTTTTTTAACATTCACACGTCGGCTGAATCCCCGTCAAAGGAACTAACGCGGTCCACTTGTCGTCTTTTCGGAGGGGATGTGTCGTTGGAGTGTCGGCGTGTGTGTCTACAGTATATCTGTATATATATATATGTGTGTGTGTATGTATATGTCATGGAGGAGATGGTGAGAGGGAGGAGAGAGCATGTGTCCCTGCGGACCTCTCCCGACTCACTCATAGTAATTTCGCAGACTGCAGCACTGCAGAGGGTGTGGAGTGTTGTGGTGGGGGGGAGCCGACACACACACACACACACACACACACACACACACACACACACATAATGTCACATCCTCAATTGCCTTGAAACAATAACAGGCCTTTTTTCTTTTTTCTTTTTGTGACACACAGCAATCATGAAAAACATTTTTGGTATTAGTTCTGGTCTACATGGGCTCACTGGCAGTCAGGACATTGGAGTGGATCTGCAGTAAACCCACAGTGAGCCTCCCCTGAGTGAGCAGCATATTGTCCCGAGACTAAAGACGACCAAAATAGACATCAAGACTGACTCATTTTCACGCTGTGGCATTTCTAACATGACAAATAAAATAAAAACGAACTAAATAAACATTAATAAAAACATAAAATAATAATTATAATTATAATAATAAAATCAATTCTAAATAAATAAATAATAAATACACAGCTGCACTAAGATGTATTTTTGTGTTTCTCGTAGAATTATTAGGACTCACAGAATTATAGATGCATGAATGCATTCCCAAGGGCTAAATAACAAGCATATACAGTATAGCCAACATATGTAAGCATGATATTTATAACCATGCACTAAATCACTCGAAATACACACACAAGATCACCTGCTCTACTTGAATTTGGTGTCATTGTTTTGGCCAATGATCAGTAATGGATCAATTATCTATCTAGAATTATTGAGATGTTATAGGTTAAAAGAAATGTTATATAATTCCTATAATAATTAATTTAGGATAACCTAGTCTGAATTGGCATCTCTTGATCCATTTTGTGGCACTTGGCCACTTTTGGTGTCGTCCCGCCACATTTATAGCACAGTAAAAAAAATAACGAGAAGACTGGCTTCGAAATTGGATCATAAATTGTTGAAGTCCATAAGGTACACTTTTAATTTCATATGCAGTCCACCCCATTTATGTGCCGTTCTGGCTAGTGTTGAAAAGAGTCGAAAAATGACTCCCAAATTAGGAGGAGCAAGCTTTTTCTGAGAGAGATCCAGAACATTGTACAAGGAATCGAACGTGCCAATCCTGCTCTCTCGTCCGTACCGCTGTGTAAAGCCTCTCCCATCTATTACTCGAGTTATTTTGACAGAGCGCTAAGTAATGACACAGACACGGTGCTGAGTCTTTCACCCACACAAAGCGAACAGATGCCCACTAACACCTTTGCAGCGCGCACAACGCGTACACCCAAAACGCGCACCAGGGTACACAAATGCTCACATATGCAGGATTCCAAAAATAGCTCTGGTCAACCTGTAAAAATAGAACAGAGAATATAAAAGCAGGACCCCTCCGACTGAGTCTAAACGCTCTGACAGTCTGTCTCTTTCCATTTGGCTATTTGTGGCTGACACCGAGCGACAGACTGGCAGAGCGGCGAGTCGAGGCGAGCGATGAGCTCCGCCGCAGCTCTGCCGCCTCTCCAGCTGCCTCCCCTCTCCCCTCTCCAATTAGGACTGACGAGAGCGAGCGTGAAGCCCCCGTTACTTCTCCTCCACATAGAGGCTCTCTTCTGGCCAAAGTGTGAGCTCCACGCTCGCTGCTGTCTTCCAAAAAACAGATTGAGAACCACATGTGGCCGTTCCGCCTGCCCCACGCCACCGCAGGGGCTTTTCTAGGGGCTCATGTCGAAACAGAGACACAGGCAGCGATGGTGAAAACACCAGTTTATTGGAGAGAGTGGCAAGATTTAACAAGCCATGGAAAGTTGCCCTGGCAAAGGCTGTCCCCTGTGTGTGTGGGTGTGTGTGGGGATGGCTGATTTTAACCTGTAATCGATTGCTCTGATGAACAACAGGTGCACAGCCATCCCTGCTCCTGGGCACAATTAACTAGACCCAAGGCTGAACCTAGCTTAGGCCAGGGTGAATCCCTGGCCGAAGCCTACTCCCCCCAACCAAGCAAGCAAAAAACAACTCACACTAACTCAAATAGCAGACTCTGAATCTGGGTTGCCATATCTAACACAATAAAATGCCTGGACTCTGAAACAGGGTTGCCATACCTTAACGAAACAACGGACCGGACTCTGTAAGGTTTCCATACCTAACAAAAATAACAAACAGTAAAAATGACTGGACTCTGAAACAGGGTTACCGTACCCTAAACAACCACAAGTAACAAACAAAAGTGTCCAAAAACAAACCCAGTCCCCTTTTCAGGAGACCAGGAACCCCTGCACAGAACAGCACGGCCTGTGGATGACCCTGCTCTTGGGTGACAAGATAGGCTCCCCTCTTCCCTTCCAGAGCGTGGGGCCTGGGGCTGCTGTGCTGGCTGGTGGAGGTGTAGCCGGGCTTGGTTGTTGCGGGGGCTGCTTGGAGGGGTGGCCCGGCTGCTGGGCTGCTGATGGTCCTGCTTTGGAGGACTTGGAGGCTGCTTGGAGGAGTCGCTAGCTGCCCACTGTTTCCCACGGTGGCTGCTGCGGCTGCTTCTCCCCGTCCACCGCTGGACATCCGCCATGTGCCGGTCGGGAGAGGGCTGGTGCTCTGGCCGTCCGTCGACCTCAGCCACACCACAGTGGCATTTTCAGCTTTGTGCTCCTTTTTATCTCATAAGCCCAGACATTCAACGGTAAAGGACATTCAGGCAATGCATGGAATAGTCATATACCTGCCTGAATACTTATGTGTACGTAAGGGTTAATGTGCAGCCAGCTGGTTGCTATTGCAGTATAACCCCTGAGGGAGTGATCTGGATCTGAAGGGAGTCTGAAAGGAATTATTGTACAATAATGATGTTATCACTTGTATGCCTAGTTTAAGAGCTTCTGTAACACTTCCCCTGAGAAAAATAGTCCACAACAGCGTAGCTAACTATCTGGCCGACAAAACAACGACATTTGACTCACCTATTTACTGTTATTAGCGTCACCTTGGACATATCCACAGTCGTCTCTTCAAGTCTTCCGTCATTGTTTCTATGTAGCGTCACAAGGTGGCGGCCAAACTCGTTAAAAGACGTTAATCCAGAAGTGGTTGCCCATGACGACGGCCATTATCAACAACCAACGGTCATTATTCCCAAAGAAAACTGAACGACCGCCGATTACAGTGGTCAACCAATCAGAATTGGGTATTCCACAGAGCTGCGTGCCAAACGTACACATCGCCTGAATACGTCTGCCCAGGTTTTTACGAACCTCCCCCCGTCTCTCCGCACAGGAACCTCGGCAAATCGGGCCTTCGAGTTTCCTGCCTGGGACTGGGTGAGTTGACCTGCAGACGGAATAACAAATGTTCATGTTCAAAATCTCGGGAGATGAACTGCATCTCTCTTTTCTTTCCTCCGACCAAGGTACCTGGGTCACCTTCGGATCCCAAATCTCTGATGAGGTAAGAGCCGTCACGGAATTCAACATTCCCCTCTGCTTATCGGCCCGGACAGGACTGACGGGGTTCGGGGTTCGCCCTCGAGAAGGAGTTAGAAAGGCTGCGTTTCCCGCCCGCGTCCATGTGGTTTTTTGTTTTTTTTTTGGGGGGGGGGGGGGGGGGGTCGGCACTGTATCCGGAGGTTGTAAATGTACCAGTTGTGATATTAATGACTTCGGGCTCTTTTTGAGCGCCGCCGCGCTCCGGTTCCCTTCGCGGATCCTCGCCGGCCGTTTGAGATTGACCGAAGTTCCTCCTTTCCAGCTCAGTTCCGATTCCGCTTTTTCCAGATGGCCGAGAACCTGATGACCATTGCCTACGAGAACGGAGTGAACCTGTTTGACACGGCCGAGGTGTACGCTTCCGGCAGGTCCGTCTCCGGTTCTCACACACGCACGCACGTGCACACACACACACACACACATGCGCACACACACACACACACACACACACACACACACACACACACACACACACACATACACACACACAATGGTATAAAGCATTGCAAAGTTGAATTCCTGTTTTAAATCTATATTTTGAAATAATCCAATTCAGTGGTTACAGTCGTTAGCCCGTGTGTGTGCGTGTGCGTGTGTGTGCGTGTGCGTGTGTGTGTGTGTGTGTGTATGTGACCGGCTGTGTTGTCCTCACCTCCCCACAGAGCGGAAATCACCCTGGGGAATATCATCAAGAAAAAAGGATGGAGGTGAAATTACAAATTTTCCCAACTGACTCACAACCACCGTACACGCACGCATACACGCACATGCACACACACTCACGCACGCACGCACGCGCGCGCGCACACACACACATACTGTGTATATATATATATATATACTGTAGTTGTCTAAACCCATTAAATCATGTTGCTCTTGTCGCAGGCGTACCCAAGCATTTCCCTTGCTTCAAGGCATTTGCAGATTTTTTTTTAAGCATTGCTTGATTACCCCCTAAAAAGAACATTATAAACTCATACAAAAAAAAAAGTATACATAAAAAAAATGGGTTCTTTAGCTGCTGCCGGAGCACAAAGGGCTAAAACTGCAATAATGTTGTTTGAAATGATCCCGATTGTCGTACAGTTTTCTAAACTTGGCTAATTATTATTAATAATAATTCTAATAATTATTAGTCTGTGAATCGCCCCAAGCATTTGAAATCTCACAAATAACTCAACTCAATAAAATAAACACTGTATTGAAATGAACATGCATAAAGTAACTTAAAGTGTCTATTCTAATAAAAAGGACAATTTTGTACTCGCTTGAATACCAGGCTCAGTGCGACAGTATATGGAACATAGTGTACAGTGTGATGAGTATGATTAATAAACTCATAAATGACCGCAAAAAATGTCATAAGTAATAAGCCCTATCTTTATGTAATCAACTACGTATCCAGTGGTTTGGTCGGTAGGGGAAGTTTACTTATACATAAATAAAATGATCCTTTCCCTTAGTGTACATATGATGCTATATTTGATGTTTTAAAGCACAATCAGTTCCATGTATTTTCTCCATTACTCTCCCGTGTTTTTTTTTTTTTTTGTTTGTTTTTGTCAGACGTTCGAGTTACGTCGTCACAACAAAGATTTATTGGGGAGGCCAGTAAGTACACTGCAATCAAAGATATGTAATTTATCTGTTCATTCTTTAGTTATTTAATTGGATGGAGGGAGGGGTAAAAAAAAAAATGCAATTCCATCTCTTCACAGAGCGGAGACCGAGAGAGGACTCTCCAGAAAACACATCATTGAAGGTAGGCATCCATTCCATTCCAGTGTAGGTACAGCCGTGTGTCTCCAGTCGCACCAAACCGCTCTACTTCCATTATCTTACACACAATTTTGCACTTTTTTGTCCAGTAAAATATTGAAAAGCTTTACCTGAAAAAGGCTGAGGGAAATTGCAATGAATTAGAATTCTGGTGGGTTATGTGCTGAATTAGAAGCCAGACATGTTGTTCTTTGATATATCGTGCGTCCCCATTAAGGGGCTTATATTCGGCTGTTATCAAATGTTTTTTCTCACAATGAAAGTGACGTTCTGATAAGTAATTGATGGGGTGTATTGATCTGGATGTGGACAGGCTTGAGAGGATCCTTGTCGAGACTCCAGCTGGATTACGTGGACATTGTTTTCGCCAACAGAAACGACGTGAACAGTCCCATGGAAGGTCAGTCAGCGTTGCCCCAGACTCTAAAGGCCGTGCGTCGGGGCCGGCTCCCGACTGCTGCGTTTCATCCGTCGGTGATGTCTCGATGAAATAAAGGGATTTCTGTTGGTTTTCTTTACGGCCTCTCAATTGGGTGTTATTCATTGGTGGCAAATTAGGTCCCGCAAAACGGAAAAAAAAAACGTTATCCGGTTGGATTTAGAAACTTTAAATGAAGACATTTCATGACATTGAATTGGTCACATCAAATCAGCGTGGAGGCCTCCTTTTTTTAAAGTTTTGGTTCAAACTTTCATTTTCTCTCGTTCCTCCGTGCACCACGGGGGGGCCGCCGCGCGGTTTTATACTGCCGTTCAGATTGAATGATTCAGTTTGGAAGTAGATACTATTGCATAGATCTCGCCGTGGATGATGATGATGATGATGATGATGAAGTAGATCAATTCTTGTTCTCTGTCACTGCAGAACCTCCATTTGCATTCGGGCCGAGTTGAGTGAATTGATTTAATTTTTCTTTTCTTTTTTTTCGTTTTTCCTTTTGTTTTGCCTCCACAGAGATAGTCAGGGCCATGACATTTGTAATAAACCAGGGAATGGCCATGTACTGGGGAACTTCACGCTGGAGTGCCATGGAAATTATGGTGAGTGTGGGCGTATCTAAAGAGCGTTAATATTGAAATAAGTTGTGGGCTCTCTCTTGCCGCCTTTTTTAAAATGCCACTCAGTCACCGTGTCATTTCTGTTTTTCCGGTGTCTCTCAGGAGGCGTACTCGGTGGCTCGCCAGTTCAACCTGATCCCCCCGGTGTGCGAGCAGGCCGAGTACCACTACTTCCAGAGGGACAAGGTGGAGGTGCAGCTCCCCGAGCTCTACCACAAGATAGGTCTGTCATGTTTATTGACCGTCGTCAGCATTATTATAGTTCCTGGGGCGTAACTCACTCAAATGACTTTTTGCTATTACAAAAAAAGTATTTTCAATCGATAGTCCATGAGGTATGCTATGAAGGTGAATTTGTTGCAAACCGCAAGAGCTTGTAGAATAGGGAGTGAGAACCTGTGGAACAAAACCCTGAACTTGTATACTGAAGTTTTCACTCAAATCAAATATTCACACATATCACACATTTGATATTTGGATGGACATGAACTTCAAGCTGTTTTCTATTACAAGCACAAATCTGTGATCCGACCTCTCACATTGGTCATTACAACTTCACTAAACGTCGCATCTGCCGTCCCAGACTTTTGCGACACTTGTCGCACTAAATGTGTCGCAAAACTGCCTTGTAGCCGTGGAAGTCAGAGAGCAGGGCCGGCGTGCGGGCGGGCAGGCGGGGGCGGCGCGGTAAGTCCTGACCAGTCACAAGACAGAAGGGTGTTTTGAGCATCGATCACAATATCTCGTCACACGTCAGATATTCAACAGACATTTGTCCGGACCTCACAGGGGAGAGGAGCTGACCGCGTCTCAGGACCCCCCAAACTGGGTCTTCATAGTACTAGGACCTAGACTACATGTCGCACAGTCTTTCAATTTCAAAATAAAAGTTCCTGTTTTTATGTATAGAATTTTTCGTAAATTTCAAAGTTCAATATGTAGTCGTGAAAGGCTGTAGTATTCATTATTACTGTATATCAGTAGTATTCAAACTGTTGTGGTGCGTCCCCCTAGTGGGGTATGGAGGAATTCTAAGGGGTGTGAGAAAACGAAAGATAGAAAAATAAATGTATAAAAAAATAGGCCTTTAATTAAAAAAAAAAAGCCTAAATTGTATTATTTTTTAAGGGGCTGTTATTTTGGATAAGCGTTACTTTGCATGTCACACATTGTTCATTTGTACTTTTTGGGGGGGCTCTGCACAAGAAGTTTGTATTATACTGTATTATATTGATAGAACCATTTTGTTTTCCACCTGGTACACACAGTATACGTATATATTTTATATATGTATGCAAACTTGGACAATTTCCTTCGCACTCATAGTGTGAATTGTTGATGTAGAGGTTTATTGTATATTGCTGTATATTGCTATTTCTTTAAATTATTGAGTAACATTTTTAGGTTAATTGCATATTGCCGTTTTTTGTATTCTTCTTTATTATTATTACTTTATTATTATGGCCTATTTGAGCTGCCATAAATAAATAATATAATAAAATATCTATCAACACATTGTATCTCAGGCGTGGGAGCGATGACTTGGTCTCCGCTTGCGTGTGGACTCATCACAGGGAAGTACAGCGAGGGGGTTCCAGACTGTTCCAGGGCGGCCATGAAGGTGAGTGGACAAATTTC
This sequence comes from Zeus faber, assembly GCF_960531495.2. Classification (NCBI taxonomy): domain Eukaryota; kingdom Metazoa; phylum Chordata; class Actinopteri; order Zeiformes; family Zeidae; genus Zeus; species Zeus faber. The sequence continues at coordinate 27,082,899 of NC_137200.1, read as the reverse complement.
CCCAAAGGGGGTCAGTGCTTGCTCAACCAACTTAATACCTGGTCAGTGAGCTACTGTTAGATAGACACTTTCTTCATCCCTAGAGGGAAATTGGGTGTTACAGCAGAACACAACCTGGCAAGTTGGCAATAAGAAATAAAGTAATAACGGATAGAACATATTTGAACAAATATTTGAGTATCCCATAAGGAATAAACCTAAAATAAACAAGTTTTTGTTATGCGCTACAAAACACAAAAATGGAAAACAATAAAAAATTTATATATTTTGAAAAACAATGCATTTTTTTCTTCAATGCTTTTTGCTAAAAACAAGAAAAATGTTTTTGTGCAAAATCTTACTTATGTGGAAAATAAATCAAAAAATAATAATAAAAACATGACTTGAAATGTCTTCTTTCAGAACGGAGAGCATTAAAAGCCCTGTTGTCTCTAAAATGTGACTTATTTCACTTGAATAAATCTATATAATTGGGGCAAATATTATCAAAGCTCTACAATTCTAGAGCAAATTCTGGAGAAAAATGTTCAATAGAAATAAACCTTAAAATAAACAAGAAACATCACCCTCAAGATAGTAGAGGATGATAGTGTTGATGATTGTATAATGATGATAGTGATGATTATGATGATGATGATGATGATGATGATGATGATGATGATGATCTCATGCTGCAGGGTTACCAGTGGCTGAAGGAGCGGGTGCACAGTGAGGAGGGCCGCCGGCAGCTTGCTAAGATCAAGGAGCTGCATCTTCTGGCCGACAGGCTGGGCTGCACAGCCGCACAGCTCGCCATCGGTAGGATGTGCCTCTCTTCTGTGGGAGTTCGACTAGCAGTTTAAAATGTATCGAGCAAAGGAGCGGAATCACAAGGCAAATTGAATAACGTAAACACTATGAATCATATAGTGTAATGACCGAGACAGACTTGGGGTTCTTATGATGTTATAGGAAGGAGACTCATGTGAGCATGGGGAGAACATGCAAACTCCACACAGAAAGGCCCCTAATTGGGAGATTACCCTCCGGAGTGTGGTGCCAACAGCACTCCAGGTGAGAATTGAACCCAGGACCTTCTTGCTGTGAGGCAGCAGTGCAATGCAGCCATCTGTGCCACCGTGCCTACATGGAATGAGGGTGGATCTGCATAGCCAGAGGAAGACGGAGGCGGTGCAGGGTTTATAACCTTAGCGAAAGGGAATGGTCCCTGAATGCCTGGACAGATGGGACACTGGCCTTCTGCTCTTGCTGAAGTAAGAGTGGAGGTTGGTAACCTCTGGAACACTGGAACGGGGAATGACCAGTAGTTGAGCTGGCAAGTGTGTTATACATGTTTGGACGAGGAGGAAAGATTGCGTGAGGAGAGGCAACGTAGTGCGGTCTCCCTCTCGTCGTTCACCTGTCTGGCTTGACCGTTGTACTGCGGATGAAAGCCGGAGGACAGACTGACAGAGGCTCCCAGGAGACTGCAAAACTCAGACCAGAATCGTGATTGTAAACTGGCCCCCTTCAGAGACCAGGTCACTTGGGAGGCCATGCAGACGAAACACATGTTGAACCATAATCTCAGCAGTTTCCTTAGCAGAGGGTAGGTTAAGCAGGGGAATGAAATGTGTGCCTTGTAAAAGTGATTAACAACATAGCATACTTCTGCTGGGCGCAGATGCGACCAGCGGCAACGAATTGTCTCCCTCCATAGAGGACCACCAGAAGCGTTGGTGCTACAGGGCCAGGGTGCATTTGGCAAGACGCCATGAGTGGCCCCACTGGAGAAACTGAGATTGGAGAGTGGCAGGAACATAGAGGCGGTCTTCGGGACAGGCATTGGGAGAAGCATCTTCAGAGTGAGACGCTTTGACCTGGTTTTCAATGTCCCACATGATGACACCGATGACACAGGTGGGCGGGGGGAATACCCTTGGGGTCTGCTGAGGAACTGGCAGGTTCGAAACTGACAAGATAAGGCGTCAGGTTTACCGTTCTTAGGCCCTGGATGATAGGAGAGAGAAAAGTCAAAATGGTTGAAGAACAGCGGCCACCTGGCTTGACGAGCGTTCAACCTCTTGGCCAAATGGATGTACTCAAGGTTCTTGTGGTCCGTCCAGACCACAAAGGGTTTGTTCCACCAGTGTCTCCATTCCTCCAAAGTCAGCTTTACCACCAGCAGCTTGCGGTTACCGACATCGTAGATCCTTTCAGCGGGGGACAGCTTACGAGAGAAAAAAGCACAGGGATGGACTTTCTGATCTTCGACTGACCTCTGGGACAGGGTGGTCCCCGACCCCTGAGTTGGAGGTGTCCACTTCCACCACATACCGCCTAGTAGGATCTTGGAAGGTGAGAATTGGGACAGAGGTGAATCTGGACTTCAACTCACCAAATGCCTTCTCCGCTGCTGGAGTCCACTGGGACAACGATTTATGGGATGTGAGGGCTGGGAGGGGGCCCGCCACTTAGCTGTCGTTCAAAATAAAACAACGGTAGAAGTTTGGCACATGAAACTCACACTCACACTTTGACAAACATCTTGTTTTCCGAATACGCAGACATTCAGCAGATCACGCAGCCGGATATTCACCTTGGCCTGAAAGACAACAGGGGCACAAGGCATAACCCAATATTTGTAATGTCCACTGGGTGTATTGAAAGCAGTCTTCCATTCACCCCCCCCCCCCCCCCCCAAATATGAACCAGATGGTAAGCGTTTCTGAGATCCAGCTTGGTGAAAATGGGAGCTCCCTGTTACAGTTCAAAAGCAGAAGCAATGACCGGGAGGGGGTATCTGTTCTTCATGGTGACGTCGTTGAGACTTCTGTAGTCCATACAGGGCCGGAGGGTCTTGTCCTTGTTCTCCATGGAAAAATAATCTGGCTCCGACTCGAGATAAGGATGGGTGGATAATACCTGCTGGCAACAACTCATTGATGTACCTTTCCATGGCAGCGAGTAGAGCCCACCCCTGGGAGATGAGAAGCCTGGAAGAAGGTCGATGGCGCAGTAGTAGGGGCGGTGAGGAGGAAGTGCAGTGGCCTGAGACTTCACCTCCTTAAGATCGAGATAATCAGGGGGAACTCCTGAAAGGTCAGGGAACTCAGGGGAGACCGTGGGGTTAGATGTGGTCAAGCAGACTGATTTAAGACAGACTGCATGACAGTAGTTATTCCACTGTAAGATAGCCACAGTTTCCCAGTCTATGTGAGAACTCTGTCTCCTAAGCACAAACCCAAAATAACTGGCTGCTGAGGAGCATTGATGCGGTGAAAAGTATTTGTCTCAAAATGGTGTAGCGTGATAGGGAACTATAATTCATATTTATATTTTAGTTAAGTTGTGCGCCACTAGATTTTTACGAAAACCTGGAAAAATTAAATTTAGTTTACGGCAGCACGGGCGGCGACAAAGGTCCTCGGCTCTCAGGGAAGCCGATTCTTTTACATTTGGAAATTCCCACACTATATGTCAGATAAATACACGACTACTTCTTAATCAAACAATGAATGTTTATTTTTAATAACAGGGTTCTATAATATGAAAGAAGGGTTGAGGTAGAAAAACAACGTTCATTTACATTAAGAAAGAAATACACACCTGGCAGGTGCAACTACATATACTAAACTGAATAATAAAATAAAGAGATCATAAAACATCACGTCGCTATGCTTTACCGGGGATCGAGGGCTCACAGGGTTCGCCTTTGTCTGGATCACCATATGAGCTCTGATGAGTTGTTCGCCTTTGTCACCTGATAAGCTTGGGGTTCCCACAGGCTGTTTGGTCCGAAACAGCGAGGAGGGTCACAGACCTTTCCGTATTGACGGGTCCTAAAATGACGAGGTACGGCTCACATGCTCAGCAGGAGTTATCCCGGGCATGGCGTGGAGTGGTTTGATGACGTGTCGGCGGCTTCAGGGAATCTGGTCCATTCGTTCAACACAGAAAAAGTGACTCGGTCCAAAACAGTTAATCGAGCCAGAAGGAGGAACTTTAAACTGTGGTTCTTCAACCAGATTTAAGAGAAGGTAAAAGGAAGAAAAGCTTCTAAGGTACGATGCTTACCTGAGGGTCTCTGCGACGTGGCTGTGTCGTGGTTTTTCACAAAACGTGGTTTCAAAAGAACAAAGAAAAAGACAGGCGGCTTTCCATTACACCGGGTAGATGGAAGGGAGGTCCATTTAGGTAACAGTCATGGTCGTGAGAGAGTAACATCCTTGGTAACATAGGAACTGGTGAGCGGTTGCGTTCCGGGATTTTTATGTCTTTTGATGGGGCGGAACTGGAAGTGACCTTCTTTGACGGCAATTGGTCGAGGGGTCCGTGAGAGGTTTTCGGGGTCCGGGAATTCTCGTAAGGCTCTCTTAGTTTTTTTCCTCTTCATCGTGAGGTGTACAAAACCCTATTCTATGATCTCAATTTTACAACGCATCTCTTTCAATCCTCAATCTCTGTTCGTTAAAAACATCTTGAAATAAAAGAAGACAAAATCACACACGTAAATACTTCTTTGGAATGCTAGAATCTGACAAAACATAAGTGAATGAATCGTTGGAATGCAAGAACATAAACACATACGACAAATGAATCTTTGGGATGCAAGAAGGGACATCGTACATGTCCATTTGTCTTTTAACTGCTTGGATAAAATTGCGCACAGAATGAATCTTTGAAATGCAAGAGGATGAATATATTCTATAATAAACAACACGAACAACACAATAAACGAACGGTGACTGTTAGGGGCGTCCAAGCTCAGCAAATGGAAAGACAGCTTAAACATATAACTTTGTTATTATTCATCTCCCAAAGTCGGTAGTGTAATCATTCTTTGCACAATTATCTAATGAAAAATGTTTAAGTGGTTACACATTGATTAAGATACATTTTCCGTGTGATCTCCTTTCAGGAGAGTTCAGGTCATGTAAATCTCTTGGAACAAATGGCCGTTGTTCACTGATCCAGACACTTTGTCTGGGGTTCCTTGCTGTTTACAGCAGGGGAAGGGACACAGAGGCTGGACATGTCTGTTTCTGCTCTCTTGGCCAGTTCCAAATGTTAAATTGGTTTGATCTTCCGAGATCATTGTCTTACTGTGGTTGTCAGAGAGAGGCGAGCATATTCTTTCAAAGTCTAGACGGCGTCTCCTTACAATGGTTACCTGATATGCCCAATTGAAAAGGAGCCGTCTGGTGGGTCACTGTGCACAGGAGACGACCATCGAGGGCAGTGGCTCTGATGGGTTCCTCCAACAGAACCCGGTGGAGGCCTAGCTGGTCGGCGAGCTGAAGGTCCATAAGGTTGGTGTCCAAGACCAAAACCTTTATTACTTGTCCAGAGCAGACCATCTCAGCATGGAGCATAGGCCGAGAAGGCATATAGAGTCATGGTCTGGCTCACCAACATCCTCTGGACGACTAGTGAGCCATGGCTTTTACTAGGCAAGAGGACGCATAATGGCCGCTCTGGCCGCAGTACATGCAACAGTTCTCCTGCAGGCGGTGCTGTCATTCTGCAGCTGAGAGCCAAGCACGGCCTAGCTGCATGAGCTCTGGGGTTTGGATAGGGCCGCTGGGAGCTAAAACTGGAGCACAGGGTGGGGACTGAGAGTAGTGGCGAGGCTGCCCCCGGGAACAAGTGAAGTGAGCCCTCTCCTTCTGCCATCGTCCAGATCCACGGGAGTTCCCGTACCGCCAACGCATCCTTAATGCCAGCAGACAATCTATTGTAGAAAACTTCAAACAACAAGGGAGCACTCCATTTACTCACTGCAGCAACGGAAAAGGACTCAGTGGAAAGAGACCACCATGGCACAGGAAGAGGACTCGCTCTCCCACTCAGCCGTTCCCCATTCCCTAGCTCTCTCAAAGAGGAGCAATATGATTTACACCACTCATGATTGTTTAGTGGGGAAAGAAGAGGGCTGAAGCTTGAACATGAGGGAACACTGGACCAGGAAGGGTCTGCAAACTTCTGGAGACCCCCAATAAAGCTCCGCAGGTGGTGGCAAACGTGGCTCAGAAACCAGAGCTGAAGGGGCCGACGGGCTGGCTCAGAGCGGCAAGCTCAGAGATGGACATATCCTGCAGACCCCCCGCAAATGAGGTGTGTGTTCAGCTGCTGCTTGAGAGGGTTTGAGTCGGCTGGGTTCATATGGGCCAGATTGTAATGTGATGACCGAGACAGACTTGAACCCAAAAACAGGACCACAAAAACACAACAATATTAAAAAGACATCAGGATTAGAAATGTGATTGGTTCAGTAGAGTGGCACCCAGTGGCATGACTTGGCATAAGTTCACCATCTCCCTGAAGACGCCTTTTACTCCAGGTGTTTCTTCCCAAAACAGCGTTTTATCCTAAACTCTGAGCTGTAATTTTAGCTTATTTCACCACTGACGCTCCGATTCCAACCCGGTGTTTATATAGTGTTAGGGGGAGGGGCCATGCAGAGTATGACCGATGTAGTTCAAGTCCAAGAGATTATTTGTCACATACATATACATACGGTCATACATATATGCAGTGAAAGGTCATGACACCCGTTGATTATGCACAATAAGCTCTATAAGCTCTAAAAATACTAAAAAATACCAAAATGTGCGTAATCGACACAAGGTGCTCGCGCAGGCAGCCGCAAGGGGAGGCGCCACAATCGCGATTCTGGGTTCTATAATTATATAATAGAATTAAGTGACTGTGTTGTAATTATCAAGTATTGAATTGCATACCTGTTTTGTACGTGATCGAGTCATGATTTAGCTCCACCCGAAAAATCCAGGCCACAAAAATGGTGAAAAACGGTTTCACAGTCTAACTCCACAATTAAGTACTACATCGTTCACAGTCTTTTCACGTTTTCAGCAATTACTTTCTAACATGTGTAATGTGGTTAGAAACAAATCTCTGAATTCACTTTATGATGTCCTACATGCTGTTATCCATCTTTTTTTTTTTTTTTTTTTACCCGCTTACTCCTGCTAAGGGTCACGGTATTTACAGCTGATCCCTGCTCACTGGGACACCAGTACATTAAAGGCTCACACACAACAACAGGAAGCACACACTAATGGTAGGCTCACGCCGCCAGCGACGGGGCTTCTGTGCACCTGGTGTTTGTGGGCGTGTCGGCTCAAAATCAGCTGGCCCTTTCCATATTTAATATACGTTATATAAATAGATAGGGTTATATCTACTTTTTTTTTTTTCATTAAAATGCTTTAGCTGTTTACTTAGCAAAATAAATTACCCGTCGAAAAAATTACGTAAATAATCACCCGTCCCTTAACATAAAGAATTGACCTCCACCATGCCTCCGCACATGAATACTGCTCTCATTTCGGTTTTACTCAAACCCAATAAGGACCCAGCCCTCACCTCCAGTTATAGACCCATAAGCCTAATTAATTGCAATTTAAAGATTATTAGTAAAACACTAATCAACAGAATTCAAAAAAGTTAATCCATTTAAAATTCACCCGGGCCAAACAGGCTTTGTCAAGGGCAGACACTCATCCAGCAATATGTGCCGTTCTTAAATACCGTGTACTGTGTACTCTTTAGACGCCGAAAAACCATTTGACAGAGTTAATTGGACATATCTCTTTTCCACCCTCAACAAGTTTGGCTTTGGAAAGTCACTCATTCACTGGATCAGAATCCTGTACAACTCACCATCTGCTTCTGTCATCACCAATGGTTACAATTCACAGCGTTTCAGTCTGCAACGCGGCACAAGACAAGGATGTCCGCTCCCCCCTTCACTATTCGCCTTCTTTATTGAGCCCCTCGCGGCGGCCTTCCGCCAAAACAGTAATATCGTCGGCATACAAACAGGAAACTCTGTTCACAAAATCAGTTTGTATACAAACGTTTTTTTTGTTGTATTTACGGAACCCTATATCATCCCTACCGGAAGTGTTCAATCTTATATCTAAATTGTCAGCTATCTCAGACTATTCAATAAACTGGACCAAAATCACAGTCTTACCACTCAGTGGGGAAGACTGGAATGCAGTAACCCAGAAACTTCCCTAAACCATCACAACGTCACATTAGATACCTTGCTATTGATATCTCCACCAATCTGTCAGGTTTTTCTACCTTTAACTTTATTCCATTGCTCAAATCCATTGAAGAAGACCTCATTCCATGGAACAACCTACCCATCTCACTAATTGGTAGGACAGTCAGCAGTGAAAATGAAAATACTACCAAAAATAGACTATATATTTTCAATGACCCCAGTGCAACCAACAGTAAATTGGTTTAATACTCTAGACTCAATAATCAATCAATTCTATTGCAAATACAAGAAAACGGGAATTAAACGAGCAACACCAATGACATCACCATCCATGACATTTATACCACAAATACTGTATATGCGGATCGATGACGTGCAACTTATTATTATTATTTTTTTCTTTCGAAAAGCATTTGTTGATCATATCTCTGAGTCTGTCTGTTCGTCTGTCCCTCCCCTCAGCCTGGTGTCTGCGCAGCGAGGGCGTCAGCTCCGTCCTGCTGGGCGTCTCTACCACCGAGCAGCTGGTGGAGAACCTGGGCGCCCTGCGGGTAGCCATGCTTTATTTGCTACCACACAACTCTCCTCTCCATTCTGCCTTTAGATGCCCATGGATATTTTATCAGAACAATAAACATATACCAAACTGCCAAGTTTATGAACCTGGCAAAGAAGCATCACTCGGAAAGTTGTCGACCGAGAGCTTCTCCATTTTAACTTTTTTTTTTGGTTGTTTTTCCTTTCCTAATCACAGGTTTTGACGCAAATGACGCCGCAAACCATCGCGGAGATCGACGCCCTGCTGGGAAACAAGCCACACTCGAAGAAGGAGTCCCGTGCCTAAAGGTGCCGAGAGACCACGCTGCAGCGAGAGGAGGAAGTCCAGCAACATTGGGAAACATCGCTTTTTGCTCTGCCGTTTACGCAACAATGCAAAACAATCGCATGTCCTCAGCAACATTATCCTTCCACTACTGTGCGCATTTCCATTTTGCGCATTTTACAGTACATTGTGTCATGTATGAAGAAAAAAAAAAAATCTCTCAATGTGCAAACAAATGATATGGTCATATACTATTCACTGCTTATTCTCCACCGAGGGAGCGTTTTTACAGACGGGGAGGCTGAAGAGCGTTACGTCCAAGGGGAAAGAAGAGGTTTAACGATGCTCTAGCTGATTGTTATCAATGGACGCAGTTTTTATTCACAAAAGCAAAACTTGCTTTAATACGAGCAGAAAAAACAAAACAAAACAGAGTCGTTCTCGGAGCCACGAGTCTCCTCCCACCGCAGCGACCTGTTGATCTGTGCGATGTTCAAGGAGCGACGGTTAGTACGTACAGGTCCGACCGGGACTCCTCCATTGGTGTGCACGTGCTTGGCATGCCACTCTTAGCGCTTAATAATGTTGGAGAATAACGGATTAGAAGTAGCAGGATACGGTAATGTGATTACTTAAAAAAAAAAAAAAAAAAATGTAGTTCATCTGTTACCGTAAAAAAATAAAAATAAAATACATTTTATTACAGGTGAGGAAGTGGGAGCCCGTTGGGTTGGTGTCCGGCAACGAGCTCCACGGTAAAACTCGGCTCTCGAGACACATGCATCACTTCACACGTCTTAAAATAAATTAAAACAACAGTGCGTACCGGTCTGAAAAAAAGTACATAAAACATGTAAAAGAGAGAACAAAAGCAGTATTCAGCTATCAGTCGTGACATTTGAAAAACAGAATTCATTATGTGATGGAGATTGGAGGCAAAGGACACCCGCCGCCCCTTGAAAAAAAAAAAAATCGAATCAGATTGCACCGATCACCCGTGGATAATCAGTAATCTTTACCGGATTACGTTTTGAAAGTAGCCTTCCCGACCCCGCTGGCCTGGTCAGCGGCGTTTCTTTGGATTTTCTTTGCCTCCTGTGTGTGTAAGCTGTACGCATGTCCCTTTAAGACAGAAGAGCCCTTTACGGCGCCTCAATGTGGCATGGCTTTTATGGCTTATGTAGATTTGCAGTGCCGTGGCCATTTCGTTTTTGTTCTAAGTTGGCCTGGCGGGCTCTGGCCAGGTGGAGAACCCGGCCGCGCTTTTTTTTTTTTTTTTTTTCCCGGTTTCTCCCCGCCCAGCCGTCCGTCCAGGTGGAGGTTGCCCTCCGTGTCGTCCTCCTCCTTCTCCTCCTGAATCGAAGGGTTGACGAGAGGCTTGATCCCTGGGTCACAGGGCGGGACGCACCGGGGGTAGAACCAGGCGTTCTCACCTTCTAATAACACAAAGAGGATTTCAGAGGAAGAGAGGTTACTAGTTTACTGGCGCTGAGATTTTAACAATGAGATTTATTTTTTTTTCAAAGCCTGTTTCTGGTCTTTATTTTTATTTTTTATTTTTTGTCTAGAAGTCTGGTTTCTTTGCTCATGTTTACTTACAACAATTTTCACTCCCTCCGGGCTGTTTATTTTCCCGCTCATACTATTCTTCACTACTCTGTATTTATTTATGTTTTATTATTCTATGTTCAGAGTGTTTATTTATTTGACTTGTCATAATACGGGGAATTGAGGAGGTTTGCTCTTTAAGTGGTTTACCATGAAAGCAATGGCACATTTTGATAAATAGTTTGATAAGTTATTTATGTTGGTTAAAAAAAAAAAAAAAAAAAAAAAAACACACCGACGCACATCCACACTGTAAATAGGCTGATCTGCCTGCACGGGAGAAGGAAAAGGGTTACACTTGGGGATTCATGAAGGAGGAGCTGAGACACTGCTCCCCTCTCTGACTCTGATGATGTCCGGGACAGTACAAGACGCCTCTGGTGTACAGATAGAGACTCAAATCCAACCTGAAACTGTAACTTTGCCTGCATAACTTATATTTTACTTGTCTTGCAACAAAGAAAAAAAAAACATAAGAAAAGGAACAAGAGAAGAGACAGTTTCCTTTGTGTCTTGTTTGTTTTTGAAATTATTGGAAATACCCACTTGCGCGCACACACATACACATATACACATAGTATATAGACATGTAAGTGTCTGAATTCTTCCCAAAATGGCCACATTTTTCTTAATTTATGGAGTGCAATACTGACAGAAATATAATATATCAAATAAAATATAAATAAAAATCATGAAATCATCATGAAATAATAGCAAATAATTAAATATAAAATAAATAACTAATGTATTTACAGTTTGCTGTTGAGAAACCATTGCCGCATGAAACCATTGCCATATCAATACTTTTCTGTTTATTGGTGTATAAGGGTTATAGTAGTTATAGTATATATATATATGGTAAATATATAGTATATATATACAACATAATATAAGCCTAGTGGTTCTGGAATTATAAGAAGCACACTACTAGTGCATTTAAAAAAAAAAACATTTCGGCCTCCAGCGTAAATGAAATATTTGCTTTCATGGCATAAATCAGTGTTCTGATCATTCTATTCTCATCTTTGCCGTCTATTCCATAGACAACGCTACGAAAAGAAAGCAACACAGAGGGATCTCGGGAAAGCAATGTCAAACCTGGACTGTGTAGGCCCTGTGTTACCTAGGCAACCACCAGCACTGAGATTGCAGCTTTTCATTGTCGACCTTTCTGACTCTGAAACACATTACTGATACATCTTGTCTCCCCCGTCTCACGACCATCCCTGGAAGCGCTCAGACTGCTGGAGGCTTCCGGAGTGTTCAGCTCTCTGTGGAGGGCCCTCTCAGGGTCTTCTGTCCGAGGGCGGCCTTAATGATTTGTGGGGCCCCGGGGCGGGACCGATGTGAGGCCCCTCTCCCCTTCGACAAAAGCAAATTCTGTTCTTCAGCGAGCGAAGCTAAGCAAGAACTCTAACCGAGCCGTTCCAACGCTCGTCACTCGGTTTGGAGTCAGCGAACGGGATCTCTATACTGGACAGACGTGTTCAAATGCTTTCATTTGAAATTGTATTCATCCTGATAGTACTCCTTCGTTTCAATACCAATGAATTTATTTCAAGAGAAAACACTAGAAGACTGTTTTCCTACAGGTGATCGTTTGAAAGCCCGCATGTGCACGTTTAAAGGCGCCCGGAGACTTGGGCTGAGCGTGAGGGCGACCTGCTGGAGCGATGGCTCAGACGCCGCCTGATTTGTTTTTTTCCATCCGAGCCCTGTTCGTTGAACGAGATGATTGGAGGACGCGGCAAAGCTTCAGCGGAGAAAAGAGACAAGGAGCTGGATAGGAGCTCCAGTGTCGGAGGAGCGGCGGGGGTTCGACGTCCAGGGTGAACTTTTGAAAGCCGGAGACCAAGGCTGAGCGTGAAGGCAACCTGGAGTGGAGTGACGGTTCAGACGCTGCCTTCGGGTTCCAGGCCTGATTTTATCATCCATGTCCTGTTGCTTCAATCAAATGACCGCCGGCCACGGCAGGCTCAGTAGCGCAGAGATAAGTCATTGGATGAGAACTTCAGCGTTGGGGGTCTTGAGCGTTCAATGCCAAGTGAAGTCTTTGGAGGCCGGCAACACAAGTGCACGTTTAAAAGCGCCCGGAGACCACAGTCCGAGCGTGAAGGTGACCTGGCAGCGCGATGGCAGGGGTGTAGTCTACCTGGTACGCAGGTATACGCCTTGAAAAAAAAGAATGCGCAAGGATTCTTGACAGCGCGGTTTTGTGACAGGACTTTCACTTTATGATTTTGTTTTCGCAAATACCGGGTGGAGTAGGCTATAACCGCAATAAAATGAGTTTTGCAGGGGACCTTGCCGGTGTCTGGCCCAGCCCCTCCAAGGACTTCCTTACAATTTTACATTTTCTTCAAACACGATAAATCAAAATAACTAAAATAACTGTGGGACAGCCACAATTATTTAATGTTCAAAATGTATTTAAGACCGATAATTTGTAAAACAGGCAAGTGGTGTGAATGCGTAAGGGAGATGGAGCGAAGCCCTGTGCGTCAGCTGCGTAGAGCAGAGGTTCCCAACCACCTGGCCGTGAGAAGGTGGGCGGGAATTTCACCTCGCGGCGGAGAGGCTCCGCGATGGTGTGTGTTCTTATTGTAGATGTATTCAATTTATTCTGTTTCCTAATTGATTGTGACAAAAAGAGCCATGTGTCAAACGGGGAGACTTTCTCAGTCACTCTCAGCTTCGATATATCGTGTTCGATATGTCTGTTTAAGGACTAGATATAGACAAATATATTTTATCGCAGCATTATCAATCACAATACAGTATTTCATATTATCCGATTGAAGAAAAATAAACATATTCAACATATAATTTTGTGCCGTGTAACAAGTTAAGTGAAGTTTATTTATACAGCCCTTAATCACAGTACAGTACCAAAGGGCTTCACAAACCCACATTTCACATAGAAATCAACAGCATCCCCTGGTCCGAATCCCATCTGGGCAAGGAAAATCTCCCAGAAAACTCCTTGGTAAAAAAACGAAGAAACCTTGAGAAGGGAATACAGACGGAGGAATCCTCTTCTCAGGATGACCAGGCTGCAGTGGATTCAAGGTGTTTATTTATCACATACATATATACAAGCATACACATATGCAGTGAGATGTCATGCCGGGTGGGCAGCATTAATAACATAATACAACAAATCCTCATCACATGCATGTATTAAGTTTGTTACTTTTGCTTATTCACTTGGTTGATTTGTCTTATGTAATGAATTCAATACACTTGGTCTGTTGTGTTGTGGGTTGCAAGCCCGGCGGCCTGGGCCGACTCTCTAAAAAGAGGCAAACTTTTCATCACAAAAGTCCGAACATTACAAATGCCTCCTCTCCTCCGCCCACCATGTCCACTATGTAGCCGTTCTCTAATGGCCTTGTTTCCAATTCAAATTATTGGGATACTTGTACCCATACTACTATGGGATGTGAGTGATGCACTGCGCTGCTCGCTGCAGTGACAAAGGAAAATAAAGAATGAAGAATGAAAAAAAAAGAAAGTCCACACAAATTCACGAGGTCTCCTTGCCCATGAGGCTCCAGGCAATTGCTGAACTACACCCTGTTGAATGACCGCCTGCGCGTCTGTCAGGTTGTGCAGCAGAGAACACACAATAATTATGTTCACAAGGACAAAACTTCTCCTTGTGGCATATTCAAAATATCTCCTCGTCAGTGAGTTTTAACTTAGATGACTTATCTTTACCACTCACAGATGTTGTGACAACAAATTATGAATTGTGGCAGCGTCGCCTGCCACACGCCACCCAAGTGGCGTTTTCAGGGGCCTCCGGCACAGAGACACAGAAGGCGGGGGGGGTTGTAGACATCAGTTAATTGGGGAAAGTTGGCCAGTTGGAATTAGCCAGGAGCAGATGGACATGTCATGACAGGGCTCCTCTCCTGAGTGTGTGTGAGGATGGGGGTTTTAACCTGTCGTTCGTTAAACCAACCAACGAGCAACAGGCATGCAGCCACCCTGATCCCAATCCCCTAGATCCAGGTCAGGTGTGGCTGCTTAAACCATCCCATCCCATGCACAGCACATGAATGTTCTCTTTTTATTTAATCTTTAATTACTTAATTAAGAATGTCTTTGGTTTAGGGACAATTTTATTCCATACGCCGTCATAGCTGAAGTGGAATGATATAAGATAAATTAGATAAATGCATAGAAATGTACTTGTTTACTCGGGGGGGGGGGGGGGGGGGTGTGTGCGATCTGATCTGATTCATCCGGTTTGAAATGGTTGGCATCAAGACCACGGCGAAGATCAACTGGCCATGATGCCTCTGCTCAAACATCTTGGAAGAGACTCACCACTCCCATTTCAAAGTGACAATAAAGCATACATAACTCAAACACTACCGATCAGACATATTACACAGCGGTATTCAAATTTTTCTTTGGCGAGACCCCCTCCCTAGGATTTCAAGGACTTACTAATGTAGCTATAACATAGATCATAGTAAACCAGGCTGAGTAGTCACATTGCATATTCACACAGGCTAACAGGGGCAGAAAGGTGCACAATAAAGGAAATAATAATAATAATAATAATAATAATAATAATAATAATAATGATAATCACAACGAAAACAAATAATGAAAATATATAAAAATATTAACAAATTGTATTATTTTAAATTAACTAATGAAAATAACAACCAATATCTCTCCCTGCCTAAAATAATACTTATAAAAGGCCTACATATATAAAAGGCCTTCTCCATTAGGGTGTGCATCACAATTTGAATACCACTACATTGTTTTCCAATGATCAGAATCACATCTTGAAAATGATTCAAGTTTTAAAAAAAATATTGCATTCTTGATATCTCAATACCAACACCCTGATACCCTCACCTACTAATAGTGTTCAAAAGAAATATAAACAGGACTATATTCTACAAAGAAAACATGCTTTCGATGTGGCTTTTTATGAATTTACAATAGCTTCCACGTTTCTTTTGAGTCAATTCATGAGATGATCATAAAATCATGTGGATTCTGTGGCCTTACGCAGTGCTCAACTAGAACCTGTAGCGTTGTTGTAGCATGAGGAGCCCATGGCCGAGTTTCTACCTGTTTCTATTTGTTTCCACTGACATCACAGTCCCACCACGGCTGTGAAGGTTTATAACTGTTTCTAAGTGCAATTTCTACCAAAAAAAAAAAAGCACCAAGACAATTTCCCTGCTTAGTGCCCCCGGAGCCCTGCAGATCAGACAACAAAGCTCTTTCACAGAGCTGCAGACACGAGCCTGCCCTAAATAAAATCTTTCCTCTCTTTGTCTCACTGAGTGTCCAGGTCCACTTTGGTTATAATTGCTGTTACAGATCAGCGATCGAGAGGCAACTCGGATTTTTAACTCAACATGATGTCATTTACTGTCATGATAGTGAATTCTATCCTTAAAGCCATGGAACAGGGCTATATATTAGATTGAGTAGATTTTTTTAAACTATGTTCTTTGCACAACATTGCATAGAATTATTGGTAATATAACCATGATATAAATGTGAACATATTATTCACATAAGAAGAAAAGTAGGTTGTTATCAAATCACTGACAAAAATACTAACAAAGAAAAAAACAAATACATTTTCATCTGAGAGAAAATGTTAGATTTTTATTAAACCATTATCCCAATGTTTGTCTTTACAGTAAAATATACTTTATACAGTCATACTGGTGTGAGACTTTGATAAGATGGGCTGTTATCTTTTGTGTTTAACTGTTTATTTATTACTATAACTAATGCCAGATGATTGCATTTACAGTATGATTGTGCAGAGAATACTATTTTACATTCAGAATACATCATGGAGATCAAGAAGGATCAGAATCAATGAGTTTATTTTGCAAGGTGCACTTACAAGGAATTTCTACAAGGAATTTGTGGAAGGATTGATGCGTTATCACAGACAATTCATTTTGGAAAAAAAAAAGTTTAAACAGTCTGACGTTTTTTTTTATAAAATAATAAAATAAAATATAAATAAAAATAAAAATGCCAAATATACACAAATACAAAAGAAAAATACAAACAACAAAGAACATGCAGAAAAATACAAAACATTAAGTCAAATATATAAGAATATACAAATTTAAAAAGAATGTAATTCTATGCAGCATTCACAGAAACCAGTAATCAGGCGTGCGTAAAATGTTAACCTAATGGCAACAGATTTTCCATATTTTGTTTCATATAAGCGCTACAGTATACGTTAAGATTTCTCAAATACTACAGAAAAATGACAAATGAGTACACAATGTAAACTTTTAAAATGATCAGTAAACTTTTGTATTTTACTGAAGGTCAAATCTCTAGAAGATCTCTGAGTAAAATGTCTCCATATTCAATGGGCACACAGAGAAGGACATTGAGAGGAAGGGAAGGAGTGTATTGTACTAGACAAACGTAAATGTGAATGGTCAAAAAAAATCTCTTGGGGTGTTCTCCAGTCGAATTATCAGCAAATCTCGATCTACCTAACTGAACTGCTGGTTGTGCAAGAGTGTAAAAGGCCTTAAATAGATCAACAGCTCACACAGACAGCTTTATAGGGTACAATGCAGATTATATAAATGATTCTTTATATTCCAGTCATTAAGATAAAGTTCCAGAAAAATGCTAGTGCGATAACTTTGAAGAGTGAGGCTAAATACCCACCCAATCACCCGCATGAAACTCGAAACGAGTATCTTCATTTATCTAATATTGGATGCGTGTGTGACGTCGCCGAGCCTAAAGGACACAAATGCGATCTGTTCCAGTTCACTGCGCTCCCCGCACTCCATCAGGCACGAAAACTCCCCGTGGTCCTCGTTGTACACCAGGTCCGAGTATCCACTGGGCCCGCTGTGGATGATCCCCGGGGGGTCCCACCTGGAGGAGTGCAGGGGCGAACGGTTCAAATACACCCCCAAGTCTTTCCTCCTGCACTTGTTGGTCGGGTGCGAGAAGAGCAGCCATGTTTGTGTGTCCGATGACGACAGCGCTGCGCCGCCGCCTTGGCTTCCGGCGCCGTCACTCGGTGCAAACTCAGGAGCGGGAAAGCCGATCACGCTCCCCTGGCAGCCGCGCGGCTGCTCGACCAACTCCGGAGCAACGCGGGGCTTGTCGAAATAGGTGCCGCTGCTTTCACTCAAGGCCTCCACTCGGTGCCCTCTGGTGGTGCGGGCGTTGCAGTAGAGACGGCCCCTGCCCTCGTGGTCTATGATCTCTGCCATCTCACATTCACAAGACATTTTGTTGAGCATCTTGCCGATGTGCCACGTCTGCCCAAAGTCGTCGCTGTATATGGAGAAGGCGTGAGGGTGCACTGTGAAAGGAATGGGGAAGGAAATGCATTTGATGGGGACATAGTAAGCGTAAGCTGGGATGATCAGTCGCCTACCCTCCAGCTGAATGCCGTGGCCGGGTCCCACAGCAAACGTAGCCCATTTGTGGACGGTTTTGCCAATCACACTCTCTGTCAAGTCCTTCACTCCACCCCAACTCTGACCGCCGTCGCTGCTGGTGACGTAGCACAGGCGCGCTTTGTTGTGGCCCGTGACAATCTGGTGACGCTCTGTGGTGTTGCCCGGGATGCAGATGAAAAACAGGAACAGAGTTTGGCTGTTCTTTTCAAATACGGGACTAGGGTTCATGGTGCGGTGACCCGGTAAACACGCCGCTGACAGCTCCTGGCAAGACGACCACTGGAAAGCCAAGGAAGACAACATGTGATATGAGAGATGACGAGCAAGGGCGGATTGATGGATCCTTTATTCATTCCCGGAGGGACACTGCAGTGTCACAGAAGCTCACATCAGAACAATAACAAGCAATACACCTAGAAATCAACAAAACAATTCAAATGTGGTTATTATTTGGTAATGTACAATAAAGAAAAACAATTAACAGTGAACGTATGTCAATAGTAAATTGTGCAAGTTCACTGACATATATTGACACAATAAAATCTGCACATATACTGTGTATATAGTCTGAATAGAATAGAACATGCACGTCAATCAATCGAAGCCTTTATCGAACGATAAGATTCTAATCAGGACCTGTATAGAGCCATTGTCTTGAAGCGTCCCTCTTCTTAGAACCAGGACTTTGGAGTGGCTGTCATCGGGAGAGGTCCTCTTCTCTGCGAAAGCCAGGAACGTGTGTGTGTGCCTCAGGTAGAGCAGCGCGGGGATCCTGTATGTCGTCCCGCTGCGCTCCTGCTGGAACAACGTGGTTTTCACAGGTTCCCCTCCCTTCTCGGCTTTGGGTGGCGTGTTGCCCATGATGGATCACTTTCCTGATTACAGCATAACGTGCCACGTGTGTGTAAAGCTCTCTTGCTGTATAGCCTGGTGCAGGACCCCCCTCGGACTAGTGGCTCGTGTTTACGACGCTGCAGCCCACCGTGCCGCAGATCGCCATCTACTTCCTGATTTGCTTCCACTTCCGTACTACTTCTACACTCGGGGTCCGCTCAATACACGCCAAATCATTTTCGTGTCATAAAAATAAAAATTTAAAAGATACAAATACACATGTAGAGTGTGTTCACCGGGCACAATAAAATAAACAAATAATTTCGGTATAATAATACTAAAAGTACAATATAGAGTGCTGCGGGAACGAGTCCTAAAACCCGGAAATGTGTTTGCATTTTTGCACTTCCGGTTCTCCCGTCCCGAAGCGGTGTTGTAAGGTCCATGACTCTCCCGCGGAATTGGGCTTCTTTTGAAGCGTTGCCGCGGGTTTAACTTGTTGTCTGCGGGTTCGGTACATACCCAGTGTGCATGCAAAGTACGCGAATAATATTTATGAATCAAAACAATAACCAAAAAATATATATTACCCCCCCGCGCAGACTTTCCACTGGTATTCCGCTGATTTTGATTGGCCATTACGCTGGTATGTCACATAGACCTGGCAACCATGTCCCGAAATCAATGTTGTTGTTTTTTTTTAAGGTTTTTGTTTATAAGCCTGAAATAATTTCGGTGGTTAACACAAGCTTAAGAGATTTTCATGTTTTTTTTTTTTTTTTCTATGGCATAGAATACATAGCGTCTTTAAAAAAGGCGGCTGCTAACAAGCGGCTAAATAAGACTCCAGGGTCGGGGACGTTACATTACATTTACATTACATTTAGTGCGCTCTTTGCAAACTATTTCAACTCAAACTTTCCAGGCTTTCATAGAGGAGGTAAGCGCACAAAAGCTAATTCCAAGTGGGAAGCTTCGTGGTGGTGACGTTGAAGTCATGCGACCGTGGCGTGGCTCGTTTATAGCCTAATGTTAGCTTATTACTTCTGGCGATTGTGTTCACCCTTCAGAAGTCGTAAAAGTCGTCTTCATTTGGGAGGATTTGTCTGGCTGAACAAAACGTGTAGGTATCGTCATCAACTTTCGTCTGCCACAGAGCTTACGTTCTGCAATAATCCAAAAGTTGATGTCGTGGGAGCCGGGGCGACGCTAACTTCCGGGTTGGCCTACAAAAATACGTCATCCCTGCGCCACTCTATAATGAGCGAATGCAAAGTTTAAATGTCTACATTGCAAGTCGACAAACCCCTTGACGTAACAGTCGATTGAATGAAAAGGAATACAATTAAATAAACAAATTAAAATAAGTGAAACAAAAACCGACACATTGGTTAGACGAGACATTTAAACCCCTCGCTGAAGCAAGTCAACGTATATTCTAACACACGCGTGCAAGCCCCTTCACGACTGGACACGGGCGCCAGAAGGTGGAAATTAGACCTGGAATCCTTCCTACGGGTGTTTTGTTTTGTTTTGTTTTTGTTTTTGTTTGTCCCCCACATGAGATTGAAACTATGAAGTCGCGGAGCTCCGTCTGCAGGCGCCGCACGGAGAGGCGCGGGCTGCTGTGCCTCCTCCCCACCGCCCGGCGTCGCTGCGTTCTGCGTCGTTCACAGCCCCGAAGCGTCAACCCCTGTTCGTCGCTACCGACCGGAAGAAAGCCCCGAAGCACCGCAAGGCTCCGCCGGCCACCTCTACCCGTTTTATATTTATATATATATATTTATATATGTATATATATATATTTTTAAACAAATGTCGTTTTATCTGAAAATAAATATAACTTTACCTTTTAGTTCGTGAACAGAAGAGGAGGCTGTGGAAATGAGCTGATCCAACACCGCCACCCGGTGGCCGAGAGGTGCGTTTTTTTTTTTCTTCGTTTTTTTTCTTCTTTTACCCCCGCACGCGTTGCTATGGAGACTGTTTACCATATAAGGTTTCCACGCGTTTCCATGGCCACACTGGGTCCGGAGAGACGTGACGTGACGTGGGACGTCGTCACTCCGTGTGGCCATGAGTGCGGGTGATTGTTGGAGCGGTCGTGCGTCCAGCTGCTTTCCTGTCCGCGCCTTCCCCCGTCACTGTGAAGGTAAATGAGGTCAGAACGTTCAACTGGCGGTTAAATGACGTTTTGTTTGTGTGAAATAATCACTCGAGGAGGAGACGCGCTTCTTTTAAAACGACGCAGTCGCTCAGATGTTCATTGGGTAATGGTATATGTAGTAGTTAGAAAGTTAGAATATAGTCTGAATATAATATATGTATAAAGCTGTATAACCGCCATGGAAAAATAAACATATTTAAGCTGAATCATGTGATGATTGATTGCTATTTATTATAATTATAATTATAATTATTATTATTATTATTATTATTATTATATTACAATGTACGATGAACTTTGTATTACATATTGAGTGTGTGTCTCAGTTTGTCTCTGTGAGACGGAAGATAAAACCTTTTTGAACTTCCATTGAGTCAAAAATAAATAAAATATATTTGATCCAACCCTGGATTTTGCTGTCTCAAACAGAAAAAAACATATTCCCTGCTGAAAACACCTTGTTTTTGACTTACCAAGAAACTGAACAGTAAAATAAGTCAGCGAATCATATGTGACCTGGTTTTTTCGAAATCTGTTTTATATAATTAATAAAAAACAAGATGTTAATTTCATGTTGGTTTTTTTTAGGTGCTGGCCATTGGGTTGTCGTACACAGAAAAACTTTAGAACAGAAATACAGAAATGCACAAGCTCAGAATAAGAGGAAAAAGAAACACATTCTCACTAACAATACACTGGATGGTGCCTTCCTGGTGAGCAGCATCGCATGCATGCAAACACACCAAACTGAAGTAAAAAAAAACCCCAAAAAAACAAGATTTGTTTTCCTATAGACGCACGGAACAACCCTCTTGTTTTATTTTCTAGATGCGATTGCATTGTGTTGATGAGCCGTCTGAGCTGTGCTCTGTGGACGTCAGCGAGCAGAGGCTGAATTCTGTAAGATTTTTTGTCAAATTCATCAAAGTAGTGTTTGCGTTGGGGGAGGGGGTTCATGACGGAAAAAATAAGCAATGAAATAAAGACGCTCTCTTGACTGCACGCAGGTGAAGCAGGAGGACTTTGCAGGGTTCGACAATGTGGCCTACATCAAGGCCTCCGACAACGCTCTGACCTTGGGTGATGAGTCGTTGCAGATGAAAGCGCATTGACGCCAAAAAAGTAACTCGACGGCGGTAAATAACCTCATGTTTGGCCGCTCTCGTCAACAGGGTCCTTCAGCCGCTTCTGCTTCTTGAGGGAGCTCGATCTCTCTTTGAATGGCTGCTGTAATATGATATTTAGCGCCGCTGACTTCCCGCACCTCGAGGTAAGACGACTCCAAGGCCCTGCACCTCAGCGGTGCTCATCCGCGTCTTTTGGCGCGACAGCCGCAAAATCTCAGCCCTTCTCCGCTTCTGAGCTTGAGTCAAAATGTATTTGAAGAATATAAATGTCATGTTTAACATAACCGTGGTTACTATTGCTGAATATCCAAGTTTCTTACTTTTCCAACTTTTATAGGTCAATGTTTTTTTTTAATCCCTCACAGGTTTTGGATTTGTCTTGCAACAGCCTGTCCCCGGATGACGTTGTGTCACTTGGTCAATTTCCACGTCTGAAAGTCCTTCTTCTGTCGAGAAATGGACTTTCCTGTTTCCTACCTGACCATGACCTGTAGGTGCATTTTAAACGATGAGCTTTTTTTCAAGCTTGAAGGATGTTCGTTCTACTTAAAATTTGGATTTTAAGTAGAATGGATTTTTGTTGAGTTTATTGCTTGATTGCTTAGTGTCTCAGTAACCGAGTGGCGGACCTTTTTGCATAAAAATATCATACATTTTTCGAATAACCTTAGATACCCCAAGATGAAAGTCATAATGTAGATAAGGTTGATTTCAATCAATTAATTTTTTTAATTAGTTGAGAAGGTAAACTTCTAAAATGTACATATTTTGGTCACAGTGGTTAATCAAATTACCCATAATAATAAAAGTTTACTATTATTATTATTAATATTATTGTTGTTGTTGTTGTTTCTTAATATCTATCTGTTAATTGCTCAATCAATTGTCATAAAGTTGAGCCACATGTGCATTCAGGTCAATAGGAAATGTATCCCAAGCAATTTGCAAATTGACCAACAGGGGGCGCATAAACGATTAAAATTCATAGGCCTGGATCTGAAGGACCCCCCCCCCCCACACACACACACACCCCCCAACACACACTCACACACACACACACACACACACACACCAACACACACACTGTGGAATGCACAGTGTGTGTTGACAGCCCGGTTTTTAAAAAGTGATTCCAACACAGTAAGCACAGTGAACGCAGCTCTGCAAGGTCCTGTCAACCTGGTAGAGTGAACCTGTAGACACATTAACACAGTGCTATTCTGACTTTTAAGGCCGAGCGCCTCCCAAGGATTTCAAGGACTTGACGCCCCCCCACGCCCCAAAAAGTGTGGGGGGGGAATCATGATATAGTTTATTATACTATACAGTGTATATTATATAATCAAATATAGTAAACTAGGCCGAACAGTCACATTCATTTGTGGCTTTTATTACATATTCACATAGACTAACGGGGCACAAAGGTGCACAACTAATTAAAGCAATAACTAAATAATAATGATAATAATGAAAATAATATTAGAATATTAACAAATTGTATTAATTTCAATAAACTAATGAAAATAACACCCCCCCCCCCACCTCCCCAGAACAAACACGGGAGTGGCTCACACGCACACACACACACACACACACACACGGTAAACAGCACTTTTTGTTTGTTGTTTTTTCATTACGTTTCAATTCTCCCCTTGCAATTTCACTGGTGACCACTAGGGGGCCCCCACAGTTTGAATACCACTGAGTTAGTTATTAGGGTTATTGTAATGACCCAGTGTCTGATCTGGGGCTCATTAGAGATAATAAAATATTTTACATATCAACAGTACAAACAAAGTCCCATCCATCTATCTATCTGTCTGTCTATCTATCTACCTATCTATCTGTCTATCTATCTATCTATCTAAGCCTGCCTGTCTGCCTGTCTATCTCTAGTTTGAGGGATCTGCATGTTCTCTGTTGGAACAGGGATGGGAACCGGTTGAAAAGGTTAGATTTTTCCAGAGAGCTTCTTTGCTCAGACTAACACTCCGACTCCACCCGGGATCAATTAGGCGCAGATCTAAACGAAACATTTCATATTTCGAGGCAGCGCGTCGGCTTTTCC
Organism: Zeus faber; assembly: GCF_960531495.2. Classification (NCBI taxonomy): domain Eukaryota; kingdom Metazoa; phylum Chordata; class Actinopteri; order Zeiformes; family Zeidae; genus Zeus; species Zeus faber. Next base: position 27,058,810 of record NC_137200.1, on the reverse strand, counting down.
TCCGCAAAGACACAAACAGTACGTCAGAAGGGAAATTTGTGTGGATATAAGCTAAGATCAACTTTTGGCCAGGTCAACAATTCCTTCCAATCTCGCTCTAAGAAGCCAAAACAAATGGCAGGCGACAGGAGCCCTGACTTGTGGATGTAATCTTTACAGGCGTCATGTTCGCCCGGTAATTCACCGTCCTGTAACTCTCTGAAAGGCAGATTTCGGACTGCCCTCGTGACGCTGTGACGCCTGTCTGTTGGCTTTTCCTTCGTGTCGTTTCACAGGCAAACGAGGGAGGAGGACGCTCTGTTCCAGCCTCTGGAAGTCCTGATGCTGGATGAGAACAAGATGACGTCCAACGTCTTCCATGGTCTCACACGCCTCAGACGGTCAGGATGCGTTTCCAACACGTTTCCTTCTCGTTATTTTTCAGTGAACTGGTGAAAATAACAACCCCCCCCCCCCCCTCCCCATCTAACACTATCCCCAGTGCACCTTCCCCCAATGTTTTCTTAGTCAAGTCAAGTCAAGTCAAGTCAAGTCAAGTCACACTTTATTTATAAAGCACATTTCATACCAGGGCAGCACAATGTGCTTTACAAAGAAATACAATCAAAAAAAGGAACATAGTTGTCAGCTGGTCATTTCAAAAGAGTGCCCCTGAAACAACAGCAACAACAAAAGCAGCAGCAAAAATAGCAACAAAAGCAACTACAAACACAGTAGCAACAACAACAGCAACAGAAAACAACAGCAGCAGCAGCCACAGAAACAACAGCAGCAGCAACAGCAAAAACAACTACAACAGCAGCAACAACAACATAAACAACACCAGCAGCAGCAACAACAATAAAACAGCAAATATAACTACAACAACAGCAGCAACAACAAAGACATAAACAACAGCAGCAACAACAACGACATAAACAACAGCAGCAGCAACAACAACATAAACAACAGCTGCAGCAACAACAGCAAAAACAACTACAACAGCAGAAACATCAGCAACAACAATAGAAACACCAACAGAAAAAGCAGCAACAACTACAGTAGAAACAACAGAAACAGCAGCAAATGAGACAACAACAGAAACAGACAGCAGCAGCAACAGAAACAGCAACAGTGGCAGCAACAGGAAAAACAGAGAATTTGTATTTTAGAATGATATCAACTATTATCCTGTTCGATTTAGAAACGTTGACAACATTTAAACACGCATCAAACATATCTCATGAAATGTAATTAGTCATGACAAATTAGTGCCTCAAATATATATTAAAGGCAATTTTTTATTTCATTTTTTTCATTTCCTCGGGGCCCCGCTTGCAATTCTTCGGCGCCGCACCGTTGGAACACCACTATTCTAGAATCTAGATCGAAATCATGATTGGATCAAAGCTATTTAATTCTGCCCTGATTTGTTGACTCACAGAAGAAAATGACACTTTATCATATGGGGATTTGGTTTTCTGTTATTATAACTTTTATTCGAGTGTGCTGAGAAGTTATTTGGTTTCACTCAAGGAACAGGGTTAGGGTTGAAAGAAGTAAGTCAAACATAACCGCTTTGTTTTCTTTGCGTCAAATATAGGCTTCGGCATTTGAACCTGGAGGGGAACTGCATATCTGAGATACCGCACCTGCCGTTTGGGAGCTTTCCGCTGCGGACGTTGGACCAGCAGCACGGTGGAAAACAGGAGGACCTTGGTAAACGCTTGAGCCGGCTCCTTGCTAGAGCATCAAATACACTCTTTTTTAATTTTTTTTTTTTTTTAATTGTCTATGTTCTGTTTAATGGCATGTTATCAATGCAACTCCATTAAAAGCTGAAAGAAAAAATCTCTTAAAAAAATATATTTTTTAACTTTTTTCCTCTCTTACGTCCAGCCCAAAGCAAGCCCAGTCAAGATCACGTTCGAGAAATCTCAGAGGTAATTGCAGCTATTAACTTGCGTTGGTGTCATTGGTATTTCCTTGTTTCACCGTTATGCCCGTGTATATTTTTCTGCCTCTTTTTTCTGCTTTAACTACTTTAATTGCTCAGGTTATTTTTAGATTTCAAGGCTTGGCATTTTCAGGTTTACACTGCTTAGTTTAAAATGTTATTATCCTGCCATATTTTTTATTTTATTGTGTAACAGTTAATGGTGAGGTTTAGTTTCATTTTCACATTTTATGTTTATAGTTTGTTCTTGTTTCTACCTATTGTTTTTTTAATGTGAGCTGCTGGAACTGTCTGTCTGTTTCAGGAAAACCTCAGGGCATATTGTGGAGAAACCCACGTGCCGCTACCGAGGCTGCAGTGGCTCAACTTGGCCAATAACAAGGTCTGTTTTATACCTCGTACGAGTAGCTCACGACTCAATTTTTCCACCGGAAAGATCATGTGTGTCGTGGCGGTGGGTGTCGTCTCTAGATCGCAGAAGAAGAAGCGCTGTTTGCCGCCGCCTCGTTTCCGATGCTTCGAGAGATTGTTCTTCACTCCAACCCCCTGACGACACAGAGAAGCAAGTTACAAGCGAGAGTCCTCTTTCTCGATTGAACAAAAAAACCCAAAACAGTTATGTCATGACGTTTAGTTTTTTTTTTTGCTGAGATGTGAGTGTTTGTTCTGTCGACACAGGCAACTCTCCTTTATTAACCCGTTTGCTTCAAGAGAAGTTGGGCGTGAAGATTAGGCGGACAGACAAACCGGACGGAGCGAAGCCGTCGGTGCAGTTGTCGGCCCAAATAAAGCGCAAGGTTCGAATTTGCTCTTTGCTCAATAGTTCTTTACGTCATTTTTGTTTTTGTTTTTGTTTTTTTTGTCCGTTTAGCAACTTTCTTGAAAGTGGGAAATATTTTAGCCTTTTCAGAGAAATTGAAAAATCTGTTGCATCATTTTATTGTTGGTTGATTAAAAACTCCCTTTCAACAAGTCATTTAATCTAGTTTTTAAGCTATTTAGTTTAGCTTTTTTGAACAAAAAGTGCACAAACTACGCAATATTCCCTGTTTCACACACTGTACTGCCTTCACCCAAATATCATTTGAAAATATCTTAAATCAAGAGATATTATACCTAGGTTACACATATCTAGCTTGTTTGAATTGATTCCAGAAAATGAATCAGATATTTTTATTTGTATCAGAAAAATCTATATTTTCAATTTTTTTTCCACTATTGAAAACACAAGGTTTGAAAACCAAATGACTGAAATCGATAAAACACTGTTACTTTTTTTTTTTTTTTTTTTGTAGTTTAAGAAGAAACATACAAACATACAGAAGACAGACGCTCCCCCTGACTTTCTAGAAGAAGAGACGCAGGATCTGGATCTCTCCGTGGATCCCACCTCCTGCTGCTCTTCTTTGAACAAAGCAGAGGAATGTGAGGGAAGGTGCCGGACAGCGGGCTCCTCCCCTCGCACTGAAACAAACCACCATGCGGAGCCACTCTTCCTGACTCAGGTACCTTATTTATGGCCGTGTCGTCATCGCACATTTCAGAATAGGTTAAACCAGGGGGCTTTTAACCTTTTTGGCCCATGACCCTGTCTTTAGGTCTCAAAAATTCTCACAAAAACAGCAGCTAGAGCAGTGCTGCGCTCTCCCGTCTAGGATTTCAAAATATTTGACACCCCCTCCGCCCAAAAAATACAAATAAAAAATGTGTCATATGCAAACTAACGTAGTTCATAGTAAATGAGGGTTGAGCAGTTACATTGACTATTCCCACAGGCAATGGGGGCAGAAAGGTGCATAACCTAAAAAAGAAAAGAAAAATGACAACACATGGCGGTGCGCTTTACACAAACTCCAGCCGACGCTTGGCCATAGAAACCCAGTTCATGAAGCTAACGACAAATAAGTTTTTGTGCTGATGTTGCACAGACCCATTAATTAGAAGGGGTGTCCACATACTTTTGGCTATATAGTGGGACCCGGTGTACATATCAAGTGACCAGTATCAGTATCAAGTGAGAATGTCTGGTTTTAGGTGCATGTGTTGAAATCCAGAGGCTCAATCTGGTGTGAAAAAGAAACAGAATTAAATCTTGACATTAGAAAACACAATTTTCATTGTTCTGTTGTAAGTTCACTGGTGTAATAAATGGCTCTAATCATCATGTAAAAGTGCAATGGCATTTACACACGATCAGCAACAACATTGAAACCACTGAGGGGTGAAGTAAATAACATTGCTCATCTGGTTCCGATGACACCTGTCAAGGGGTTGAATATATTAGGCAGCAAGTGAACAGTCAGTTCTCGAAGTTGATGTGTTGAAAGCAGGAAAAATGGGCGTGGTAAGGATCTGAGACACTTTGACAAGGACCACATTGTGATGCTAGACGGGTGGGGGCCCATGCCTCATTGATGCACGTGGGGAGCATCGCATCGCTTGCTCCGTACGGGGCCAAGTAGCTGCAGACCGCTCAGAGTGTCCATGCTGACCCCTGTCCACCCCTGAAAGCAATGAGCGTCAGAACTGGACCATGGAGCAATGGAAGAAGGTGGCCTGGTCTGATGAATCAGGTTTTCTTCTACATCGTGCGGATGGGCGGGGTTAGGGTCCGATCCGATGGAGCATCTGTGGGATGTGCCGGAACAACAATCCGATCCATGGGGGCCCCACCTCCCAACTTCCAGGACTTAAAGGATCTGCTGCTGACGTCTTGGTGCCAGATGCCACAGGACACCTTCAGAGTCTGGTGGAGTCCATGCCTCCACGGGTCACAGCTGTTTTGGCTGCACGAGGGAAAGCTGCACAATATTAGTGTTATTAGTGGTGATTTTAATGTTGTGGGTGATCAGTATGTGTCACTGGGTATTTTTTTGAATTTGTGTTATTTTAAATGGTTTGATGTATTTGAACTGGTTTTAGATTCAAGCTCTGCCTCACATTTATTTATTATCTCAGGCGACGGATCTTCCCGACCACGAGTTGACAGAGAAAGAAAGAACTGACCCCGGTGCCGTCTCCCCAAAATTGAAGGAGTTTGATATGTTAATGAATGCAAAACCAGCAGGGGGTGAGCTGACGGCGGCTGGTGAGGGAACGCTGATTCATGTCGGCTGACTTTGTGAATATTAACATATTTATTTATGCACTTTCTTTCTTCAACAGGAATTCAAAGTGCTGTGAGGTTGTTGGAGCAGACACTGAAGAAGGTTGTTGTTAATAGAGATTTAGAAGCGACACATTACAGTCCCAAGGGGCCAAACGAACAAAGGCAGCGAATGGTATGCAAATGTTTCAGTAAAAAAAAAGAAAATCACCTTGCTGGATTTAACGTTTTATGTTTTTTTTTCTACACAGAATGAAAAACTTCTACGCTCGAAATCAACAAAAAATGGAGGGGAAAAGTCTTTGGAAATGAAAGAAAATACATCCGTCACAAAAGTCCCTCTAAGTAGGCAACGAACTTACACAATCCAACTCATTCTATGCAAGGGTTATGATTATTATTTTGTTATTCTTCTCATTTTGTTTGTGCTGTGGTTTTTGTCTTCACAGGCAGCGTCATGGACGGCCCCTTTGGTGACAGGCGAGATTAATATTGAAGAAGCGCTTTTCCTTCTGAAAGATCTGGAGAAAAGGTACAAGGTGGTCCTCAACAAATCAGTTCAAGAAATGACCTCCGCTGAACACGAACGCATCAGCAAATAAAGACACGCACAAAATGTTCAAATGGGCAGCTGTTAACATTCATGTAGCAAACTCCACGTTTCAACGCATTTTATTTTATTTTATTTTTAATTGTATTGATTTATTTATTTTATACAGAACTGCCACCAAGCCCCCTCCTTGGAGAACTATTTTACCATGTTTGGCTCTATAAACAACTAATTACAACTCAAAGAGGGGGAGAATCGCCACGGGTGAGACATAAACAGAAACAACATGGGAAATGGGAAAACATAAACATAGAAACAAACAACAACATGTACACGGAAAAACATAAATTTCGGACGGCAACACGTTTCGAAAAAACTGAGTTAATTAAGTCCAGGAAAACTGGAACAGCAATTGGTCACGTGGCCTCTTCCTGTCATAGATATGGCAGTAAATGAGGAAGAAAAGGAGAGGGATGTAATCAGGAGGGTGTTGGTTTGTGTTCAAAGCACGTGTGTGTGTGTGTGTGTGTGTGTGTGTGTGTGTGTGTGTGTGTGTGTGTGTGTGTGTGTGTGTGTGTGTGTGTGTGTGTGTGTGTGTGTGTGTGTGTGTGTGTGTGTGTGTGTGTGTGTGCCTGTGATGAGACCGTGTGGGTGCATGCGTGTGCATGTCTGTGTGCGCGCACGTGTGTGTGTCTTGTTTTGAGTGTATGAGTAAATGTACAAATCTGTTGCATGGATTACTCCAAGAATGACAAAAATGGATGATAATTAGATGTTTAAAGTTATCGGTTGGGAGGAATAACTTCAAATTGAAACAAGCACCAAATACTCCAAATCCATACAGTTGGCTGAATTAAACATGAAATATTGCGATATTCCAACCAGCCAAATGTCTTGGAACTAGGGCTGGGCGATATTTCATTATGATATCAGTATCATGATACGAGACTAGATATCGTCTGGGATTTCCGTAATCATAATATCGTGATTTAGTTAGATTACAGTAAAGCAATGATATCTTCTGAACTTTATAGACTGTCCTACCTCTTCTAAACACCTCGAGCTGCTTATACACATGACTTCTCAATTTTTTTTTTTGTAAATATCTTATAAAAGCACCAATAGTCATTTGTACCATTATTAAATAATCAATATTGAGGAATCAGTCAAAAAACTGCGATGTTTGCTTTCGTCACTCCTTGCAGTTTTGCGGGATGAGTCTGAGGCGGTGGGAAATGTTGAGGCCACCCTCCTCCACGCTACCCTGTCGGGTCCCTTCCCTACCGCTCTAGCTTGGTGAGCCTGCCTGCATCCGGGGCCTTAATTCCACTGTCCAAAAACAAGTGTGACTGTCGGAGCACTGCACCTGACAGTGAGCAGAAGTCAAATAAACAGTGGTGACACCACATGAGTGATAAGGATGATGGGAAACGTGTGTGTGAGGTGCCGTCGCTCCCATGGGAACTGCTTTCCACTTGCAGAACGGCCACGAAATTCAACATTATTTCATGGACCGGCTTCAAATTGCAGCAGGTCCACGGCACCATGTTTTATTATTTGTTTATGTTTATTCATTTATGGCTGGTTTGTCTTGAAAAGGGAGGAAGATGGCGCCTTATTTACGGGGAAAATGCCATTGAATGCCTTTTGAAGAAGATTATTTATTATTTTTGTTCTCAATAATCAAATCATACTATGGCTATAACTCAAAAGCAATGCTTCTTAAATAGAAACATATTTTTTTAGGGTGTTATGGATGGGTGGGGTGGGTGGGTGGATGGATGGCGGTTATGAAAGATGTTGTGTTCCTTAAGTCAATGTGTTCATGTGCGTTGGTGCATTCCTCCACATCTCTCAGTGCAGCGTGGCTCCATAAAAAAAAGATACACGATTTCATTACTTCCCCTGTTTGTTTCGTGCTCGTTCGCTCCCTGATTTTATGGCCTTCACCCCTGTATGATTTCAATTATTTCTCCACGGCGTGGCTTGCAGATGTGGAATGCGTTCTTCAGCCCAGGTGGAATAAATCAATGTGCATTTTGAGGACGCATCAAGGGAATCCACATTATCACATTCAGGAAGGCGCTGCGTGGAAGGGTTCTGGGATAAACCGAATATGATATCAAATGATCTATCGTCGGCAGAGGGCATCACATATTAAACAACACCAATGGTCCAAGAAAACCTCAACGCAGGTTACAGGAAAACCGACGCTTTTGATGTTTTTTATAGTCTTTTTCAGGAGAGTGGAAATAAATTGTTGCATGAAGCTGATGATTCTACACCTTTTTTTCCCCCACACCGCACTTGAACCGGAGCTCGATCAGTTCCTAAGTTACGATCGGGCAGAGCTGTGGTCTCTCGAGTCCAGTGCCAGCTCACCCTACCGAGCCAGGGAAGATAGAAACCTGGAGATACCGTTGGCCTCGGCAGCTTCTTGTGGGTGAATGTGCTCTTGCGTTGTCATGCAAACTGCCGAGCAATCCAGCGGAGTGCAGGAGAAGAATTTGGCACGCCACTATTTTTCCACCGGGTGTTTACTAGTTGAGTATTCTGGTTGTTATGACTTATCTGCGGGTGAGACGCAGTGAAGCTCTTCTCACTTCTCACCTCTTTTATTACAACATCACGTCCAAAGCTTCGGGCATTTGCAGCGCCGCACATGTTTGCAAACGGACAGGCCCGTAGCCAGAACAAATTGAACGGAGGGGTTGGGGATGGAAGTTTTCAAAGGGGACTTTGAACACGGTTTGAAACATTCTTTTACCGGGCAAAAATGCCAATACCACTATGTGACAAGAGAGCCCCTCATAAGGGTTCACTAATCACTGGATGTCTGCGTTGGAGCGCATCACAGCATTTCAAGTACAAACCTAATGAACAAAAACAAGAATGTGGCTCAAGCAAAAGTGATTAATTTCACCGAATTGTCACAACATAACAGAAGAAGCTGCAGTACCTTTAAATGGGTTTGTACTCCGTCCTGAGCGCCGCGAGCGCCGACGGCCTTATTGAACTCGGCCTCACAGCGGAGTTTCTAAACGCACTCCGCAACACTCACCAGCTACAGGTGAAAACAGCTTTTTAAACCACTGGAATCGCTGTGAGAAGAGCCGCGGGCGACGCGTCTCGGGGCGGAATCTCCCGAGGACCTTCCCCTCATTCTGGCGTTTGCGTGTGAGTCCTCTCTGGAAGGCCAGCTGCGCCTTGCGTGCATGGCGCATGGACCGACGGGGTCGGTGAAGACGTCTCTCAATACTGGGAATTAATTTTCACACATCATAGTAGACGCACCAAATGTCAATCAAAGTCTCATTGCGGTCACGACACCTGGCATGGCTTCCAGCGTTTCGTGGTATTTTGAGAGGAGTTTTGTCACTGAAGCTACACTAATGGCTCGCTGATTGATCTCTCGAAGCACAGTGTCGGTTGCACTGTAAAAAAGAAGAAGAATCTTTAATTGTCACGCAACACACCACATGCATACACACACACACACACACACACACTTTTGGATGGTTGCCGGTGAAATGAGGCCTCTGCATTTGACCCATCCAAGGGGGTCAAGGGGGTCAAGGGGATGTAGCTCAGTGGAGCGCATGCTTTGCGTGTATGAGGCCCCGGGTTCAATCCCCGGCATCTCCAGGGCTTTCTTTCGTGGCACGGTGGCGCAGTGCATTGCACTGCTGCCTCACAGCAAGAAGGTCCTGGGTTCGATTCCCGCCTGAGCCTTCCTGTGTGGAGTTTGCATGTTCTCCCCGTGCTCACATGGGGTTTCCTCCACCTCACGTCAGTAAGGACCCCCACCAAAAACATGCACCCATCATGGTCTGACCAGCGATGGACACTCATCACCTGGTCCCCGGGCGCGTCCACGTATGCTGCCCACTGCTCCTGGCTGTGCCCCCGGAGGAAGGACAAGCCAGGATGGGTCAAAAGCAGAGAATCCATTTCACCGGCCACCATCAAAAGCATGTGTGTTGTAGTGTGGTGTGTTGTGTGACTAATAAAGACTGTTTCTTCTTCTTTCATCCTGGCTTGTCTGGATGCACAGGGAACTTGTCCCTCCTTCAACACACTCCGACGCACTCGCCACCGGTTCCAATGCCGTGAGCAAGTCCATGTCCTCTGCCTGCAGGGGTCTGTTAGGGGCATCTAACACAGCGGCAGTTTTTGCACAAAGGAAGCAATAAACATGGAGGCAAGCTCAGAAACCTCCTGAGCCCAGTGGCCCCCATCCTCACATCTGCAGCAAGGATGTGATATCCTTAAAAGATCCTATGATCACAGACAAGGTGGCTAAATGTCCCGTTTACCTATGATCAAGAAGCCATTTTAACCACCCACCTTTATACCGTACGGCAACAGTGGACTTTCTGAATAATTTGTACAGGCATCCACAAACATCAAATAAATCAGTGACCACTTTCTCTGCTGCCAATGCGGGGATTACCACCAGATGCAACGCAAGCAATGCATGTAGCGCACACACCTTTCTCCGTCCATTCTCTACTGCAACAACGCTTGCACGCCACCTTGCCTCCCAGCCATTACTGAAGCCCCGTCGTATACCTGACTTCATTTTGTTGACACGTCAGGTCCAGTTTCTGTCAGCTCTGCAATGACTTGGTCTGTCAGCGGCATCCCCCGTCCCATCCACCTTGACGGTGTACCACCATGTGCCGATTCTTTCCACAATGGCATCCATCACAACATTACTCAGTGTGCAGATGAGTTCATTCCGAATATTGGGACTGGTATAGCTTGCGTTACATGGGATGTATTTATTATTTTGGCTCGCTCAGGGTCTCTTTTGATTGTGTATGTGGGAGTCTCTGCCCACAGGTAAGGGTTTAGGGAGGGAGACGAGGAGGGAGAAGAGAGTCTTTCTGGCCGTGGTGTGCCGACATGGCAAGAGTTTTTATTGTAACCTTTAACAATAAGGTACGCTGGCCACAAGTATCAATAACAAATGATAATGATGATTGATGATGATTATTGTAATAATGATGATGATGATGATGATAATGATGATCACCACGGGCGCAGGAGGAATGGCGTTCCGCTGCTGGGCTGCTGACAAGCCTGTGCGCCGACCCCCTCTGCAAAACAGACAAAACATTAAGAAAGCTCCCTGCCTTGAGTCGGACCGATCCGACCCCTTTGTCCGCCGCGGTGTAGTTTAAAAGCGAGAGAAAGAGCTCGCTACGCCTGTCTGTCACATCCTCGAAATGATCAAGGCTCCCTCTGGAAGGTAACTGATTCTCTGCTAGAAATCCAACACCATCAATAAGAGCAGACGTAAAGTACCTGTTTCTACTTTGAAGTGGAGTGTTTGTGAAGCCCTGAGTCCTTCTCAGCGCCGAGGTTTTTGATCCTGGTAGCCTCACTGTGAAGGTTGAGTCCACTGGGGCACGTGCAGTGTTAAAGGTCTTACATACAGTAGACAGCAGCATCTGCCTTCACACTTTCCCAGCCACCAAGTCTGGTATCACAAATGAGCGACTGTTGTTCTAGGTGGCAAGGGTACCGCTGTGGAACTACTTGATCAGGTCTCTCACTTCCAGGATCATCTGGAGGCCGAAGTTGTGCTCCACTGACAGTCACACCCGATCCCCCAGTAAACAATGACAGCAGCGGGCATGATGGCGGCGGGGCTCCAGCCGGCAGGGCTCTAGCAGCAGCCGCAGGACTGCCGTTAACATTAGCTTGGCCTTCTGTCGTGATTTCGTCATCCCCTCCTCCTCCCACAACAATCTGTCTTTCTCCCGATTCCAAGCCGGACGTCTCTTTATTTTTTTTGGTTGAATATGCTTTAACATTGAGCCATTTTTGTCGATCCATCATCACCTGTATACTATTTGCCAATGCTATGGTGGGTACAGGTGCTCGGTGGGGGCGGATCACGAGATGCGTCTTGGTGGGGCATTGCACCCCAACGCCCCCGCCCCCCTAGTGATGGGCCTGTATACGGAGTTGAAGGCACACAGTGGACGTACTGTAGTTGCAGTGTTTTGGGTGCTCAGAGCTGCTTTGATCAGTCGCAGTGTGTGGGTGTGTGGGTGCAGAAAAGACCAAGTTAACGTGTCCATCCTATTAGCAAACCAAATAATTTCTTCAGAATCCAAATCGGAAACAGATATTAATCGAGCATAATTTGTTTAACAAGTGTTTTAAAGAAAGGGCATCAGACCTGCATTGACGTATCCAAACCATTGGGACTTAGAGGAGGCTATAGGTGAAAAAACCTGGCGCAGGGTCGGTGTCTTTGGTCCAGGGAGCAGGTCTGGGGTCAGGTGCTGGGTTGCTGTTTTTCCTTTTGTGTTCATGACACTGGACCTTGGATGTGCAGTTCTTTGCATTGCGTGAGCATCTTAAGCAAACACTGTCCTCTCTCAACGAGGTCTGGCGTCCTTCAATGGGCTTCTCTCGAAAGGCATTTTCACGTGAAGGATGCATTTTTCTATGCATGGGACCGAGTCTATCTGCATCCGGACCTCTGCATCGGAGCTTCCTTTGGGCGCGGTCTGCGGTTTTTGCCTTAGACTTTCTGGAGCGTTGAAGTTGAAGCTCGGATTGTTTTCGATGCTCGCCTCTTCGCTAACAAGGTCAACAAAGTCACCGACCGGCAGGAAGGGAACATGGTGGTGGCGAGGTGGGGACGCCGGTAGGAAGTTCTTCCGTACTTCTGTACGATTGGGTTGACGTTCCTTTGGCCTTGGCCTTGGCTGATAGAATGTTTTGCTGGGTGGAGGCGAGGCTTAGGCCACCCTGCATTAATCCAATCCCGCGCATAGAACGAAGGAAAGAATGTAATGCGACAAATGCGGGAGAGTGGAAGGTTTTTTTGGAACGGGACGGAACGGGACAGTCCCTTAACTCAGTTGTGTCTAAAACCATTGTTTCGTACACGTAGGAAACAAACGAAAATGAATAGAAGGAATGTAAAATAATAAACACAGGTAGAGGAGCTGGGCACCGGCGTGCGTGCACGGTGCACTGCTGCCTGGAGGAGAAACAAGGACAAAAAGAACATAATCAAATATATGCTTCCTATACACAAACTGCATATATACACTTTTGATATGAATTCAGTTGTCTTTTTTAACCCTTGTACTTTTACACAATTATTACATATTTAACTATTACAGCTACAAATAACCATCTTTCCTCTTTTAACGTATAATTATCACGTGTCTATGTTGCTATGAACTCTCAACGCCTAGAAATAACCTTAAAACCCTCTAAATGAGACCAACTGAAGATGGCGTGGTAGACTTCTTGTATTTACAAAGCATAATGTATTTAGATAATTAATGGATTGTAATTGAAGGTGAGAATAAAATATGTGCTAGGCTTAAGATGTTTGCAGGTGTTGAAGAGGTGAACTGAAAAGAGTCTCCCACGCCGTCAACACTTGACTTCCTGACCAAAGCTCACGTAGGAATCGTAGTTACTCTAAATCATGATGGGACTCAGGATACTCACGCTGCTAAATTAAATTACAATGTGATCAAATTCAGTATTAATATGAAGGAGGGAAAAAAAAAAAAGGAAAATATGTGTGAATATAGTATAATTATCTTGGCCAAACTGTTTATTCAGTGTTGAAACCTTTTAAGGACCGCCTTTAAATGTCGTGCTGCGGACTCGGGGAATAACCTACAATGCACTCTAAATATTGATTCCTTGATACCATTGGGACATTTTTGACGAGGAGTTGTTCTTGTGTTTGAGTTCTTATTGTCTTCTTCAGTTATTGCAGATTATTTTGTTATTTGTATTATTTATTTATTTATTTATTTATTTATCTATTTATATCTTCTGCCCAATGTGAACCCAGCATCATTGAAAGTGATTCATCCCTCAACTTATTTTGAGCCCTGCTCTAAGAATATGCTGATATGGTGGAGATGCAGTGTGTCCAAAAGAACAAAAAACACGTCATGGGGAAAAGGATATGCATACAGTATACGTATATACCTATACTGTATAGTAACACTGTGTGTGTGTGTGTGTGTGTGTGTATGTGTATGTATGTGTGTGCGTGCGTGGGCGTGCGCACGGGTGCGTGAACTAACGTTGTTTGAAAGCTCACATCTGGAACAATCATCTTCATAAATTGCAATCAGGGCCGAGAAAAGTTTTGTTATGATTTGTTTGACTCTCCATTCGGGGGCCAGCAGTTCACCCTGGAGGAGCGCCCCGCCGAGCCTCGGAAACATCATTAACACTCCTCATTACCCGACGTGCCAAACTAATTTGCTGCAGAGCGGACCCATTCATTATTTCTTTTGATGAACAGTTGAACTGTAACATGCTCGCCGTGTGACACTGGGGAGGGTTGGGAACAGTGCCCGTCATTAGTTACGGATTCGAACTGCGTATTTTCTTCTCCGTTTTAGTCACCTTAAAAAAAAAACACACACACACCTCACACACTCATTTTATCTGGATCTATTAAACTCGGGGTTACATCTCTTACAACCGTGGATTTAAAGGGTGACCCCCCTCACGCTGTGGAGTTGGAGAAAGAAAGTGTCCGAAAAAGACCAGAGTGTTTATGACATGAATCCACGTGTTGTCCATATTTTCCGGGCAGGACTCCAACCATCGGCAAAAATGATCAGGGCCAACTTAATTAATGAGAAGGGAAGGGTGTAAAAAAAACAGTGCCCTTAATAGATTTCGGAATTATTTTGATGAAGTATAAACTCGGGGGGTTCTCTCCAGCGCCTTGATCAGCTATAAAAGCAAACACATCCATCAGAGTTGATTAACTTAACACACGTTGGCTGCCTTTGAATCAGAGCTCTGCCTTGTTGATTTACAATGCTTCAGTTCCTCCCAAACACTGGGAACAAGGAGCTGCTTGTTGGAGCAGACGCTATTCTTTTCTATTGTGTTTTGCTCTATTCTATTCTATTCCGTTCTGTTCTGTTCTGTTCTATTCTGCGCTATTCTATTCTATTCTGTTGTGCTCTATTCTATTCTATTTTATTCCATTCTATTCTATTATTTTCTATTCTCTTCTGCTATATTCTATTCTATTCTGTTCTATTATTTTCTATTTTATTTTCTGCTCTATTGTATTCTGTTGTATTCTATTCTATTTTATTCTATTCTGTTCTATTCTGTTACATTTTATTCTATTCTGTTCTGTTCTATTTTATTCTATTCTACTCTGTTCTATTCTATTAATTAAAAAAAACATGAAACTGACAAAGTCCTGAAAAGTAAAAAGTTCATAAAAAAGAAAGATACCGTCCTACACAACACCACACTCTACTTCATCTCCTTTACTTCATTCCACAGCTTGAACAAGTGTTTTGGCATTTGTTGACTTTAAATCCCCGCTCATTTTTATTTCTATTTTTTCCATAAAATGCATAAGGAACAAACGCATCATCATTGCTTTTCTGCAATAAAGCCTCCATCTGCCCCCCCCCAAAAGAACCTTTTTGGGCTCTGAAATGAAACAGGCTTCTGCTTTGAAACGAGGACTTGTTGGTACAATAACAAGGAGCAGAACTCATCCAGCCCTTGACCCGGTCCTCACCCTGGATCTCTGCCTGTCACATTTTCTGCACTTCCTGTAGAATTGGGTAACAAGGGCGGCAGGAAGCAGTGGACGTAGAAGGAGAGCTGACCCGCTGCATGATTTATACCCAGTGACTGCCCCCAGCTGTTCCTGCTGCCGGAGCCAAGAGCAGGCTCCGCCCGGGCAGGCTGCCGCCGAGGACACCGGACGGACACAGCCTCCGTGTTTTGGATCGTTTTTGGGTTTCGTTTTTTTTTTGTTTTTTTTACACGTCAAGCTGGACGTTTTAAAGACAGTGGTGGAAGAAGAAGTGCGGCCAGCTTCTGCCGGCGTCAAAGTACACGCACGCACACAGAAAGTACCGTGTCGACGTTTCCACTTCAGTAGAAGTAGATAAGTACGAGCTCTTAATGTATTGAAAGTAAAAGTATTTGTGGTATTCAGCTTAGCGTGTTCTTGCCTTTCATGGATAGAAACATAAATCCTGATTTATAGAATGTACATGGGTATAAATCCATATTTTCAAAACTAAATGTAAACAAATATAAATCCGGATTAAAAAAAAACAAAAAAAAGAAACGAAAGTGAAAGTTTCTAGATATTTGCTGAAACTTTTGAAACGTTGTGGAGTGAAAGTGGAGAGTCCTTCAATCAGAATTTACTTAAGCAAGTACAGATTCTTGACAAATGTGCTTTGTTATTTTTCACGCCTGTTTGAACGCTGCTTTTTATTCCTGGTGAGATGTAATTGAGTCCACAGAGAAAACTCAAACGGTCCAAACGAAACCCTGATTTTCTGTGCAAATGATACTCCCCCGTCCGTGTCCCCGGGCATCACGGGAAAGGGAAAAGCCTAAAAACGTGTCGACCACAATACGTTTTCATGTCCCGAGGCTGGAAGACTTCAAATGAGTCGGACAAATTATAACGCGTACGAGCGCAAAGGCCAATCTGTTTCCAAATATTTGATCGGGCCTTTGTGGCGAGTTGGACGCCGCGGCCTGGCAGCGACGTGTGAAAGAAAAACAATGAGTCATTGTAGAGGAGGGAGGAGGTGGAGAGAGGGAGAGGGGGAGAGAAAGAAGGAGAGAGAGAGGGGGGGGGAGGGAGCGAGGGAAGCAAATATTAATCACGTTTCAGAAGACGGTGTCGTGGGAACGGTTTTGTTTCACACCTGTTGAACGCCGAGCTGCTTTGCACAGCTGCTGAGCAACACATCTGTTCAGCGCTTCTTGCCCACATACAGTCGGCGTAAAAAGTTGGCCATTTTTATTTTTATCTTTATGTCGTTTTTTTTTTACTTCACTTCTTAATTATTGTATTTTATTGTTTATTGTAATTTATTCCAATTTAAGATTTTTTATTTTTTTATGCTAATGGTTTGTAATGAAACGCACCAATTATCACCAAGACAATATATATGTACAATATGTGTGTATATATATATATATATATATATATATATATATATATATATATATATATATATATATATATATATATATATATATACATATTTTTATTTTTTTTTTTTTTTATAGAGGGTGACGTTTTCCACAAATTGAATGTGATTTCGCATTATTCCAGTGTGCTCTGATTCAAAAGTCTCTTGACATGACAGGACACAGCTTGGGCAGTTTTCCCACAACATTCCTGATATTAATGAAAAATGTCAGCAGTGATACTTTTTCGCATTTTGTGAAGCATTTCCTCAGTGGACATTCCTGCGGTGAAATGATACTACCACGCACAACATTTTGGCCATGTTTTCACATCCCGTTTATTGAATACATCTCCACAGCTCCCTCCGACAGGCCGTCGCTGCTCGGACGTAGCGCGACGGTTTTTGTGACTCTCACAGGAATGCCGGCCGCCGTGGCCGCCGGCCCCCGGCCCACGGCCCCGGCCCGCGCTGCTGCTCTCGCTGCTCCTTGTCGCGGCGGCGCGAGGGGGGGCTCCCACCTTCTGCTTTTGATTTATCTGTGTCTAATACCAGTGATAACATTTAATTTCCGGTTTGGCCCCCTCATCTGGACTTCTTTTACGGAGGAGTTTGCAGGCGGCTGGGCCACTTGCGCTTCCCGTCCCGGTAGCGGGCGGCGGGCTGCCCGGACACGACGAGGCGCCGAGTCGATACAAAAAGAAAATCAATCACGACTCCGTGGAAACACAAACTTCCAGACTTGCACAGATTAGAGGAACCTTCAAGGGGCTCCAGGTTACGAAGGAGACGCGTCGTACAGCCGTCGGTCAAGCCCAAATTCAAATACGCTGCCTCACTACCGATGACACGCTTACTTGAGTCCGCTATTATAAGTTAAATTTAAATGATCAAAAGTGTGCTAAAACAGCAGGAGCTATGAGGATACACCTGTTTCATCACAGATTGGATATTTAGGTTATTTGGCCACAGCGCGGGAATAATATTATACATATAATATTATACATACATAATAAGGTAGGATACAAATGTGTGTATGAACCTGAAACAACATTTTATTTACAAGTGATAAGCTTCTCCACTCGCTCCCCCGTCCACGTTCCCTCAGTTATGCAGTATAGGCATCATCAATTCAGTGCTATATACAAAAAAATGAATAACTATATATTTAAAAATTAAAAAATTCCAAATTTAAAATAAAAAAAAGAACCACTGAAAAGGCAGGTGTCGAGAAACCTGCTTGCATTTACAAAATATGTGGCGATATATAAAATGATCGAACAACCCGAGAAGTTACGATATAACAACCTCAGAGGAAGGCGCTAGGACTGCGGGGCCCGTCGAGGTCCAGCACAGAGGTATGTCTTGTCACGGCGATGACAGCTCGGCAGCCGTTTCCGCGATGCCACAGGCGTCGCAGATGAACTCGCTGACGACGCCGCGTCGAGGAGCTTTTCAAGTGTCGGTTTTCAGTGTTTAGAGGAGCGCGGTGTGAGATCCTCTCGCTGTTTACACACTCGGTAAACAACCTTCAACGGCAGTGAATCCATCAGTTGACCTCGTATGCAGAGGTCAAACGATAACTGTTAAAATGGAATGATAATGGATTTTTTTTTAAATGACCGATGAGGCTCCGGACTGAAACCTCTTGTACGCGGTACAGCTGGTTCTGACCGGACTCCGGCGTTGGCCTCGTGCGCTTGCAGGAAGGTGATCCGTTTGTTTACTCCCCGCGCACGACGACCGCGCTCCCTCCAACATCTCTCGGGTCTGGGGATGCCGTCACCTCCGCGCCCGGCCGCCGGCACGTTTGTGTGTTTCTTCAAATTGAATCCGGCCACGCACATCTTCTTGTGCCGAAAGTGGAGGGCGAAAAGAGGCGCCGTCGACGTTCGTGCAAGCTCATCAACCATGCGAACTTCATTTGTGATTAAAAAAAACAAACAAAAGTTAAAAAAAAACCTTTATAGGTGCAACGACGCTCGGCTCATTAGTCACACTCATTATTTCCATCTCTGTCCCTGAGATCTAATTCTGGGCGGTTGTAGCAGCCGGGCTTTACTAGAGGGAAGCACCCAGGATCCGGGCGGGAGACGGAGGCGGCAGGGCACGGCGTTGGAGGTCAAATTGATTCAACCGCCGAGCTGCGGCGAGTTCCGCACGACTCCCCCCGTCTCCCACATGGGACCGGCCCTCGTACTTCAGCCGTCGTGCTTAAAAAAAGGAGCCCGCCGTTTCTGAGAAACAGAAATAGCTGCTTGTGGCACATGATGGATGACTCTGCGTTTGATGGTGCTCTGGCAGAGTCTGACGTGCGCTCGGTCAGAACCAGAGCGCGGCGCGGAACAACTTCGGCGGAGGAACAAAGAGCGGCTGCAGCGGCGCGCTGCTCGCGGGACCGGTGCTTATACACTTGTTTTTTTTGTTTTTTGTTTTTTTTTTGGTGGGTACCAAAGGTTGACTGGAATAAACACAAGGAAGAAAAATGTGTCCGCACGCTGAAAACTCAGCTCTCAATAGTTTATTATTGCAGCAACAATGGAAACGTTGCTGCAATAATAAATGATTGGGTTTTAAAGCGTGTGGATATCCTCCCTGTTTGCCTGCTCGTGTGACTTTTTTTTTTTTTTTTTTTTTATCCCGCACCCGAACCTGAACCCAAAGAAGTTAAGACTTTTTGACTGGAATGAACAACCAAAGCCTGGCGGGGCCAGAGGGACCGAGAACCGCAGCGTTTCTATCACTGTGCATTATCCAACTTCAGCTGCAGTGCTTGGTCATATCTGCTCCTGCCTCCCTTTGCAGCGTGTTCATGGAGAGCAATGCAACTTGTCATTCCCGTGAACTAAGGCGCTAAGCGCAGCAGCCAGCGGCCGCTGCTGAGCCAAGTAGCTACCGTGGCCCAAAATGTCTGCAGAGTTTCTGGATGCACATCGTAATACGTTGCGGAAACC
This sequence comes from Zeus faber, assembly GCF_960531495.2. Taxonomy (NCBI): domain Eukaryota; kingdom Metazoa; phylum Chordata; class Actinopteri; order Zeiformes; family Zeidae; genus Zeus; species Zeus faber. The sequence continues at coordinate 27,039,282 of NC_137200.1, read as the reverse complement.
CTCCTCTGAAATCAGAAGGTTGTTGTTCGGCGACCGGCCCGGAAGTCAGGGCCTTAAAGCTCTGGAGCTCCGCAGAACCACGCCGTAAACCCTGATTTCCAAAGGGTGCTTGGGACGGTGGCTTCTTAGACTTCTTAGTCGGGGGCACAGCCTGAAGAAACTGTTCCATGAGGGAGTGGGGATGGTGCACTGTCAAAACATAATGCCCTGTCTCAAACTCAAAAACATGTAGGTGAGTATTTGCACAGATCTTTTTGAGTTATCCCTACTCGCAATGTTTTTCAGTGAACGCCATGATGTTATAATTTTCCAAAAGAACACAAGTGAATTAAATACAACTAACATGGCCTATTTGAATGTGTATGTTCATACTCAAGGAGAGATTTGTCTTTCTAATCATAATTATGCTCAACTTGGACCAACTCAATATTTTTCTTTTAGAAATAAGCAAATAAAGTTGCTGCCTTAATATTTTGAGTATTAAATAAATATTTGAAATTAAGAAATTAAGTTAAGAAGTAATTTCAACTTTTATTAGAAACCACTTCCACCAGTAACACTATTCAACAGTTTTCTTTCCTGTAGAATAAAAACAATTGCTAGTATGATAAATAACTACATAAATTATTAAATATTCTTGTGAAATGAATCCTGAAAAAAATTAATGAGGAAATAAATATATAAATAGATGTAAATATAAATATATAAATGTGTAAATATTGTTCAACAAATAAATAAATGTTTTTTTTATTTTAAAAAGGCATTTTTTCAAAAGACTATATTCATTTAAGGAGAACTTTTATTTCATAATTCCACATTTATTTATTTAAAGGGACTTTTATTTCATAATGCCACATTTATTTATTTCGTGGTTCTTTTCTCTCAGAATGTCACATTTAAATTCCTTATATGCAAACGAATGGGGCGTGGTTATCTCACACATTCAGAGCCAGGGAACACCGGCGGAGTGGTTGCTTGGAGCTGGTCCTCAGCCAGGGGCCAGTAGGGAGCCAGCCGGTCACGGTCGAGGTCCACCACCCGGTTCCGCTTGACCAGCCGCACCCTGTACACCACGTCCAACAGCTGTTCCAGCACAGTGCAAGGGTCAGCCCATTGGCTCGACAGCTTGGGGGAGAGGCCCTTCTTTCTCTCCGGACAGAAGATCCACAACTGGGTCTTGGGTACAAAGTCCGTTCCCCGGCAGCGGGAGTCGTAGGCCCGCTTCTGTCGGGCAAGAGTGGTGGTCGCTCTGAGCTGGTCCTCAGCTCCTGACACTTCCTGGAGCAAGGGGCCAACACGATCTCTGTCAGGACCCGATGGCCGTTAAGGCTTGCCTGGTCAAGCCGTGCACCTCCCGCAGCCCTTCACGGAGGTTGTGGAGGTAGCCCAGGCCGGGCTCCACCCGCACCTTTGGCTCCGGGGATTGGCCCAAACACCAAGTTGACTCCAAACATTAGCGGGAGTGCAGAGAGCAAAACTGGGTGCTGACAGAAGCGGGCCTGCAAATCCCGCTGCCAGGGAACGGACATCGGACCCGGGACCCAGTGTGGAACCGGGTGGTGGCCCTCCACCATGGCTGGCTCGCTCCCTACCGGCCCCTGGCTGCGGGCCAGCTCTGAGCAACCACTCCTACCACTGTTGCGTAGGGCCAACAGCAGCGCCCCTTTCACAAGAAATGGAAATGTGGCATTATGAAATAAAAGTCCCCTTAAATTAATAAATGTGGATTTCTGAAATAAATGTCCCGTGAAATGAATAAAAGGAGTCTTTTGAAAAATGTCCTCTAAATTTATGTATTTATTTATTTATTATTATTTATCTAACTATTCAGTCATTTGTATATTTAAATGAACATTTGTTTATATATTTATTGCGTCGTTTATTTATTTCAGGATTTATTTCATAGGCATATTTATTTATTTAATATTGACTGAAATGGTGTTCCATAAGCCAGAGCCAAAATTGGATTAATCGCTGTAGTAAATTCACAATATTCTGTTTAAGAGAAACCACCTGTGGGCAAATTCTGTACAATACTTTTCACTTTGTTAGTGGCTAACTTAAAAACGTATATACAATACAAAGAACAAATGGCTGCAAATATTTTGCACATTAAAAGCAGACGTACAATGTACTTTTCAGCTGTTGGAGAGACAGCCTTGCGGGCTTTGAGGCTGCTCAGCTCGAGGAAAACCTTGGAGAATAGCACGGAGGTATATTGAAGTTCCTCGGGGTCGCTGGGATGGAGAGCGCGCACCGGCGCCACGAGCAGCACCGTACGGCGTGTCCCTTCGACGGCCACGGAGCCCCGCGTTTGGTGGCGATGATCTTCATCACTTCATCACTTCTCTCCTCTTCCTCCTGGGGGAGTTGGTTCACAGTGGTTACAGTAGAAAGATAGTGGCCTTTAAGTTTGATGCTTGAGTCCAATGGATGGACAGAGGGATGGAGGCAGGTAGGCGGGTGCGACAGGGTGGAGGGCTGAAAGGGCTGAAAAGAAGAACAAGTACATTTATGATATGTTTATGATATATGGAAGGGGGGGGGGGGGGGGTTTACCGAGTGTGGCAGCAGGAGTTCAGCCTTCCTGTATGACGTGTACATTTTCCACACCTCCAGTAAGGCATCCTACATGTGCTTTTATCTCCACCCCTGTGGCTCCCCCTCTGGAGGAGACCACGGCCATGTGCTGGGCCCGGTTCGCCATGGAGGTGGACTCAACATTTACTGTGGTAATCCTCTTGTATTCCTCTTTCATCTGCACGACAAAGACCAGGATAGTTGGTAGTAACATGTTCTGTCCATATAATTATCTATGGATCACAAAATCACAAGGATAAAATAGTGATAAAAACATTCCTCAACAACTACGACTACAACGGCATCTGAGTAACTCATATATAGATGTTCAAAAATGGAATATAGACGAGCTGAGGCCCACTTTTTCTACATGGGAGTCAATGCTCAGTGCCTACATACGCACATGACGTGTAATAAAAGCTGGTTGGTATGAACACCAATGCAGAACAACTAGACAGGAACATTGAAATGACGACTCTAAGTTTTTAATACTGTACCTGGGCGTGGCCGACAGGCTGCTCCGGCAGAAAGCCTGTTTCCCGCCGACTTCCGCAGTTCTTCACGAATACAACTTTACTCGGTGATATATCTCAGGCGTGACGTCACATGTGTGTCAAACATCCTGGGATGAGGTGAGATCGCTGTGCTCTGTAGCCGCACGCTTCCATGTGATCAGCACCAACACGACCTCATCCAACGAGTCGAGTCCTGAGCGTTTTGACGTCGTCAAACGTAAAACTTGACGACGGTTGATTGGACACAAAACTTTTGAGTCCAAATGAGTCACAATAACACGTTGGTGTAATCACTTCATTTTAAAGTTCACGGAACTTCAAACTTTATGTTGGTTGCTAATTTCAAGTAAATTTTAAAACTTTAAAAATTGCATCGTTATTTAAGTACTCATCACTAACACGGCAAATCTTTTTTTTTAGAGCTGTATTTCTAAGTATTTAAACTGTGGCTACCAGCCGACTTCAGGAATGAATTAAAAAAAACATATACGATGATTTTGGGTGTTTCTATTCACGGAACCCTAGAACACATCTGCTTTTCTGCAGGACTCTGGCGGTCGCTCCGTGCCTCCGACACCAGAAAGACACCGGGTGGCAAAAGCCGGATTCACGGCAGAGCAGCAAAGCAGAAAGTATTGCTCACTTAGAACATCACGAACGCTCGTCCAAAGTTTGCCAAAGCACACCAGTGGGATCCTCCAGAGCCCTGGAACATTGTTTTATAGACAGATGGATCAAAATGGGACCTTTTGGCCGACATGAGCCCTGTTACGTCTGGTGGAAATCATTCCACTACATTCCACACCGAACCTCCCGCCATCAGTCAGCCACGGCTGTTGTAGAACCACGGTTTGCCGACTCTTTGCTGCGCGGGGATCTGAGGGCCTTGCCGTCGTGGAAGGAATAATGAATCCTGCTCTATATTAAAAATAATCTTGCGGGGGGGCGATGTCAGCCAGGTCATGCAGCAAAAACCATGATTCCAAACCACAAGGGGGCTCGGTCTGGACCAGGTTGTTAAAAAAGGCATTTCAAGTCTTTGGAATGGGCCGAGTCCAGACCGACTACTTTAGCACTTAGCGAGAGTAATCAATACAGATAATGTCTTGTTCATTATTTCACCAAAAGGTTCCTTAACGAGTTCATGTAGAAGTCCAGGAGGGCAAATTACCATTTCCCCAAGGTGCACACAGAGCAGGGTGTTTCATTCACGACTAAAATAAATACATGAAAAACTATCTAATTTGTGTTATTTCTTCACTTGGGGTCAGTTTATATTGAATATTAATATCGGTTGAACATCAGTAACATTCAGTGTGAATAATATGCAAAGAATACAGAAAATCAGGCTAACAATTTCACAATGAGAAATCTTGACGTATTAAACAAATTGCTTTTGAGTAGTGATGGTTTTTTTTGAGGATCTTTTCTGCTTTTAATAAGTGATACATTTTTGCTTATCATGGTTCAGAACCTTTCGTTATCATAAACAGAGCTCTACATATCTCGTGATGTAGGGTGTCACAGTGCAGCAATACAACAACCCTTTCTATAAATATTGTTCTATTATTTGATTATAGAAATATGTCGTGTACAAACCATTGACTAGTTTATAGTATAAATATTACGATCCTTTTTTTTTTCCCAAGAGAGGAAAATGAAACAAGTTAGGATGAACACAGGCCTTCAGTGTGCTTAGGGTTTAAAAAATGTACTATCTCTCTTATGCCATCTTCACAAGTTGTTGAGGGAGAAACGTCACTTATATTTTCCGCTTTAAATTTTTTCCAAGTCTCTGAAAAATTAACAAAACTCAAACTCAGCAGTAGCAAAGTCAAGTAATTATCAAATGGTTACCATTAATCATGTTGAATACATAAAGACAGGTTTTAAATAAATGCATAAAAATAATTTTCTTTTAATAAATAAAATAAGAAAATGCTATAAATCCATATTCTGAGAAAAAATGGCAAGAAACCAACCTTCATCCACCGTCGTAAGTAATGTGTAGTTTTCTGGGTTATCCGTAAGATCTTTTCGTTCAACTCCGTTTATTTCCGTCAACTGTACGGCTCCTGTGCGAACGAACAACTCACGGTTGGAACAGGGCGACGTCAACAATGGCGTCTGACCGAAATGTGCCGACGGAGCGTCTGTTCTAAAGTACCTTCCACGGTCCTCCACGTCTGCAGCTCCACCTCCGCGACACTTTGTCTTTCGATCGCAATGATTCTGGAGTCGTCGGACGCGTTGGCCACGGGCTCCACCTTGTACACCAGCACGTTGTTTTTAAATCCCAGGTAGCAGTGGCTCTGGTTGTTTTCGGCTTTGATCTCTAGGGGGGTGAGACAGGTGAGGCGTTACGATGTCACGACGCTCGCAGCCGTCGGCCATTGTTTCCGGTTTTCGATCGGGTCACCGGGTTCCCTTGTGCTCGGCTACCTGGGCAGGTCTTGCAGCACTTCCCCGCCGGTTTCATGGGCTGCTTACACGGGTATTGGTCGGGACACGTGATGCGTTTGCAGTCCAGGAGGCCGGCGCTGCAGGTGCACAGAATGCACTCCAGGACCCTCCCCAAAACCGGGTGCCACATATCTCCATGGGAGTACGTCTTACCGTTGTAGACGCACGCTGCGACAAGCGGAACAACATCTTAGTCATCGAGTCGTCTCTGAATGTGAGACATCAAATCGGATTAAAACGCGACTCACATCTTTGGTGCTTCCTCTGCAGCAGGATCTTCACCGTGGTCTCCGAGGCGCCCTTGAGGTTCAGCCTGCCGGGGCCCGGGCCCCTGGGGTTGTTCCTGAGCGAGGCCGAGGCAGCTCGGTCCGAGTGGGAGGCGAGCTGCTCCTCGGCACAGTGGTCCACGGAATGTCTCTTGTGTGATCGGACACAAAGACATATGCGCCGTTAAAACTCAGTTTGCACCACTCCTCACTGAGCCCCTGGTTCCAAGCCACGCAGGGCACACACATTGTAGATTGTAGAACGTCTGCTTTTCATGAAAAATCAAGCTTCTCTTATTAGGCGTTCTAAACACACACAAAACACTCTCTTTTGGGATTATCTGGTGAATCGGGACGGACGTACAACGCCTCGGTTCAGCTGCTGGTTTCCGTCCTCAGCTGACGACGAGCCGCTGGTGACGAGGTCTGATGAAGGGAAGCAGACAACAGAAGAAAGCATGCGACAATCACAGCAAACACTGACTTCCCACAGCGTAGATCCCAGCCAACGAGGTGAATCCAAAACACTTCAGACGTAATCAGGCGTCGGTTTTACACACGGTCAAATGCGTGATATTCTCATTGAAAACGTAATTCCGTGAGACTTGTGAAGAACGTCCAGGTCGACCGCACGCCGCAAGGGAAGCGGTCACCTAAAGGCCCCGACAAGGAACCTTCGCCAAATAAGCGACAAAGGACGATTTCTGGGACAAGTGCGCGTATCTAGGATGTGGAGAGACCGGCGTCACTGACCTTTGCAGACCAGGCAGCAGGTGTCCGGGAGCGAGACGGTGGAGGAGCAGGTGACGGCTTGGCACGTCTTCAGTGCGCAAAAGATGTTGCCGTTCTGAAAGAGGGTTGAGGAAGAAACGGCACAGACCTGGTTTACAGAAGAACGTTCCACATCGATTGGTCTGGGACGGAAACAAATTTCCTAGATAAGACACCTGGCTACAAGGAGCCGCCCCACCGCAGCAAACACGAACGTGTCCCAAAAAGGCTCCCATCCCAGCAGCCAATTATGCGCACGCACAACGAGGCCGAATGAGCGCCCAGAGATTGGAAGTCTCGATGTCTGGGCGACAGACATTTACTTGGAGAATTGTTGTACCAGTTGTACTAATGGGCTAATTCACCCGCTCATTTATATCCGTGGAGGTGGGAAAGCAACGAGTAAGACTGTGTCGCCTGTGCATCTCATGCAGATCTCTCATGCGCTGCGCCGTCTGCGAGAGGAACCTTTTACAGCGCATCCATAGCACATCGATCGTGATACAGCCTTTTATAGCAAATTTACAGCATATCCAGGGTGCATAGCCAAGTGGGGTTTGAGTGTTTCCCCAGTTCTATTATATTTATTATATATACTATATATACTGTATGGGAGACAAGAACCTCCAGCGATGGCACACAAGCCAAGCTAGAGCAGCAGGGAAACTCTCTGCTTCACCACATTTGTACCTTTGTTGAGTTTCAACAGTAAATGCAGTAGAACGTTCCCGATCTTTACCGCTGTTTTAGAACGAGGAGGAATTTGAATCCCGGAAGTGCCGTTCAGGTTGCCAGCAGTGGTACTTTCCATTACCAGGGTTTATGGTCAATTACAGGTTTAATCTTCCTTTAAAGATGATTGCGTAGCGATAAAATTAAGACTTTACTATTGTTATTATTCCTATTTGCAGGTATATCATAAATGTTGGGCTGCTTGTGGGACATTTTCTTTTTAAAGGTTTCACTTTTCCAAAAGGAAAAAGCAAGAAGCGTGGCAACCAGGTGGGGAGCGATAAGGAGCTCCCCCTCGAACGCGACAGTGTTTCTCACCGGTCGAGACAGAAGCGCGCCATAATTGCTCGGGTAACGAAATCATAAAAAAACGGGAGGAAGTGACTCACGGAACATGTACACATGACACACTGGTTGGTCTGCCTGGACGGGAAGAGGTCGTGCTTGGTGAAGGTCTCCCCCGGTTGGTAAACGCTTCCGTTGTACCTGCAGGACCTGACCGAGGCTCTCAGCCCCGCGGGGCTCCTAGGCTCATCTGAGGACGGGACGAGATAGGAAAAACCCCAAAAAATAAAAATGTCTTCGGCTCAGGGCAAGAATGAGAAACATTTCCTCTTGTCGAGGGTGCGAGGAAATAAGTCTGAAGGTTCACCTGTGCAGTGCGGGCAGCAGCGCTGAGGGTCGGTCACCGGGTTCTCGCACGACAGAGCGGGACACTTTATCGTGTTACATTTCACGTGGCCCGTCTGAGGGATGGAGACATCACTGTTTACAAGCAGGGGGGGCACCTTGAAATCCCACCCAACCCTGGCGTTTTCCAGCGGCCTAATCCCAAATCCGACAGTCACTCGGGCGCTTTTTGGTGAGGTCTCACGTTGATTGTCTATTGTGCGTGCGTGTGTGTGTGTGTGTGTGTGTGTGTGTGTGTGTGTGTGTGTGTGTGTGTGTGTGTGTGTGTGTGTGTGAAATGAGCCTGGGTACCTCCGTGCAGACGCAGCGCATGCAGAACATGAATCCAAAGGGCTCCAGATAGGGGTGCCAGCTGTCTCCCGGGCTGTACGTCTTGTCTTTAAAGGAGCATGATACACCCGACACTGAGTGAACAACAACATGTTGTGTTGAGCGAGGCCCGTTGTAAAGAAGCAAAGGCAGCTCAAAATACCTTTTACAGCCAAGGGAGGAAGGGACATCACACATCTCACTTTACACAACAGGACAACCACACGTTTGTCTCGTTTGAACAGGTCCAAATGACATTATACTCAGCGGCGCACGCCCCTTTCACTTGTAAAATATGTCTAAACAACCCCGTTGAATGTGAACATCAGACTTTAAACGCTTTGACTTGTGTAAAGTTTGGCTTTGATCAGCTCAAATCAAGCTTCAAAACTCTCTTGACTTACCTTTACCGGCTTTGAGCTCCGCGTCCACGAACCCCGTGACGACAATGAGCAGAAATAAGGGCTTCATCTCCTACATGTGCTGGAGTCTGCCTTCCTCTGTGGAGTGCCTGTTTGGGTCTGGAGCTGCAGGACAGTGTGAAACGTGGATAAATCATGCCTTTATCCTGCTAATGCCAGGCGCCTCCTAGAGGAAAACAGGCCACATCCTTTCACAACTGCCGAAATGGAAATCCAGATCCTCAGTGTTGCTCGGCGTGGCTCTGCCCGGGACGTCGCTCTGCTGCCGGGTTTTAAAGCCACGTCGACCCACTCCGGTCCACGCTGGTGGGGAAGTCTTTGTTTTTGGTGATAACACTGGGTAACATTGATTGGCTGCATGACTGAGAATCATCTCGGAAGCGATCTATGTTTATCAGACATTTATCCAAATCGAACACAATAAGCGATCCATTTTTCATGCCGTTGGCTTGAGACCAAACCTGAAATGTAGTATAATATTTACATGTTTGTTGAATGCATTTTTTTCTTTATTATTATTATTATTTGTTATATTATTATTACTACTACAATTTGATCGTCTTCTATTAATGTAAAGAACTTTGAGTTGCATGTTGTGTATGAAAGATGCTATACTAAATAAAGATTATTATTATTATTGTTATTATAGCTCTTTGGTTACCGTCTATATGTAATAATAGAGTGTCGGTGTGATCTTTTTGAGCACTAAAGGACGTGTTTCAAAACTCCTCAAGGACCAGTATGATGCTGACAGTGGCGTCCAGTGAAGTCCACCGAAGGAATTTATTGAAAAAGTGCCCAAAACGAAAATACTGTGAGAGAATTACTTGAGAATTACGTGGATTCAAGACTGACAATTCAATAGAGATCATTCGCTGGTGAATCCACTGAAAAGGGCCCTGAGGATTATTTGAGAATTGCTCAGAGCAGTTCAAGACCAGTCCATGATTATAGTGATAATGAATGTAATGTTGCGTGCAGCCGAAACGGCCGTGAAATTGCATTCACTTTGATCCGCGTCGTCGTAACCTGTCCCCATTTACGAAAAGAACACTTCTGGCTTTAGTATTCTAGTTTTAATAAATAAAGGACATCACCAGGAGAGAAAGTTACAGGAATACAAGTGTAGCCGCAGGCAGGCAAAAAACAAACATATCATCCACATTCTAAAATGGTAATGAAGGCTTCCGGAATATGACAAAGGAAGGAGGGTGCAATTTTTTTTTACCATTATGACTCCTTCCAGCTCACTTAAAGGTTAACGATGAACTTCTAATACATGCCTCGAAATGAATTGAGGCCTTTTATCAATGAACGTGTGCACCGGAGCGCACCACGTTAATACCAAACATTTAGCGAGCACGTTGAAAAGGAAGAGAAACATACATTTTCACCCACCACTGTTATATCTCAGTTTAATCTAATGCACGGCATCGTAAAAGACGTTTGGACAGATCAGTAGATTGATTGGTTGATTTTCACCAGTTTCCTTTGACCAACACAAAAACAAAAAAAAAACAACAACATAACAACCTCACATCAAGTCTCGGGTCATAAAACTTTCGCCCGCGGAGGAAAAGCCACAAATTCACGGCTTCGAAACAGACAATGAGACTCAGTGAAGTCACGGGATCCCGCCAAACGTTCTGGCTCAAACGGTCGACAGGTAGAAAGTCCTTTCAAACCGCTGCACTGTGCACAGGTTTTTCTATATATTTAGATAAAAGTTTCTGTAATTGATGAAATCGGTCGAGCCCTCCAGGTTCACATTTGCACGGATGACCTTCTTCTTCTTCTTCTCGGGACTGAGCGCAAAAATGTGACAAGCGTTGCCGTTTGTGGATGGTAAAACGAGATCCTCGCACGGGTCAGACTTTGGGGCCCTTTTTTTTTTTTTTTTTCTCTTTTAAGCATCTTGAAACGCCATCACGAAAGCAGGAGGGGTTGCTACGGGAACGCGGGTTTTCCCGGGTTCAGGGATGAAAAGAAAGGGAAATTGGAATTTGAAACCCACACCTCGACGGACCTCACGGATGATTTTGAAGTTCCAATCGCTGACAGATATAAAGTGATGAAACGACACATTCTTTAATATTTAAAAAGATGAACAGAGATAAAAAGCTTCAGAGCACTGGTTTCAGGCCAAGGACAGGTAACAGGGTAAGTTCTCACACCATTCATAATATGTAGTACTCCAAGATCTGACCACAGATTTCCTCATAATAGTTGGATCCTTTAACAGGGAATGAATAATTTAAAAACGGTGTGTATCTACACAAGTTTAATTAGTTAATTCCCTCTTGTTACCGTGACAACAAATGTATCCATATCTCCCAGTCCAATTTGTGCTCATTTAAAATCTGGCAATATGGTATGGAATACTGTTCAGCTGATTGATGATGGGATCTGCTTGTATGTTTTTAACACATATTGCTTTACATTTTTTTTTTTCCACACACAATTATAGAAACAGGGGGAAATGAAGGAACTCAGGAGTTACTGTGGCTCGCTCCCGTCCTCTCTCTTCTGCTTTTTCTTGGCTCTGATTTCGTTCATGGCTTCCTCTATGGAGCGGGTGTCTCTCTTGTTGGCCACAGGTACTGGTGGGTTTAATTGACAAATAATGGTTAGTGAGACAGGGAGACTAATGAGAATTGTGAACCGAAGGTTTTAAGGAATGGCCGAAAGCAGTTCTGACGGACAACTCTACAGATTTAATTGGAAATTATATACATTTTGCATCGTTTGAGTTTGGTACCTGGGCTCTACTGCTCATCGCCGCAGGCAAGGTGTACAGCAAACATAGAAAATAAAAAGTAGTGATGAGTTTGAATACCCATTGGATAGGAGAGTAGAGAAGGTGGAGGGAGTGTAGCAAAACGGGCGGGGCAGGAGGGACCGACTGTTTAAATAGGCCGGCCAAATAAGGGCGTGGAAGCATGTGGCGCCGTCAAGTTGTCTGACAGAACTAGCTCCGCAAGCTACGCATCGTTTGTTCAACTCTGACGTCCCCAGACACTCACCACAGCCATAAGCGCTGTTTGCCTCTAGTGTGTGCGCTGCGTCCTTGGCAGCAGAGGTGCCGATGAGGTGGCTGTATTTGTCTCTGTAGTTGGAGCTCGGACACGCCTCCGATTTTTTGGACTGACTGGCAGCCGCCTCTTCCAACGCCGCCTGCTCCTGAACAGACGGTGAGAGGCAGTGAGAGAAATTCGATTGGGAGATCATACTCAACGGCTCGGATACAAATCAGGTTGTGGTAGCCTTACTTTGAGTCTGCGACGTTGCTCTGCCACCTGAGGATTCCACTCTTCCCCTTTGCGATAGGCTTCCAGTTCCTCATCTGATGGGGCAAACTCCTGCCGCGGAGGAAAGCCAAATACAATCGTAATCGGGGACGCGCTGAGACCACTTTTTCACTACAAGGTTGCGATGTAAACCGATCAGCCACAACATTAAAACCACTGACAGGTGAATTTAATAACCTGGATCGTCTGGTTCCAGTGGCACCTGTCAAGGGGTGGGATGTATTAGGCAGCAAGTGAACAGTCAGTTGTTGAAGTTGATGTGTTGGAAGCAGGAAAAAATTGGGCGTGGTAAGGATCTGAGCCACTTTGACAAGGGCCAAATTGTGACGGCTGGACGTTGGTGAGAGCATCTCCAAAACGACAGGTCTTGTGGGGTGTTCCCGGTATGCAGTGGTTAGTACCTGCCAAAAGTGCTCCAAGGAAGGACGACCGGTGAACTGGTCCGATCCCACAGAAGAGCTACTGTAGCACAAATTGATGAAAAAAGTGAATACTGCTATGATAGAAAGGTGTCAGAAAACACAGTGCATCACAGCTTGCTGCGTATGGGGCTGTGTAGCTGCAGACCTTTCAAAGTGTCCATGCCGACCCCTGTCCACCCCTGAAAGCACCTACAATGGGCACGTGAGCGTCAGAACTGGACCATGGAGCAATGGAAGAAGGTGGCCTGGTCTGATGAATCACGTTTTCTTTTACATTATGTAGATGGCCGGGTTTGTGTGCATTGTTTACCTGGGGAAGAGATGGCACCAGGATGCACTATGGGAAGAAGGCAAGTCGGCTGAGGCAGTGTGATGCTCTGGACAATGTTCTGCTGGGAAACCTTGGATCCTGGCATTCATGTAGATGTTACTTTGACATGTACCACCTACCTGAACATTGTTGCAGACCAAGTCCACCCCTTCATAGCAACAGTATTCCCTGATGGCAGTGGCCTCCTCAGCAGGATAATGCTCCCTGCCACACTGCAAACATTGTTCAGAAATGGTTTGAGGAACATGACGAAGAGTTCAAGGTGTTGACTTGGCCGCCAAATTCTCCAGATCTCAATCCAATCGAGCATCTGTGGGATGTGCTGGAACAACAAGCCTGATCCATGGGGGCCCCAACTGACAACTTCCAGGACTTAGAGGATCTGCTGCTGACGTCTTGGTGTCAGTTACCACAGGACACCTTCAGAGCTCTTATGGTGTCAATGCCTCCACAGGTCACAGCTGTTTTGGCGGCACGAGGGGGAGCTACACAGTATTAGGCAGGTGGTTTTAATGTTGTGGCTGAGTAGTGTAATCCATGGATGTATACTGTAATTTCAGGCTTATTAAAACAAAATGATTGATATATAATAAAGTTCCTACATTAGAGGCATATAACATGCTTCCATGTGTCAAAAAGGAAATAAAAATGTCTTTCTTTAATATCTGACCTGTTTGACATGCTGTTGGTAACAGATTTTGTACTGGAGATATTCTGGAGAGTATTGATACTCAATACGCCATGATTAGCACATAAGATGTTACCAACAATGCTATAGCAATAGATTTAATTGATAACCCACATGCTCATGAAAGTACAACACTGGATTAAACCAAAGCATTCCTACCTTCTTAAAAAGCATGACATAGCGACTCTCCTCATCCTCACCGAAGGAAAATGAAGTAAGACCGGCAACTTCTGCCACATCGTGCCTTGTTTAAAAGAAGTGAAAGTTGTTTTTATTGTTTAAAAAAAAGAAAAAAAGAAAAAAAGTCGGGTTGTGTATCCCTCTAAAGTATACAACGCTGGTACTAACCAAGTGTGCGCTACGATGACAGTTATTATGACTTACAATATACTCCTCTCAATCTTTCCCATGGGATTGTATTTCCTCTTCTGTTGTGCACTGTCTTGGATGAAATCGGACACTCCTTTCTCCATCTGGGGAGAGGGTGGGGAACGTCTCAGTAGAGGATACAGAGAGATACACAGAAACACAGACGGAAGAAAAGCTAACGCAAAGGTGCATCAGAAAACTGAAGCAAACCTACGGAGCGACTCACTTACATAGTGTATATTCTGGAGTGATACAGCATAGGGTAACATTTTAAGTATAAGCCATAGGCGTCTCACCTTTTTCCGAAACTCTGCTTTCCTTCTCTTCTCTTCTTCCTGCATCTTCTTGAGTCTAGCCGCTTGCTCTAAAAGGATAAAAGTTCCGATTTTCTGTGAGCTGTTATTTGCTTTCAGTGGCATGCAATGCATCCATTGCGAATACATTTGATGGACGTATACTTAAATACTAAAGGATTGTGTTTGTCTTTAGAATGGCGACAAATAAAAAACAATGTTATGGTAGGCAGAGGGTTATTATTAGGGGTCCAGCACGAAGTGCGCTGCGCTTTTTCTTTATCCTCCTTTAAACAAAGCGCAGCGCATTAATAACCACGTTTGATTGAACTGTCCTCGGGGGGGAAGATGATCCGGCAGCAGGCAAGGAGGCAGATGATCGGGAGCAGCCCGAGAACGAGGAAGACTGAACTGTCCTCAATTGACCCCATCATCGCCGTTGGTGCAATTGCTGTGACCACCCTGGACCCCATGCATTGCTGCCTGCAGCTATACATAATTATTATTATCGTTATGAGTGGTGGAAGTAGAATATTATTACTGCTGCAATGCGGCCACTCTTATAAACAGTGCCAGGGAACAAAATATGAGGGTTTTTAAATAATTAAATAATTTAAATATGGATATTTTTTTTTTTTTTTTATATATATATATATTATTGTGACAACATGATGAAATAAAGTGGAAGGAACGTTGGTATTTGTGCTGGTGTTGACATTCTCCCACATCACGACGCACGTTGACCTACATCCCCGTGTTCCCGGGAGGCGGGGCCGAGCGAGTGCGCATGCGTCACCGACAAGCGGTCGGGCGCCGCCAGCTCCGGGACCGTGTTTTGTTTTTGCCATTTCCATAAGCGCCCGGTCCACGCCTCGTACGCGCTCCCTCGGTTGAGTATTTACTTTGATTTTTTTTTGTTTTTTTTTGTAAAAGAAAAAGGCGTCGGTAGTATTTGTGCTCTCGAGTGTCGGTACCTCGGGCCTTTCGTCGGCTCTCCTGGTCGCCGACTGTCGGAGGTTTCTCCATCGAGTTTAAGATTGAGCCCAGGAGGTCCGCCATCTTGGAATGATGGAGCCAGGCCGACGCGCGGGGCGAAACGGGGAAGTTCTGCGCAGGCGCACTCGGTGTTCGGGGGGGGGGGGGTGTTTTCGAAAGGCGCGAGCGCCGCCCTGCGCGTGGGGGTGAACACGACCACGTGGTGCCTCCAAAACAAAACAAACAAACAAACAAACAAACAAACAAAGATCCTCTCGTCGTCGTCCACGGTGACAATACACGAACAAAGAATAAATCAAATCAAAAACAAAAGAACAAAATGTCTTCCTGCACGACCCCCCCCCCCCACGCACACGCGCTGTTTCCCAATTAGTAGCGCGACGTTTTGAGGAAACGTCATCAGCGCAGTTTGACGTTTTGTTTTGTTTTGTTTTGAACGTGTTTGTAAATGTTTATTGTCGGCGCCGAGGAGGAGGAGGAGGAGGAGGAGGATTCAAGATTCAAGATTTTTATTTGTTTTTGTTTTGGAGGAGCGTCGCAGAGCAGAACCGAGCCTTCCTTCCTCCCTCTCTTCCATTCTCCGTGCCCTCCATTCCTTCCTTCCTTCCCCCCTCCATTCCTTACTTCATTCCAGCTTTCCTCCCTCCCTTCCTTCATTCCTTTCTTCCTTCCTTCCTTCATTCCTTTCTTCCTTCCTTCCTTCCTCCCTCCCTTCCTTCCTTCATTCCTTTCTTCCTTCATTCCTTCCTTCCTTCCTCCCTCCCTTCCTTCCTTCATTCCTTTCTTCCTTCATTCCTTCCTTCCTTCCTTCCTCCATTCCTTCCTTCCTTCCTTCTGTTTTACTTTTGACTCCAGCTCCTTTCTCGCAGAGCTTCGCTCTTCTCACCTTCCTCTCAAACTCAGCCCCTTTGTTTTTTGTTTTTGTTTTTGTTTTTGTTTTTGTTTTGTGTTTTTTGGGGGGGGGGTGTGTACACAAACAACGTGTGTAGCCCTCGCTGGTCCTCGCCGGCGCTACGCTGACACCGTCGCTAAGCGGCCGCTGTCTTCGACCGAACGGTCCGCGCGGAAAACAGCGACATAAATACCAACCGCCGCGACCCGCCGGTCCCGCTGACGACGTCAACAAAAGCGGGCAGCGGGCGCGTCGCTGACCCCGCCGCCGGCACCAGGGGGCATGCTGTGCGCGGAGATCGCCCCGCCTCACCTTGGTGTCATTGTTGCGGCGACAATGGCCCCCCGCGTCACCGGAGCCGCGCGTTTTGTGTAGTTAGATCTCAGTCTGACAGCATCAGCACTATCACATCAACCACGGCCGCGTTCAGACGCGAGCCGACGCAGCGGGGGCAGAGCGCGGTCCCTCTCCCTCTCTCTCTCCCTACCTCTCAAAAAACAACAACAAAACAAACAACAACAACAACAACAACAAAAAAAAAACGGCCGCAAAACCACACAAGCACACCCCCCACCCGTATTTTATGTATGTACGTATGTATTATTATTATTTTTTTTTTTTTTATTATTTTATTACTATTATTATTTTTATTTTTTTTACGGTCAAACGACGTCCTCCCTCCTCTGACTCTGCTTTGCTGCACTGCCCCGCGATTAGTGATTGATGTAAGTACGGTGCACCGCCATTATTATGATTTTTATTATTATTATTGTTGTTTATTTATTTATTTATTTATTTTTTCCTCTAAGGTTCCGTCAAAGTGGACCCACCGGGCGTCCCCCCCTCCGCCCGCCCCCAGGGAGGGGAGTGAAGTAGCCTCACAGCCACAGCATCCAGCCCTGGCTATTATCCGGGGCCACATTGACAGTAACGTGTGTTATTGTGATTTGGACAGAGCGCAGGGGGCGACTCCTCCCCTGGGCTGCAAATGCCGTATAAATGCAGCATCAGCCCCCGGGAACGGGCACTGCGCGAGAGCCCGGCCGCGCCCCCCCCCCCCCCTGAAATGAAGGGATTCAGCCTGCTTTTCCTCGTGCTCCTCCTGATGCTCTCCGCCGGGGAGGGTAAGCGGCGGGACGCGCCTTTTTCCTTCCACACGCCGCCTTCCCCGCGCACGCGCGGGGGGGCGCGGCTTTTGTCTTCTCAGCGAGGTAGCCCTGGAGGCCCACTCGCGTCCGGGGGCGGCCCCCGGGGTTTGCGAGCGGGGGCGGGCGCGTGTTGAAATGCAGGACCGTGATGTGGATGATACTGTGTGATGTTTGTATGTTCCTTGATGCGTTTTCTCACAACGTGTTTGTGGTGCTTCGCCGACGACCAGCAGCCGACGATGCAGAGACGCAGTACTGGACCTGCGGGTATAGAGGACTCTGCAGACGGTTCTGCTATGCCCAGGAGTACATCGTCGGTCACCACGGTTGCCCACGCAGATACAGGTAGGCCCGCGGGGGGGGTGGAAAAACGCAGACGCGGAGCGACACGAAGAGCCCGAGTCCGACGCATTCTAACATGAAGGCCGTGTTGTGTCGTGTGTTCACTTTCAGGTGCTGTGCCGTGCGGTTTTAGCGTTTCCCAACCTTCGAGTTGTCCCCTGCAGAGCGCCTCGGGATAACGGCCGATCTGCGTGTTTCGAGTTCGAGTCAAACAGGGGAGGGAGCTTAATTATTACCATTTGAAACAATGGGAACTACAATGGCAACCGCTTGACACCTCTCGAACCTGCTGGATGTTTTGTCCGGTCTGCAAGGAGTGTTGATAGTGTTTCCCCGCAACCAAACTCTCTCCCTTGCAGACATGAAAACAGTAAAAGAAGACAAGCCTTGCTGTCGGAAAACCCACCGCTGAGCCTCAGAATGCTTTTGTGACAGGTTGTAATGTGTTCTGCATTCAAAGATGGAAACGGCTGTCAATAAATGCACAGGGGAAAAAACTAAACAAAAACACTGTTTCATGTATTTATTTTTGGAAGCTTTTTCAAATGACCGTGTGTTGATTTGATATTTATTGTGGAGGAACGCTGCATGTTAAACCAACCCCGCTAATTTGACCCCTGGTAACAGCACGCAGAGCAGTCTGGGTGTAGCGTGGCGTGACTCCGCTCAGCACCGCGCTCTTAGGAGACAATGACGGTCAAGTGACCGACCCAAATAGCCGTGATGGAATGGAGCTTTTGTGAATGAAGTGTTACGCCTCGTGTCTGTGTTTATATTGTTGTTATACTGTTGAATCTACGTCTGGGCAGCCAATCGCCTGGCATGGGCCAAGCGACGCCGCAACGCCGCCAAACCAAGAGCAAACGTCTTAATATTGGACGGAGCAATCGCCAATACCGTCGACCATCAAGTCAAAACAGGACAAAAAAAAGATTTCCAAGGGTGATTTACCCTGGTATGCAACGCAACCAATGAAAACATGCTAAAAAGCTCGTCGGGATTAATTATTCAAACAGACAACCCATCTCCACCTTGTTTTCACAGTGACGATTGGCGGCCGGGAGTTTTGAGCCGGGGTCTGAAGATGGTTTGGGACCGGCCCGGGGCGGCAGAGGTTAAAAGCGCGGACTCTATCTGTAAACATTGGCCACCGCATTGTGCGCGGCATTGTCGTCTGGGTTGAATCTTTGTACTATTCAGACAGTGCAGCGTGGCACCACCACAATGGAGCGAACCCCCACAAATCTGTTTACATGAGGCTTTCTATCTTCGCCGTTTTTATCACATCACACACGGGCCTGGGCCGCCGCATCCGACAGCAAGGAATTTGGGAGGGATCCTTTTTTTCCTTTTTTAAACGCCGCCACAGGCTATGCCTACTCCAGTTAATGTACAAAGCCTATGGTTTTAGGGTGGCACACATAGCCGTGGAAGTAACTAATTACAACTACTCCCTCTACTGGGAATGAGTGATTGTATTTGTCCCCTTTGTCCCACATTTCCGTCTGTGATGGCAGTATTATTTTTTCCCCTTCACAATCATTTGGATGGATCGGTGCAGTCGTCCCTTTTTTAATCGGCGGAGTTATTTTAGTGTCTCTATCAAAGGGCCCCAAAATGGCCACAAAGCATTTTGGTTTTTGGCGTTAGAGACCGGAGTGACTGTGTCCCGGCAGGTGGAAAGAATATCGATCACTTTCACCAAAGGAGGCACCGCTGGGAGTAGTTGCAAAGTCGTTTCTTTCAATATTCCAAAGGAAAACACCACAGACTTTGCCTCTATATTAAAATTTTGGCAGGTACCAGGTCAGGAGAAATGTAGAACTCATTATTATTTTATTACTTATTTATTACTTGTTCCTCATTTATCATTTTAGATGATTGTTTTCCCTATGCGTGCGTCTTTTGCATTCCAGTGCTCAGTAAAAGGGAAGATACATTGAGGGACGTGTCGTCATTTCAGGTTGTTTACTCCCTGTGTGAACAGATGCAGTGCTCCTCTAATGACTGGATCCAACGCAGCAAAGGTACCTGAATCAAACCACGTGCTCTCTCTCTCTCCATCACTAGATGGCAGTGTGTTCCTTCAAACCTCAAAAACAGGAGGCCCCCCCACAACAAACTTAGGTACAACGTTTAACTTCTTCTGTTTGACTGCGTGGTCTCCAACAAGCCACCTCCACGTTTCAATACTGTCGGGCCTCTGGGCTTCACCGATACAAACTGGGAACCGGTAAATATCAACCATCACTATAACAAAAGCGAGTCACAAAATGTTTCTCTTTGTAAAAATTAGAGCCTTAACACAGCAGTTTGACAAATTTGACTTTTTTTTTTTTTTTAAATTAGCAGTTGTATAAGTGCAAATAATGATTCGCAGGGGATTCCGCGCCACAACGTGCACCGTAGAGAATCAAAGAGGAGACATTTTTTTAATTAATCAATTATATTTTAAAACATGGAAAAACATTCACATATTTCTTCAAGGCATGAAAATATGAAAACTCCCTGACTGATAGACAAACTACCCAAAACGGTTTACCAGAAAAAACAACAAACAAAAAACAAAATCCATTTCAGCAGGTTAAGGTGCATGTTAAACATTGACTTTAAGCCGCTGTAGACAGAAATTAGGAATATGTCATGACATTTCAGAGTTTGGCAAAAGCGATCCGCCCGCGAAGTGAACAGAAACGAGCGACGGAACACTTCACAGACTGCCACGACTGTTTGCGCTGTCGTGTTCGACGTCTTTGTCCTAGAAAACATTTGCACGACTCTAAAAGTTGGTCAACCAAGTCAAAGTCGGGAGCCGAAGAGCTCCGTCATCTCGCCTGCCGGAGATCGGCCATGTGCGAGAGCCACGCGTCCTATCTAAAGAGAAAACAAAAACAAGAACAACACACTTGCTGAAATTCTACGACGTTATCCGTCCAACGCATTCTCATCCCAAACGGGGTTTCCCCCAAAAAGGAATTGGAAAAAACATCAATACGTAAATGCGACCAAGCGGTGCTGTAAATGAGCAACAACTTTTAAAAACCAAATGAATCCCCTAAGGTCACGTCAGTACAAAAGAGGGCGTGAAGCTGAAGGCTAGGAAAGCATTTAATGTCACAACAACTCCAGCAAACATGTCCAACCCGAAAACAAAGAAGCCCTGAACACGTGGCTCTAATTTGATGAATCCGCTCGTACATCCAATAAGCTGCAACTTAACTAGTGCAAAGAAACGAACATAAAAACATACGTTTTGCAAGTTAACTCAAAGTAGGTGAAACGCAGATGTGTGCTGATGAGTCCACTAAAATATTACAAAATACACTTCAAGCTCCTCCGCAATAATTTGAAGTAAATAATAAAACGAACAATTCTGACAGTAAAGAAGCCCTTTTTCAGGATCATAAAGTGTTGGTTTGAACCCACTTTCACTTTAACGTGAACTCCAGGGTTAAAGGAAAAAAAAAAAATTGTAAATTGAAAATTTTAAAACTGAACTTTGCTCAAAGAAAGATGTATTTTCAAATACAGGTATGAGCTGTAGGTTTATTGGAGCCTGAGAGTCAGATTGTCTTAGCTTTGGGGAACACCAGGATTTTCACTTTTAAACTGACCATGAACTCAATTCGTCTTTTGCCATTCGACGAAAATAAAAAAATAAAAATCATCCTCAAAAATGTTTGTATCCGTGTATAAGTTTTTTGATGGTTCCAAAAGGATTGGATGCCTCGGTTTTATTTTGAGGACATTAAACCAAATTCAATGCCCCTGTATTAAATAAAGGGAGTGTGTCGATATATCGAAAGCTTTGTAGAGCTGTTCCAAAAACAAAAAGATGAGATCCAACATCTCGTTTCCTGCCAACATGAACAAGCGACGACATAAGGATTTACTTTCGTGTGACATGTTGATTTACAGAGCTGGACAATCAATCCAATTCATTATCCAAAAAAAAAAAAAAAAAAGTGTAAAATAAACTGTGGCCCTGCGACATTGACTTTTACAATTTGGCAGCAAAGTCTGAACAAGACAAGAAACAATGGAAACTGATAAAGTCAAACACAAACTCAATATTGTCAATAGTTAAAAAACAAAAACAAAACAAAAAAAAAAACCTTTATAACATCAATCACTTGGAATAGAAACACCCGATTCCTCATCATCTCAACCCTTCAAATAACATTTTGATTCTACCAGGAAGCTAGAGCAGGGGATCGTGAGCATCCATGGGAATATCCATGGGAATACGGCCTCAAAGTGAATAATTTAGAGCTGTCTTTCCCTTGCCAGACTGAGAAACATTGTCAGGTTTTAAATAAAAGTAGAGAATATTACAGTAGTAGTAGTAAGTCATTTTGACCGATCACTGCAAAGGGAACAGCAATAACAAAAATGACCAATTTTTATTATTATTATCTTTTTAAATAATAGTATCGTTGCATTAATTTGCGCTGTTTTTGTCAACATTTAACATCAAATTGAAGACAATTTAAATGAGTAGGTGGCCACATGTATTCAAAACAGGGCACGCGAGTAAGACCATAAAGGAATTAAAATGCCAAAGCTGAATTTGCAGGCCTTCAGAACTTTTTGCACAATACTTCTTCCATAATTGTACGGCGAGAGAGATAGACAGATATATACTGTATTTATCCCCGGAGTGAAGGCATTTAAAAACGACACATAACAAAAGGGCTCCGCCACTGCAAAAACATCAAGAAAAAAAAAAGCACTGTTGTTTTTGATAAATAGTTCATTAAGTCCTAAAGCGCAGCTGAACACCGCTCCAGAACCGACGATCGTTGTATCGAAGTACCATGTGACAATCAAGTCAAACAGACCACAGGCCAATAACAGTTTCCAAAATGTACATTAAGGACCCCTCCATCCAAAAAAACAAAAAAAACAAAAAAAAAACAACAACAAAGAAAATGCGTACTCCAAATCCCTTTTTAAACACATCAATCTACATTTCTCCGATGGAAGCTTCTCTTTTTTGAGGTAATAACACCAAGTTTAAAAAAAAAAAAAAAAAAAAAAAAAAAAAGGAAAAGTCCATGAAGCGAAGGATACAAGGTCTAGGTTCAAAGCGCAGTTTAGAGTGAAACTGATGTGGATATATTTTTGAAATACCGTAAGATTAAACTTCGACATTGCCACTTTAAACATACCGCACGCGTTGAGACTGAATAACACCTGCACGCCGGACACTAGCGAGATGGAAAGACGCAGGTCGCATCTGACAAAGTGATTGAAGGGAAAAGACCTCCTTTTCAACATCAACCACCCCGCGTTGCTACGTGCTCCTCACCCATTTTGATGGTGAAAATGGTCAATGCTGAACATTCCACTTTAAAATATAAATCGGCAACATGTAGCCTACAATTCAAAAACACACACAAAAAAAAAATATATATCATTCAAATTATTGTCAATATGGCTGCGCATTGTATTATTATTATTACGGTCATTTAAATAGACGTTACAGACTAGAACTGAATGCGGTCAGAACTTTTAAAACCAGGAAGCAGATGCGGTAAGCAGCTGTTTTTTGTTTTTTTTGGCCAATCCCTTCTGACCCTGGCCGTTATGTTGTAGATTCAAAGCATTTTTAGAGGATTTAAAATATATTTAGTCTGGAAAAGTGTACTTGTCGTCGGCGAAATAACCAATATTTGGTCCCGTTCTCCCTCGGCCTCTCCAGAGCCCTGCTGACCGTGAGGGGGGAGGATGGTGGGATAGTGGGATGGGGGGATGGTAAGGTGGTGGGATGGTGGCCTGGTGGGATGGTAGGGTGGTGGGATGGTGGCCTGGTGGGATGGTAGGATGGTAGGGTGGTGGGATGGTAGGGTGGTGGGATGGTAGGATGGTAGGGTGGTGGGATGGTAGGGTGGTGGGATGGTAGGGTGGTGGGATGGTAAGGTGGTGGGATGGTGGGATGGTGGCCTGGTAGGGTGGTAGGATGGTAGGGTGGTGGGATGGTGGGATGGTGGGGTGGTAAGGTGGTGGGATGGTGGGATGGTGGGATGGTGGGATGGTGGGATGGTGGCCTGGTAGGGTGGTAGGATGGTAGGGTGGTGGGATGGTAGGGTGGTAGGATGGCTGGGTGGTGGGACGGTAGGGTGGTGGGATGGTGGGATGGTGGGATGGTGGCCTGGTAGGGTGGTGGGATGGTAGGGTGGTGGGATGGTGGGATGGTGGCCTGGTGGGATGGTGGCCTGGTAGGGTGGTAGGATGGTAGGGTGGTAGGATGGCTGGGTTGTGGGATGGTAGGGTGGTAGGATGGCTGGGTTGTGGGATGGCTGGGTGGTGGGATGGCTGGGTGGTGGGATGGTAGGGTGGTGCTCATAGTGTTAAATGGCGGTTGAGGTTGCTCACTTTCAACGTCCTCGGAGGCAGAGCTCTCACTTGTGATACAAGTAGATCGGCCTCTGGAAACCTGCAGGGACGGAGAGCAAAGACGTTAGTGGACGGCTGCGCGCAGCGCGACACGACAATGGCAGCGGTTTCCAACGGACCGGCGGAATTTACCTTTCATCGAAGACTTGGGCGTGGCAATGAACTCATAGCTGGAGAAGCCAACCTTGTTTGTAAGGTACGTGGAAAACTGTTCGGGTTTGAGGCAGATGCTGTTAAAATTCTTGCTGATGCTGTCCTGCGAAGACGGAGAGAAAAACAGGCATTTTAAAGCGGAGTATATCTCAAGAGCGGTGAACCCTGAGATGTTTCCCTTTAAAAACTCTCGTATTTGGTACGTGTCAGCACGTTATGAGAAGCAGCCATTCATTGTGAAGTGCTCCTCCATGCGTCTTCTCCGCCACTGGTGGCGGGGTCCGCCTTTCCTCGGCAAGAGTGCAAAGATCGGGCGTGCTCGAGGGGTGAAGGGCGGTCGCAACGAACTGATGAAGCAGCGCAGCTGGCCGTGGTCAGTAAACTGTCAAAATTCCAATAAACAGTCCCCGTTTATTGGAAGTTCATTGACATCACACGTGTCGCGTGTCCAAATTTTGACACCGCATGTCCTTGGCCCCCCGGCGATACACCCGCCAAGTGTGAAGCAGAACAGTTGTCGAGATCATCAAAGGACATACGGACGGAGATGTCTCCCTTTGTAGTTGGATATAGTTTTAACTTCATATCTTTAGAGATGCAATCTATCCCACACACTAGGCGTGGAAATCACCAGGCTTGGATCCCATATACGATAATATTATGATTATTGTTTTGCAATACACAAAGTATCGTGGTACGATGCTGCAATATAATTTATTTCTCCTTTGACTGAAGTAAAATGTCCTTATGTGTAAATTAAAAAAAATCTATTCTTGGCATCTTTGCAGAGTATTGTATCAATATCGCGGGGAAAAATATTGCGATACTATGCTGTATCGACCCCCCCCGCCGTCCCCACAACCATGTTCTCATTTTCATACGGAACTACGTGAGAAAATAATTGTGCAATTAAATGCATTTTCAGCCTCCTGAATCATGAGCGTCTTCAACAAGGCCTGCTTCTGGTTAAAACATCCCTCATCACAGCCTTACGGTCAGTTTCTTCCTCCTGGCGTAGGACTCCCAGGGCTGCGGCTCCAGGATGAAGATGCCTCCTGGACGGAGATGTCTGTACACCCTCTGGAAGAGACGCTTGAGGCCACGATCTCCCCAGTTCAGGTGAACCCACTTGGTGACGCTGAGGCACAGGATGACGTCGTACTCGGGCCGCTGGGTCAGCAGCAGCTCGTCGCTCTCGAGGACGTAGTTGGCCTAAAAAAATATATATATATAAAAAATTAAAGACGGGCGTCGCAAACTTACCACAGGGGTGGCCGGATGATCAGATCTTATTTGTATCACATACAACATTAGGAACTAGAGTTGATAAGAGATATTTCATGTTTATAGTAAAACAATTTAGAGGACGGACGGGAAGAAATTGCTTGAGGGCGAAAAAGACAACGAGATAACAGTTGGAAAGGGTTTGCCTTGGAGAGCCCGCTACCTTTTTTCCCCTCCCCAATTTTCTCAACCGCAGCGTAGCGAATCAGAAAAGCCACAGATTATGTATGGAGAACATTGTCATACAGACTCGGCTGGTCTATTTAACAGCTATGACTGGTACATAAAACTAAATGTTTATTTTTTTCCTTTTTTTTTTTTTTTTCTCGCAGGACTGAAACACGACACACAGCTACAATATTGAATCCCCCAAAAACCAGGGCGACTGAGTCAGTCCCAAACAAAAATAAATATTGAGAAATATGAATTCAACGAAACACATTCAAAAGGATGAGGAAACTGTTAGCACTCAGGCTGTCACAAGGCTCTCACAAGGCTAAGGCACACACATTTGCTATTCAAATACAGACTCGAATAAGGGTCAGTAATATTTTGAGCCTAATAATTGGTTTGTGAACGTGTAACTTAAGCTTTGCAACTGTCGAAATATTTGATGCATGTGTAATTAAAATTTGTGCAGGAATATTCAGTGAACAGTGAAGTTTCAAGTCTGAGAGACGGAAACACATTTCCTGCGAAAAACTTTTGTCACACGTGCAAATCATATCAGTGTTTTCAAGGTGCATACTAAAAAAAGATACCTGTGATCACTTAATACACATCAGGCGTACTGCATCAAATAACTGTGTCCAACATAAATAAGCCCGCCATTTATTTGGGTAATAAATTCTATTAAAGTGCCCCTTTATTGTAGGGCACATAAAAGAGGGTATAATTATGTAACACCAAGACTGTTTGTTTGTTCTATAAAACCCCAAATGTAAAAGCATATTTTTCTGGTTTAAAGAGGCCACTCAGCTATAACCGACAAAGAAAACGTTCCTAAAAATGTATTTGTCAATTTGATCTAAAATTGTCAATCCTGTATGGATGCGCGTTGGAGAAAACACTCGGGCCCGGTGATACCATGACACCCCAAAGGAATCAAGTGTACCAACTCCATCGTATCAAAATGATCAAATCTGCCTACATCTATAATTTGCGAGGAGACATTGTGTGTGATTTTGGTGGACTGTGGATTTTCATTCTGAGCCCTATTCACTTACATTAAAACTTGCGGATCAACGGAGAACCTCTCTCTTACATGGTGACCGTTTGACGTGAAACTCATGTATGGATGACATAATCAGGGGTAAGTTGATATTGAGGATATTAAGAACATGCTTTGCAATCTTTAAGTATTAATGACATTGACACTGGGCTGGGTTAAATTTTCATTTCAACGCTTTGTATATCAAAATCAAATGGTGAAATCCTGCACGCACATACATACACATTGTACAACTTCTTTACTTCCAGAGGTGTACATTTACTGTTAATTATGAGGTTCATTGCCGGCATTCTGTAGACTGGTAAAATGTTATAAGTTCATTTTTTTGTCAGATTCTTTGGCTTATATTTAACTTTATCATTAGTTTTATTTAACAGAACCATTTTCTTTCTTATCTTTAGGTTTATCTTTATGGTTCACTGTCAAGTTTATTTAATTATTGTATGTTACCAATTTTTCCAGTTTATTTTATTTGTTATTAGTTTTTTTATGGGGTATTTTTTTTTTAATCATAAGGTTTAGGCTAGATGGCCATATTTTTATTATGTACAGTTAACTGTTAAGTTTTATTGTAATTTTTTTCCGTATGCTGCCATTTTCTTATTCTATTGCTTTATTTTGACATATTGATTTGATGTAAGCTGCTCCGATGCTGTAATTTCCCTCCAGGGATGAATAAAGCACACACACACACACACACACACACACACACACACACACACACACACACACACACACACACACACACACACACACACACACACACACACACACACTACCTTAATGAAGGACACATTTGAAGGGAACTCGCCAGGCGCTGGGGCCGGCTTCTCTGTGAGTGGAGGTGCTGCGATGGGTCCTCGCGTTATCCGAAGGGATACAGGGAAAGAGCAGTCAGCGGGGAGGACTCCACAACCATCCGGCACGCTTTTCTCAGTCGTGTCGTCCCGTTCCCGGGTATCTGCGTCCTCCACGCGACAGGAGACATTGTCCTTTGGCGTCTCGGAAGGGTTACTAACTCCTTTCGCGTGTTCCCCATTTTCATCGCGGCTCTCCGCCTGCTTGTGCTTGTCCTGTTTGTCTGCTGCAGCCACCAGCTGCTGGTTTCCATCCCTCTCTTCTCCTTCAGTGCTTTTCCCTCCCTGTGTCGTGCGTCTGGCCTCCTCCGTCTGCAGCGCCGACAGATAATGCCTGATGTTTTTTCGGGCGGCGTGCACAAGGCCACTGTCGATATCCAAGCCCAAAATGCGAGCCGGCCTTAGCACTTTGGCAATGTAGAGGGTAAGATGTCCCGAATTACAGCCCAGATCCAGCACGTCTTTACCCTGGAACCATTCGGGACGCAGCACACTTATCCGCGGGTCTTCATTCGTGCCAGGGTTGCGGTAGCCATAATACTGGTTGTAGTTGCCGTACTGGAACTTCCTCGACTGTTGTTGCTTATGCTGGTTGTAGGACTGATGGTTGTAGGACTGCTGTGGCTGGCGGGCTCCCTGCCCGGCCCTTGGCCCCGTGCCGGGACCCCTCTCCGCAGGTACATGTTTTCTGACTGAAACACACTGTGCGGCGGCCGGCTCCATCTTGCTGGAGTTGCGCCGGCGTCTGCGCCTGCCCGAATGCTGGTTTGGCGCGGGGGAAGTTATGTCTTCCGCGCTTCTCGTCTGGCCAGATGCCGACACCGTGGCTTCTTCCCGGCAGCCGGCAGAGTCGGCGTCCTTCGAGTCATGCGCCTCGCCGCCGCCGACGCCGGAGAGGGCGGCGGGTTCTCCGGGGACGTCTGGGACCGAGCAGGAGCTCAACGCACCTGGCTTCAGTGCGGAGCCGCTGGTTTTCACTTCACCGCCCTTCCCTGCTTCTGTGAGGTTGGGATGGGAGGCCGAAAGACCCCCACCACCACCACCACCAGCACCGCCGCCGCCGCACCCATGGTGTCTGTTGCGGTTTCTCCTTCTGCCACCGCTCTTCAACGGGTAAACCAAAAAGCTGCTGTCTGCGATTCCGCTGTTGAGGTTGAGCGGGTCGGTGATGTCCCTGGGGATCAGGATTTCAACAGGGTCTCGACTCTTGGCGGGTAGCGGGGAGGATTTGGGAGTCTCTGCGTTCAGTGCCCTGTTGACCTCCTCGTCCAGCAGGCTGTTAAGGTTCAGCGGGTCAAAAATGTTCCCGCCCAAAAGGAAATTGCTGGGAAGGACAGAGTCACTCTCGGAGTTGGCCCTTCGCCTTCTTTTGCCCGATGTCGAATGTTTGAATCCGTAATTCGAAGTGTTTCTGCGCTTTGACAGTCTCTGCTGCTGTTTGGACGGGTGCAAGCTGTTCCTGCGGTTTATATGGCTTTCGTTCTGCGCCGCCTTCTTCTCAGCACCCTCAGAGTTTGAACAAGTGTCTGTGGAGCCGGCGCGATTCGGGAGGGCCAGGCCGGCCTGCGCGGGATACGGGGCCGCCACCTCTGAGCGGGCGGCGGCGCCCAGCGAGACCTCAGCCATTATGGAAAGACTGTTGCAAGCCGCGCTGCATTCTGACAGCTGCACAGAGGGAGTTACTTTCCCTTCTGAAGCACCCGTTTTCGTCGTCTCCCCGTCAACAGACATCTCTATTACTTTCCGATGTTGGTGCAGACATGGAATCCCCCGGGGAACTGAAAGCAGAAAGGAAAACGTTGGATTAAGGTTGACCTCTGAGCACTGATCTCACAAAGCTCTGCCTGGATGACCTGGTAGAAACCGTCTCGCATGGATACGTAGTGGAAAGTTACTGTACTTATGTACATTTTTCAAGTACTTAGGTAATAGAGTACAACAATGTTTTGTTATATCAGGGCACTGGATATGACAAGGACTTTTGATACTTTAAGTACATTCAACAGCAAGTACTTTTTATACTTTTACTCCGACAGAAATGTAGATGTGGTACTTTTACCAGAGTAACTTTGTGTCGCGGTATTTGTACTTCTACTTAAGTAACTAGTTCTGTGTCAATCTGTGCCACTGAGCGGGCCAGAGGGAGAGACGAAACGTTGCCTCAACGTTCAGCTCCAACACGCACCAGCCAAACAGACCCACTCTAGGAATCACGTCACTATTCCACTAACTCCTAACGCGGAAAAAAAAAATTAAACACATTTTTTTTTAACACGAACGCTCAACTCACCGCAGATAAATACACACAAGTCCAGGGTCCACTCACCGGTATAATAACAGTCTCGCCGCGCAGCTCTCCCCCCGCCTCCACCCGGACTGTCGCCTCCACTTCCCGCTCCGGCTAACTTTAGCCTGGATGGCTAACACATAGCACCGTGCCGCTAGCGTTAGCCTAGCTGGCTAACACTTAGCCGCGCTCCCCACAATACTGTGCAGGGACGCGCCGCGCAACGTCTCCGTTCACCGTAACGCCGTGTCCTCCGTGGCCAGGGCGCCCCTTCCTCTCTCCCAACGCGTTAGGGACCCCCTCAAGCGGCTCCCGGAGTCCCAGCCTCCCGCAGGTTCGGGCTGAATAAATTATAGCGTTAGCTCATCCGGCTCCCTTCCGCAGTCAGCGAGCTCCGGGGGTGAGACCTCCAAGTTGCGCCGACCGGGTTCTCGCTGCTCCGTCTTCTGCTCTCGCTGCTCCGCCACAAACACAAGCCACACGGCGCTGGCTGCTTTTATGTACTGATCTGTTTTTTTGGTTTGTTTGTTTTATTTTTTCCATTTTTTATTTTTATTTTTTATAAATATATATTTTATATATTTTATATTCAAAATAAAAATAAATTAACAATAAATATATACACATACTGTGATACCTATATACATATATTTTTTTTAATTAATGATACATATATATTTATATTTTATGACTATATTTAATATATTTATATTTCAAAGATAATAAATACATACATAATAAATATATACATACTGTGATATACTATGATGAAATATATATATATATAAATAATAATAATAACCATTATAATAATAATCATAATAATTATTTTTATTATATATGTATATGTTTTTTATTAATAATATATACATACATAATATATATTTCTTTTTTAGAAATGTTTTTATATATTTATAAAACGAGAAATAAATATATATATACATATTGATATTGTGATATACTATGATGATATTTACATTGTTATTATTATTATTATTATTATTATTATTATTATTAATATTTTATATATATATACTGTATATATATATGAACATGAATGAATAGATAACCCCAGACTACTCTAGGCCAGGGCCTGATGCTTGATTATGCTGTCCCTAACTTTATATTTATTGCCCGACAACAAAGCGTTGAAATTCCCACTGTAACAGCCTAAACATTTCGTTTGAAAGTGTCACCATGGCACTGTCAAAGTTGGCGTTCTCCTCACTTCATCTACGAGACTTCAGCGATAAAGCGCTGCACTAGTGTCTAAGGCCTCTCATGTAAAGTCATGGTTTATGGAGACCCCAAAATGTTGTCTTCCACTCCTGATCAGTCAGAAGAGGGCCCCCATTTAGAGTCATATAACATGGGCCTGTCTCCAGAGCAGCAGCTGTGTGGTCTTGCAGGTGATTTTTGGAATAATATGTTAAGTTCAATAAACTCCTGACAAATGACTGAGGCTAAAAATGAAGCTGTAGCTGCTCCTGCGTGTTGGAGGGCGTTGCTGTTGGCTCTTGGGGACCCCGCGCTCCACACCCACCAACAGTCGCTCCGATGGTGCAGCAGTGGAAAAGCTGGCTGAACTGGCTATTCGTCCCATAGACTGTAAGAAAATGTTTTAATGATGATAATAGGCATAGCAATACTATATCAGCAATTAAAGAGGGAATAGAAGACTTCTGTGCCCAGAGCCCATATCATATCCTATAATTTCCTACAGATAATTTCCTACCTAGAATTTCCTCATCTGCCTGTGAACCTGATAGTTGCTTTAATTGTGTATCGCGTTGCTTTGACAGTCCTCCCCTAAACAGGATATAGAAATAATTAAACCGTGTGTTTGTTTAACGTTTTAACCCTAAATGAAGACTGTGATGAAGTTGTCATCGCCCTCTATTTTATCCTCCCTTATCAACCGTAACTTTGCAAATGTTTTTCCAAGTCCCAGCAACTTCAAGGAGACAAGATCAACTTGATATTTTCTGTGAATTAATTAGAAAAATAAGACAGTCGAAGTAAACTAAAATAATGTTTGTTTATTCAGACTCAAAGGGGACAGTGATGCTCTTGTAGATGACGTGAGTGTTGAAAGAGGCGGAGCATCCGGTTGGAGAAGAGGAAGACACGGTGTAATGTCACGTGGGAGAAAGGTCAAAGTGAGGACCCTGAGCCGTGCCGCCGCGGCGACAACGTGTCCCACAGACACGGCGAGGGAACGGCGACGCAGACAGACGGCTCGTACGAGGCACGGGGCGAGGGCGACGGAGAACGTTCACCCGTCACAGGAGGGTTGTTCATTCTCACCTGCGCCGCAGAGGATGCCGTTCTCCTCATTAAGGGCAAAAATAACGTTTTCTCAGCAAATAATCAAGTAGACCGACTACAGACGTAAGATGAATGCAAAACAGAATATCCTCACCCCTAATAAGCTGCCTCACCATCTGCTCCAATTTGGAACCGCCGCACGCTTTTAGGCACTTGTGACTAGAATATGAATGTTTTCTCAATCTGACAGCCTAATTTTTTCATGTTTTTAGAGTTAAATATCGTCTTCACCGTCTGGGAATGGCTTCTCCCAGCAGTCACGTTGCAGCCGTCTGGATGCGTTCACCCGTCCCGTGACCTCGCATTACAACCCGACGGGGCGGCGCCATCCGGCACCGGTGTCCCGCGCGTGAAAGAGCTTTTCCCAAACCGGGGGCCTGATTTACGGGGTCGATGCCTTCGTACAGCGTATCGCCGCTCACGAAGTGAGAGTCAGGTTCGCAGAAGCGGGAGAAGTGCCCTGCGGCGTCTGCCCCGGGGGCCGAGGAGAAGGCCCCCCCGCCGGAGTCCCGCCCGGAGCGTGCCGCCCCGTGCTGTGGCACCCACCCGGAGCCGCGACGCAGCACCCGATCGACCCCGTGCACACCGCAAGCGCCATGGAGTTGTTCCTACGGCAGAGAGGAGGAATAGAGGGGTGAAGTAGGCTCAGCCGGGGAGGACAGAGTCGGAAGTCGAGCAGATGATCCTGGGGGGGGATTGAGGAGATAAAAGCTCTCCGCGATGCTCGGCGGAGAAGCCGTCAAGGGAGAGGAAGCCTCCGGTACGCAGGTTTTAATGACCTCCTCCAGATAAGCCTCGCCTTGTGTGGAGAACTCTGCTCCGTACTTAACAGACCGTCCCTTGTGCTCACTACCCGGTAAACTTAGTCCTTTTTTTTTTTTTTACTTTTTGAGTTTGCTGTTTTTTCCCCTCTTCCAAGTGGTTCAAGTTCCATGTTGAAGAGTCTTTTCCTTTGAAATCTCGTTGCCTCCTGCCTCGCCTCTGCGCTTGGGTTCGATCCCCTCAGCCTCGTGACGGCAAGACGATGAACCCAGCGCACGCCTACGGTGGCCCACCTCCAGGCGGCCTCGCTTCACCGTGGAACCCTGAGCATTGGAGGAGGAGGCCGCAGTCGACAGACCGTATACCTGGGGTGAGCCAGGTTTACAGACATGACGATCATGAATGCTGATTTGCTGTATTTTAATTTAAAAAAGACCCTTGAGGTTTAGACTTAAATACTAGGGATAGGGAATGTGGATTTCTGGGCTGTAGTTAGCCAAGAGGGCTCAAATATGTTTTCTTGTACCAAGTGGGCCTTTTTGCTGCCTCTTTTCTGTTGCTGCATGGTTTTCATTGTTTTCAGAATTAATTTACAATTATACTACATTATGAATATTTTGCATCAGACTCTTGTCACCAAACTTTTTGTCTTTTACAGACCAAAACAAAAAACAATAAAATGCCGCTTTAGATCGAGGCTTTTGGGGGTTAGTGAACGACCCTGACTCCCCCTCGCCTACGCCTGAGCATGACTAACTGACAGAATGAGGGCCGGTGTAATAATAAATCCCTCCTTATCGTCTTGTTTTGTGCTTTTTGTTGAGCTCAATTCCAATTCCTCGTATATCCCAGTGTGAGACTACGCATTCGCAGCGTTTGTGACAGTAGCCCCGGGGCTACCGAAACCCAATCAAAATCCGTTCATGGTCATCGTATTTTGCTCCCAGAAAGAAAGGAAGAAACAATCAAACAGGGCTGTGGTCAGGTGTGCTGTTCAGAGTGTAAACCGCGTCTACTGGTCGGTCTGCATACATTGCCTGGTCTCCTCCACCAGGGGGAGACAAAACATAAGTCATTTGTGCGTTGGCGCCTGGAAAAGTAACCCACGCGCTCACTGTTAAAGCCAACTTTACACCGAATCCGACGACGGACCAGAGCAAACAGGAAGTCCAATCATTCCTGTGGAGGATTCCGGATTCCGGAAAGCTGTGAGACTTTTAAACTGTGACCGGTTTCGGATCAATGTTGGATATTGATTTCTTGGTGGTATATTGCCATCAACAAATCAGTAAATTTCTGAGCGAATTTACAAAATAAATATTTTTTTAAATTATGTAAATAAATTTTCCGGTCTCGCTGTCGGACCGAGACCTGTCGCAAGAGTTGAAAAATTTGAACGCATTCCGGAGACCCGATTAGACGCACGGCCTTCCGGTTTGTTGTTGTCGTTTGTCGGATTCGGTGTAAAGCCGGCTTTACCTGGACCCAGGCAAGCTTTATCTCTGATCAGTGGATATGGCCTGTGCGTTCATAGATTGACAGCATGTGAATGTGTACCGTTTGGGAATAGCCTTTTAAATCCTTTTGAAAAATTGTCGCATTCAGTAGCTCACTTGTGACTTTCTTACTCGGAATCAGTTTATTTGGCCAAAAACAATTTCATATACAAGGAATTTGTCTTGGTAAAATATACAGAATATACAAAATGTTTGTAGGCCATATACTACCTTATAACACATATTCATGGGTTTTGTATTTATTTGAATTATTTTTTTAACCAATATTTGACTATTCGGAAACATATGCCTCAAATAGTCCAAGTTCTCGCGACACACCCTGCGATCTCTGGCGACCCCCTGTGGGGGTCGGGGACCCCAGATTGGGAATCACCGGTCGTACGCGGGAGCAACTTTCATGTTGTATGTAAGCATGTTATCTGTCAGTAGTTGTTTGGACCCTTTTCTTTGTCCCATCTGATCAGACAAGTTCTTGCTTTGAGGAGCCAAGATAATATCTTGTTTGGATGTCAGAGTTCTTCGTGAGATAATGTACCTGAAGTTCTGGATCCAAGGAGCTGGTGGTTTTCCTTCTACTTATTTGCTGTGGTTCTCAAATGGGATCATCTGTAAAAAAAGTGTTTGTCACCTCTGCATCACTAATTCCTTGTGGACAAGACGGAGGAAATACTATATATTCAACACCTCTATGGATTTTGTACTGCTATTATCCACCCTTGTATTTAATTTGATTTTTATGGGGTGTTGCTTTAGGTCTGTCCATCAATGCTGCGAACAATAGGGGTTTGGAGCTTTTTCCAATAGGGGCAGTCTGAGCATACTGTAGATTAGGAATACAAAATTAAATTTGTTTTCATGTTTTTTTTCCCTAGCCAATAGAGGGCTGCTGCAACGTGTGTTTTTTATTTCTTATCAGTTATTAGAAACAATATCAACAAAAAGGGCACTGTGTACACTTTGTTCACATTATGTCTAATTGGGGTCCACTTCACTGCCACAGATGTGTTTGGAGATGACTCATCCGCCTCTCTAATCTCCAGTAATGAAGCAAATAGGGAAGAGAGGGTACCTGTTCCCCCGCCTCTGTCCTTCTCCATTCTCATGCTAATGGTGGTGTGGCCCTGGATCCCGGGCACCATCTGCCCTACCTTGGGGCTGGGGCCCCAAACTCCCCAGACGCGTCCCTTTGTTGGTGTGTGTCCAAGCAGAATGCAGTGGGTACACAAGCCTCTTATGGCTCCGCGGGTCTGTTCTTCCATTAGCGGCGCGATCCTGTGGGTCGCCATCCCTAATGTGACAGAAGGAGGGACCGCTCGTGTGTTTTGTTCATGGGGAACTATGAGGGCATGTCGGGGGGTTCCCTTTTTTCATGTGTGATGTCATTCTACACGTCTCGAGGTAACGCCGGACCCGTGTTCACAGCTCCGTTTCACCGAGGTGTTTTTCTGCGTGCCAGGCAGGGGGTTCACTGGACGGCAGGAGTCCGTGCTGGTTTAACCATCCATATACAGTACATCTGCCGTGAAAAGGCCCGTTGGGTGGGATCAGGTTGCGCGGAAGAGGACTTCTCTTTTCAGAGGTGTAATTCACGTAACATTCTTGGTCATAGTTGGTTTAGCTGAGAGACACAGGAAAGCGCCGCTGCCAAGTATTGACCCAAAA
Source organism: Zeus faber (assembly GCF_960531495.2). Taxonomy (NCBI): domain Eukaryota; kingdom Metazoa; phylum Chordata; class Actinopteri; order Zeiformes; family Zeidae; genus Zeus; species Zeus faber. Next base: position 27,003,265 of record NC_137200.1, on the reverse strand, counting down.
AGAACGCAACAGTCAAAACAACACCAACATCACCCGGAAATCCTGTTTGACATGTGTGACAAACACTATTTTCACAGTTAACGCAGTAGTTTCAGAGTAACCACACCCTTTTCAATCTCTACATTAGAATGGTAATTTTATTTCCATTTCAGATGAGTCTGATGAAGATTTAAATCAAAGGTAAAGACACGTGCAAAGACACTGACCAAGACTGTTCAATTCCAAGTCCTAAGGATTGATACACATTGACCATAAGAAATTAAGTCTGTCAATTTCAAGTCGTCCAGCATGATCAACCGTTAATGTCATCTTGACACTGTGGATTCATTAAAGAACTGCACGTATATGTCACAACAGCAATGACACCATTTTCTGGAAAAATATTTGAGTTCACCGTGGAATTAATGTGTATTAAACTGCCTTTTTACGGGATAAAAATATGTAAAATGTGAATATATATTCAGAATAATTGCATCTGTACTTTTTTGGATATTATGATACAAATTTATGGTACAACAAAATATTTTTATGCAGACTTTTAGTGGGTTTATTCTTCTCTCAGCACGTATAAATCCAAGGACATTTACGGCCTGCTTAAAGATATGAGTTCTCGTACAAAATAAAATAAATCAACTGGTTGTGAATGCCTGCATAGTAAACATAAGCACCGCTTACTTTTACCCGTCCCCATTATACCCATGACACCCACAACACCTCTGGAAAACAGCTTATATTTTGTCCTCCACATTTTTGAAGCTTAACTTAAAAAAAAAAAAAAAAAAAAAAAAAACCTGCTGCCGGCTGTATTGAGATTAGTTATTGAACTGTCTGAAGGGAAACAAGGCGGCTTCAGTGGCCCAACTCACAATAAGCCAGCTGTCAGTGGGAGGGGCTTGTTGGGAGCAGCGCTGTCATGGATAGGGTCTTTGTATTGTTGGGCCTCCTGCAGGCTCACGGGCGCTCTTATGCGTGCCCACCATGCACTGATTAATATTGACACAGGGCTGATTGAGAGCAGGCAAGTGAGCAGGGGGGAGGATGCCAGCGTATCATACATTAAATGCATACGCCGAGCCCGTAGAGCGGACACGAGCGGGTTCATCCCTCCGTGGCGTTGTTCATCCTTCGGGGGGAGGTTCTGACCCGTGGTGTTACAGACAGCGTTAGGAGTCAAAGCGGGGAGTCGTATTTGCCGATCCTACCTGCGCCGCCGCCTCCAGCACGGACAATGTGCTGCAGGGTCATTAAGGTCACACCGAAAGTAAAAATTGCATTTTCACATTTGAATTCATAGTTGTGTGTTTTATAAATTCTGTATTTGTCGTGTATAACTATTAACCATGTGAGGCACGGTGCGGTGGCGTGTTTAAGGAGAATACTCCTTTGTATGACTGTATTTGTGGAAAGGGCTGTCAGTAAATAAACTAGTATGATCACACTTACAAAGATATCTTGACGCGTCTCGAGTTTTCTATTCCACGACGGGATTTTAGGAAGGTTTGGGGATTTGAGTGTTTCTGTTTATTTGTCGGTATAAATATTCCTCTCGAAATGTTGATAGTCACACATCCTTTTAAAAGGGCTAAAAATAAAGAAATCCCGAGGAGGGACTGAAGAAAAGCTGGTCTGTTTATGCCTGATTATATCTGTGAAAACATGTGAAATGCTTAAGCGCAGCGTGGATGAGCGAGACCAATCCTCTTCTATGTGTGACCCACAGGAGTTTTTTTTGCCTGATTAAATCTTATTTGGTGCAGAGCATCCACGCACTTAATGTGTCCAAAAGTGACGACGCCGTTCTTCTTTTCCGTTTAGATCCTTACGGCAAATTCCCTAAAATCCAGAGTCTTTGATCGTACGTACAATTGTAGGCGAGTGAAGAAGTGTTATTTTTATTTGTCCTGTCAAATCATATGTTTAGTCTTATTAGTAGTACTACATTTTATAACACAAGTAATGTAAGTAATTCCCTTTTAACTTTGCGTGGATAAATGTTTACATAAGTTATTTCTTATGTGATTATAATATGATATCTCTTTCTTGACTGCACTGTTTTTGCCACTTGAATTTCCCTCCGGGGATTAATAAAGTGTTAGCTTATCTTTTTATTGTATAATTTCTGAGAAACAACTCTTGGATTTGTGTCGAAACGATCCTCACTTATTTTGCGCCGTTTGAGGTTGGCGCCTGGGCTCTGCCGCTCATCCCTCCCTGCGAGGTGCACAGCAGACATAATCATGAACATGAACATGAACATAAACATTAACATAAAAGTGAACCTACCTAGTGAGCTAGAAATATAGGAGTGATGAGCTCGGATCCCCACCGTGGATAGAAGGGCGGAGCCCAACAGGTGGAGGTGGAGGGAGCGCAGCAACACAGCTAAGCAGGCAGGGCAGGAGGGGTCGGCTGCTTCAATAGGGCGCGGTGTGTGGCGCCGCAATTTTAGTGAGTAATAATTCAAATTAATTCACTGTGATTGGTTCGTCGGTGTACGCATGTGGACTGTTAAAACCTACGAGGGCCAAATTTAGTCGCTGCCGATAGAAAAAAGGGTTATATAATCACAGTCTGTCAAGTTGAAAATAAGCACCTGTCTATAAATTGTTTATAAACTGTGGAGCACCTGACAGAAACACGACATCATCGTGACTTTGAGAAAGTCAAAAGTTTGAGGGGTCCGAAATGTTTGGAAGAACCAACCAATCGGGCGAGGACGCCCAGAATCTTGGGAGGAGCCACGGTAAGATATGGGTCAGCTTTCGTCAGCATGCTTTGGAAATGAGGAAATAATATCAACAGATTGCCGGACCAGGGGACTGCAAATGACACAGCATCGTACAGTCCAGCTGCATCGCATAATACCGTATGATTTTCGAGGATATTTTACGCCGGAAAGCAAAGAAAACAAGAAGGAAAGCACCGGGCCCCGGAAGCATTCATCTATACCACCGTAAAATGAGTTGATAATGTCCTGCCTTGTTATTTTATATCGTTTCAGAACAAAACCCGGAATATTGTCATTATCCAACGATGCCGAAGGATTTTTTTTTTGTTTCTCCCACGTTTTAAAATGCGCAAGGCGGGGTTCATTACAGGATGTCAGCGCTGAGCTCCGCTGATTCACGACATAAAACATAAACCTGATAGCTTGACAGGCAGCCCGGGGTTAATGATAAATCCCGTTCTCTCCAACTGCAGCTATAGGCTGTGCTGTCAGCTCGCCATCAAAGCTTGCACTAATCTTCTGCAAAAGCCTGCATGAATTATAAACACTAAACTGTGCTTGAATTAAGTTTATGGATGTAAAAAAAAAAAATATATATATATATATATATATACATATATACTGTATATATAGTCCTCATAAACATTTCCCCCTCTTCATTGTGAAGGGAGAGACAGGTTTGTAGCGGCCGTCCGTCACAGTGAAGGTCAGGCTAGTTTACCACGCACTCTTGCCCGAAATGTCCGACGCTGCCGCTGAGGGCAAATGGATCATTGACCAGAAAGAATAGATTGCGGGGAACGAATTGGAAAGCCGCAGTTGTGGCGCGATCCGGTCGAAAGAGCGGGAGGAGGCGTGATCGCGTCGCAGGATCCATCATGACCGCGGGAGGCGGTGAGGTCAAGGAGGCGGTGAGGTCAAGGAGGCGGTGAGGTCAAGGAGGCGCTTCGGCGGCGCACGTGTATTCTGTGCTGGGCCGTCTCGCCTTCGCGCTTTCGCCGCTGACCCTCCCGTTCCTTCGGTGGGAGGTCGGGGAAGAAACCCCCTCGCGGGTGGTTTGAACTTAAACGCGGGACGCCACTGTCACTTCCACGGGATCGCCCGCGGAGCAGGGGGCCGCTCTCGCCGCTCGCCCGGATCTGACTACGGTGGCTGCGGGGGGCGCAGGTTCGGGTTTCACGCGTGGTAACTTGGATGAGAGGGCCTTTCAGGCGTCGCCGTCGCTTCATTGCGCGTGCGACGGTGCTGACCCTGTTTGTGCGTTTTGGCGGGGGCCGGTCGGGAACCACGGGGAGGGAGGGAGGGATATATTGTATATATTATATATATACAATATAATTGTGCGAATATAACTCCCCTTAACCGCGTGGAATCCGAGAGAAGAGCTGAGAAAAATCGAATGGGATTTCTTTGACTTGGCTGGGTGTCTTACTACTTATAATGCCAATATCTAATCATTATTATTTTAAATCTCAATTGCCATTCGCATTCGGTGCTCTCAAATACACCCGTAGTATATCTGTAATTAACTACTAACTGCTGACTACTCTGTTACCTGCTTGATTGTATCTTGAAAGGTTTTTCTTTTTATCTATTATTCATAATTTTTATTTTATTTTATTTCTTTAGTCCGTGGCGTCCGTGCCGGCGCAGAAGAGCCACGTCGCCCGCCGACCGGGAGTCGACATCCGGGGTTGCCACGGCAACCCTCCGTGATTCGGGCCCCCTCCTCCCGGGCCAGGAGCGCGAGCCGCGGGGCCGCTCGGCCAATCGCAGGTGAGCGCGAGGCAAAGGATGACATCATAGGCAAACGAGGGCAAACCGGGGGAGTTTTCCGTTCGACGTCGTCGCCCGAGCTGCGCGCCGCGCGGTCGAGGTTGACGTTTTGGAATTGTCTTGTGTTTCTCTTTATTCGACTGCGACGCGGGACCGGCCGCGGTCTCCGCTTGTCGCCTTGGATTTCGAGCCCTTTTGACGGTCCCGGCGCCTCAGCGCTTGTGGCGTTAGACGCCGCAGTCGTGTAAAGATAAATAGAAACGCTGGGAAAAAAAAACAACAAATAAAATAAAAGGAAGAAGCTTGTTTGTTTTGTTTTGTTTTTTGTTTTAGATGTTTGGTCTAATGTTTTATTTGTGTGGGGGTTTTTTTTTTAGATACAGTCTCCGGGTTTTATGTTTATTTATTTGTATTATTATAAGGCGTCCTGTCCTGTATTGTCTGCCCTGTGTTTTTTTTTTTCGTTGTTTTTTACCTGACTGCGCAACAAATTTCCCAACCATGACAGTAAAGATTGATTTATTGGTTGATTGATTGAGTTGGGGAATCACCTCCCAATTCTTTTTTGCATACGCTGACATATTCATATTCTATTGTAGTCGAGTCAATGTGATATACAGCATTTTTTTTTTATAAAAAAGGATATTTAAAATATAAAAAAAAAAATGTAAAGGATGCATTTTGCTGAGTTACGATACGGATTCTATTATCTACACATCCTGATAATAAACGACTCCTTCACCGGCTTCCCGACGAGCCGGTTTGACCGACAAACGGCAGACCAACGTCTGCCGCCGCCCCGCCCTCCTCCCCGCGGACGCGCCGCCCTCGTTAATATTCATCCCCGTCGGCCAATGGGGCGGGACGGGGCGGATGACGTCACGGGCTAGGGAACAGCGAGCAGCCAGTGAAGCGTCCAGCCGCCGCCGCCGCCGCCGCCGCCGCCGCCAGCCTCGCTGCTTCCAGGGTCGGGAACTGGTCCGACGGGAGAATGGCAACCCTGCCCGCAAACTGCCAGTAGGACCCGCGCGTTTGGCGATGAGTCTCCCGGAACTGCGGGCCCAAAGGCGTCACACCGAGCGAGAGAATGCCAAGACACATTTCAGGTAATTAAATGCGGGGAGGGGAGGAGGGGACGTCGGAGGCGGAAAATGGATGCCCGCGTCGGATGAGCTGGATGCACTGGCGTGGACGAGGCTTCCATCCGCATCCCGCCGCTCCCGTGCGTGCCGCGCGGCTCCCCGGCGCTCCGCAGAAGGCGTCCATCCCCATTGACGGTGCGGCGCCGCGCTCAAAACTGGAGCCTGTGTGCGTGCGTGTGTGTCAGCGCGTGTGCACGTGACGGTGCGTCTGTCGGCGACGCGGGACCCAAGAGCGACCCGCTCGCGCAGAACGCGTCTCGTGAGCGGCCCCGGGGCTGCGCCGGTTCTGCGGCTTCACGGGCCCGCGGAGCGCCAACGAGAGGCGCGCGCGCGCGGACCCGAGTCGGGGGCGTCCGGCGCGACTGGCGCTGGACTCGACTCGTTTCTGACACTTTCGCGCTCCGCCGAAAACGGATCATGGCGACGGAACGAAATGATTCCTTGCGAGAAATCCATTGACAACACGGGGCCCAACGGGACGGAACGACTCTGTACTGAGTGTCTCGTTTGGAAGCGACTCTGAGGAGAGAGTCGAACCTTTCGCGCGTGCGCGTGCGTGTGCGTGTGTGTGGTGGGGTTGGTTGGGGGGGGGGGGGTTGGAGCAGCTGCAGTGGCAGCACTGGAACAAAAAGGAGCAAAATGCTATTTTGGGTCCGTGGATGGACCCGAGGCTGGCGGACGGATGGAGCTGAGCTGTGCACACTATGGGGTGGGGGAGTGGTGGATGGTTATTATGCTGCTGGATGCTCCTTTGTCTCTCCATAGATTCTTATTATGTTCTTTCCTTCCACATACACACACACACACACACACACACACACGGACTCAAGACGAGCCCGTCCCCTGGTTTCATCGTGTGTGTGTGTGTGTGTGTGTGTGTGGCTGTTTCAGTGTCAGAAGATATACAACATCTGGTCACCTGACTTCACCGGGGTTCGGTGTGGGGGTGGGGACGGGTCCTGTGGGAGCTGAGCGGCCCTGCCTCAGGAGTCTTCCGTCAGCGGAGGGAGGGAGGGAGGGAGGGGGAGGCGGGCATCGGCCGCCCCGCGTCCCCCCCCCCCCCCCCCCCCGCCGCGGTCGTGGGAGCCGCCCGGGGAGCCAGGTCCGTCTTTCCGTTTTTTGGGGGTTTTTTTGCGAGGAGCCGCTCGGCCATCGGGGGCGGACTAGTTGTCTGGCCGGCCGCCTCTCTGGGAGCGATGCTGGAAAGTCGTCCCGGGGGGCGGCGGAGGGAGGGTGGGGGTGGAGGGGCTGGGGGAGGGGTGGCTGTAGGTGCCGCGAGGGAAGTGATGCGTATGCACCCGTCACCCACCGACGGTAACAACGTTGCAATCCGACTTCATGTCCCAACACATTAATTCGGCCTTGTACCTGCATGTAAATCCGATGGCCCCTCCCCAGCGTTTCCGTAACGATTATGTTTAAATGTCCGTTTTGATCCGTATAGGTGGAGCGGAGAGGTTGTGACAACGTAGGGCCGAGGCTGGTGGAAAACACACAAAAGCCCTACGGAAGGATTCAGCGTAGCCATTTCCAAGCCGACGAGAAGAACTGATGTACTTTTAGTAGTTACGACACAGACTCAACGCCTGCACGGTGCAGTGTCCAAACTCTTTGCGCTTCGCGGGGTGTCGCGCGCGCTTGATAGCCTCAACAAACACGCCGGGGCGTGAGCCCGGCGCGGCGGACCCCATCGGCCCTTCGCTTGAGACCTTGAAATGCTTTTGGCCTTTTCGCACCAGCTGATTTATTACAGTGACTATAACATCCCGTGTGTCCGCCCTTTCGACGGGGCGGCGGAACCGTCGAAAACTCTGCTCAGTCGAATGAAATCCGTTTTGGAAATGGGGCGACAAGCGGCTGGCTTCCCCTTTCTTGATAACGGGTCTTGCCTCATTCCTCTTTCATTTCAATTCATTTCTCCCTTTTAAAAAATGACCTTTCTTCCAGCTGTTGTGACGCCCACGATCTCACAACTTTCACTAGTTTCCGTGGTCCTCGCCCTCAGTGGTGTCGCTCAGTGATGTGTTTCACCTTGACTCAAACGTTTTCTTGCGCCCAACTCTGCAAAGCGCGCAGATGGATGCCTCTCTGGAGTCGAGGAGATGTAATGTTGAAATTGTTTTCCATATGACAAAAAAAAATAAGAGTTATTCCTCAGCTCTAAAATGGACTTAATCTGATGGAATATTGGACATAAGCGACGTCCATTTCCCTTCCGGTACTCACTTTTGGATACTTGCATATACACAGATAATGTGACCAACAGCCCCATGGCTTTCCTTTGTATGTGTGTGTTTTCTTTTTCCCGCTTCGATTGGATTGAATGGTTCAGTGCAACTAGGCCACGCTACGCCGGTATCGGCTCTAGGTGCGTTTGAGCGCTTTAGGGAAAATGCATACGCAGACATGTTTGTCGTGTCGCCGATGCCCGACGTTGGCTTTGTATCAGTGCGTCCCGAAAAGGTTGAAGCCGGGGTGGTCATGAGAATTCAAGGTCACGGTGCTCCTCCACAGCTCCCATTACCATAGACGGCGTGTCGTTTGGACCGGATAACACGCCGCCATATGTTCCAGTGAGGCAGGGCGATACCGACCAGATGAAACATCACAATATGGTTTGACGAACAACCTCGAGCCTGATCATTTGACAACGTTTTGGGGATGCCTGTCGGCGCTTTTAGAATATATTTGCACATAAGTAATATCGGAGGGGAAGAAAAAAAACAAAAAAAAAAAACATTACGTGATGTGGGTATTCCAATCGTGCAGGTAGCGGCGTTGATTAGAACAGCTGGAACAGCCTACGATGATCAGAAAATGACTTTACTTTAACGCAGCCTTAAAGGCAACACTTAACGACATCACGATATTAGGACGGCCGAAATCCCAGGGGAGATGTCGAGCCTCGTATCAGGATACCGATATTGTAACACAGCCATGACAATATGGATGTTCAGGGTGATGGAGAGAAGCGGGGGGAGAGGGATAGCGGTGGAAGTCATACCGGTTATCGGAGGCTGAAAAACCCAGCTTCAGAAAGTAAAAGTCCTGTTTCCATGTTTCTGCTGCTCCGGTGCACTCATGCCCCTCTGGGTGTCCGACGGCACTGTCATTAGGAAAATCCACACGGTGGGCTCGAAATCACGGAGTGGAGTTTTTACCTGCTGAACTCCGGATTTACAACCTCGACTAGTTATGGCAGAAGTCAACCAGAGGGACACACACTGACTAGGTACAACGTAGATACTAATACGTACTCTATTTCAAATTAATTTTAGAGTTTTTCGGCAGATGATCTGCTGTAGTCGTAGTACCAACTGAAATGAGCAGTATGGAAATGTGGTGGGATTTTTTTTCACACAATAACGATGATTATGATTCAAGATTCAAGATTTTTATTTGTCACATACATATACATACTTCCATACATATATGCAGTGAAATGTAATAATGTAATAATGATTCTGTTCATGTCAGATATTAGACAAAAAGTGTGTGTGTGCGTGTGTGCGTGCGTGCGTGTGCGTGCGTGCGCCGTCCGCGTGCGCATTTGCATGCAGTTTTGGGCTTCCCCATTTTTTCCCTTGTAGGTCACTGTAACCCAACACACAAGGCTACTCTTACCTCAACTCGGCTAACAAAGGCTTTGGACGCGGAGCCGTCTCTGGGCCTGCAGCCTGCAGCCTGCGAGCCGGGCTGCCTGTAACATGATATGAGGACACGCAGGAGATACAAATAGGCCTCCATCTGTTTAGGAACTACTGTACACACTGTTTAAGGGTGAGTCAGTTTAGGGGGAGAGCGAGTGATTTAGTGACTGTTTAGTGCCCTTGTCACCAGTTCGTAAATGTCCGTCAGTCTCACACTTGGGGGGGGGGGGGGTGTGGGGGTGTGTGTGTGTGTGTGTGTGTGTGTGTGTGTGTGTGTGTGTGTGTGTGTGTGTGTGTGTGTGTGTGTGTGTGTGTGTGTGTGTGTGTGTGTGTGTGTGTGTGTGTGTGTGTGTGTGCGCGTGCGCGCACACAAGCATGTGTTGAGGCACAGGGCAGTAGTCTGGTGGTAGGTGTGTGAGAGCTACAGTCTGTGTGATCTGGATTAGCATGTAGGATTGGAAGCCATCTGGCCATTCTGTTTTAAAGAGGGGGGGGGGCAAGGGAGAGCGAAAGGGAGAGAGGGAATGCTCAACACACTGACACATTGACACAGCTCTCTCTCCGTAATCTTCCCACTTGATGCCTGTTGCTGTGTAGAACGGGGTTTGCTCACGTGAGCGACTGTGTGTGTTTATCCGTCTGCGAGTGTGGAAACCACAGAGCTGGTCCTGGTGGAGCGTCGCTCGGGTTCCTCTGCATCGACATGAAGTGTCAGGCGTGACCAGCGCAGGGCATTGGCACTGGATTGTGTCAGGCTCTTTAATAAGATTTAATGAGGGGCAGTAACAAAAACAAATCGACATATTTCTGTTTGGCGGTGACGGTGAGATACAGTGGTTTGATACTGTGACAAAATAGTTATTGTAAGTCGTTTTGGACAAAAGCGTCTGCCGTAATGTAATGTTATTAATTACATGCTTCGGAGCGGTGTAGACGGAAAAGCCTTTCGAGAGTCCAGTAAGATATAGCAAATAATAATGAACCTAATTTAATTGTTAGTAGATTTGTTTGTTTGTTTAGTTATTTTTGTTTATTTATTCACACATTTATTTACTCAGTTGTTAATTAATTAATTTATTCACCTATTTATTTACAATTTTTTAATGTATCTATTTGTTTATTTGTTTATTTATTTAAATATTTGCCTATTTATTTATTTATTTGCTTATTTGCTTATTTATTTTACCTTCCATCTTTTTTAAAAGAGAGACCTGGCCAAGCAAGCAGCAGACTATTTCTAGAATACCAAGACATAGACAGCAGGGCACTGCAATATAATAAATAATGTACAGCATTTACATATTGCAACAGAAACGGGGAAAAATATGATATGCAAATTAAGGTGTGTGTGAGTGTGTGTGCATGTGTGCGTGCAGGGGGGGGGGGTGTTACTTACATGTGATTGTGTTTGTGATGATCAGGGTTTTCCTCGGGGTCATGAGTTAGCCGAGGTCACGCGGGGGCGGCCTGTCGAGCTTGAACCCGTCTGCGCTCGTTGACAGCGATGGGAGACGAAACGCTGCGTGCAGTCAGGCCGAGTCTCGAGAGTGGCTATAAGTTACGCAATCGTATTTAAAATGGTGCCCAGGAAAAGGGAAGTGAAGATGATGCACGAGGTCACAAGCAGCAATCTGACAGCCCTGCCCTGAGAAGAATTACTTTTAGTTGTCAGGGCAATAAAAGGTCGAAAAAAGTCCAGGTTCCAAAAAAATAAAAGGCAGAACTATAGCTGCTTCATGCAGCTTTTCATGGAGGAACCTGCTGGCATTAAATCGGTGATATACAATATATATATATATATATATATATATATATATATATAATTTATTTTTTTTGTAAGCAGCCTGGTCACAATCTTGCAACAGTTAGATTGATATTACCAGTTGGATCGAGGGTGAGGCTGTTTCTTCTCTCTGTGTGGGAGGGACAGTGGGAGCGCGTGCACAACAGTTGCTCGGCCGGCCTCACACCCTCGACTGTTCGCTGACCCGTCTAAGGCTCGCGGTGCAATAGTTCGCAGGTTTTTCGGAAAATCCAAACCTCGTGGTGAAAACAAACGTACTTTAAAACGATCTCCAGGTCCTAGCCAGCGGCAGGGCGATTTGTCACTAATGACATCGATATTGTGATATGCATTTTGATTATTGTGTTAATGTTAAATGTTTTCTTTAAGGTTGCGTCAAAGTAAAGTAGTGCAGCGTTGTAGCTCTTCTAATAACAACCTCTACCCGCTTTGTTATAATATCCACATTAATAATGATTTAAATATTTCTTGCGTGTGAAGCGCCAGTAGTCATCTCCCAAAATATAATTAAAGATATTGAGGTATTGTGCGGTACTATGGTAACACATATTAAATCAATATTTCAGGCGCTTTATTTTTACATATTTTGTTTGTCAAAACCACGGTGCGCCTGCCTTGGCAAACGGAAATGTGCAGCTACAAAATACAGAAAAATTATCTTCGACAAAAAATACGTGTGAGCGGTTCCGGGAGATACTTTAAAATTGCTGCCGTTTTCGTTCAACTTTCCCCCAACGCCGAAATAGGGACCATGTCAAAAAAGTCTGAAAGCGTGCGCTCTCACCCCCGCGGGACAGGTCCGGCCTCAGAGAAATTTGGCGGCGCGGTCGGCGAGATAAACCCCTGCGGTCGGGGAACAAACCCAGACCCCGCGCTCTGTTCGCCGGCACAAAATTTGTTTTGCAAAAACGAGGAGAGAAATACAGATGATAGCAGCCGTCTCTGGAGTGTATCTCCCGGAGAGTCTTTTACAGGAAGAGGAGTCTCTGACATCACCCAAGCCAGAATATATTTATATATATATATATATTTTTTTTTTTCTGGGAACATTCTGGGCGCTCGAAAATTGCTGAGTGGTCTTGTGCCGACGCTGTGGGCCGCACATCCACCCGGGGAATCGTTTTATCATCACTAGCTGGAAAACATTCTGGGGTGTACGAGCAAATCATGTGAGGGGGGGAAAAAGGCAAGAGCTTGTTTATGAAAATATAAAAGAGGGAAAAAAAATGATGATCCGTTGGTTACGCCGGTGCGGCGCCTGTTCGAAACATGCCCGTTCCCGAAAGCCGCGGCGAGTCGCGGTGGGGGGGAGGGGGGCGCCGGGGAGATACACTCCTTCTCACGGGGGGGGGGGGAGTAACCGATGCACACTTTTGGATAAACCTGCCTTTCGCATGTTTATTCAAAGTTTGTTAATTGTGCGTGTCTGCGCCAAACTCGCTGTTCACCGTTTATTGAAACTGTATTATATTTTACACGTGCCGCGTGTCGAAAAATTGTTCACCGCACGCCCTGGGGTCCCCGGCGAGCGCCCGCCGAGTGTGGAGTAGAGCAGATGAGCTGTCGTCGAGATGGTCCAGGGACGTAGATACGTACAGAGATTCCTTTTATAGTTATGAATTACCAAGCATACCAAGCATTACCAAAATGCAATTGTTGCATTTTTCTTGCACATGCGATAATGTAAAATGTGCCGACTGGTAAACGTGTTAAAACTCGGTATAACACCGGTTTAGTCCTTTTAAAGTTTTATCTTGAAGTAAAGTGCGGTGGTTATAACATTATTAGATTAATCTGTGCCCTCTCTCTCTCTCTCTGTCTCTCTCTCCAGCTGTTGTTTCATTTCCTTCCTCTTACATGCGGTCGCTCTGAACATTATCATTATCAACATATCAAAATGTTACCATTTTGTTCTCCCGGTTTCGGGGGCCCTGCCGCCTTCATCCCCGGGTGTCTCCTGGCCGTCCACCCCGTCCAAGTAATCAGCGTCCTTTCAAAGAGGCGCGGCCAAAGCCGGGGCAAACAGAGACGGTCCTAATCAGACGCGCTCGCCCAGCCCTCCCCCACTGCGGAGCCATCGCTGGGCTGCCGGGGGCTCGAGATTAGAGCCTCCTCCAGCCTTAGCCATTCAAATTCGGCATTAATGTTTGAAAGAGAAGGCGAAATGCCTGCTCTTGGCGGATAGATTAATATTTTATGGAGGAGAAACCAGAAAACATCCCCGGTTGGTGTCTAGGTTGGGCGGGCTGTGTTCGGGCAGCCGAAAACGGCTCGGATCGACAAGCTTTTTTTTAAAATCATTATGATAGTAATAATATGGATAAACATTATAAGGATGCCATGTTTCCAAATCCAAAGTTTATGAAGTGCTCAACGGACACAAGTATAATAATAAAATATGAAGGGAGATGGAAATGAAATCCAGTCGTAAAACAGACATTTGACAAAGGACTTTTGACATATTCGTATATTCGCATGTCTCTGTTGAGACCTACTAACCTAATGAGTCCAGCCAAGCAGAGAGAATCAGGATATCCTCACGATATATTCCACATCTAGTTGTCTCACATTGGCGACAATGCCCTGCCATAATCGGCATGCCTGGTCACGCTCAAAACCAAAAAACGACAAGACTATCGATTTACAAATAACAGAACGGTGAGTCAGACGTGTAAGCAGACAGAATAAATGCCTTTTTAGCCTCGCACTAAATACCTCGTCTAAGCTCCGTGTCACACAGCTAAAACAGACAAATGCCCGGGGTTTAATGTTTATCGTTATGTTGAGAATGTAGCCGATCTACGGCGAAGGGAGAGGAGATGCTTGTTCCGGGACGCGGTGCTGCCTGCCCGGGCTGCCAGTCTGCCCTAGAAATAGGTCAGTGTTTTTATGCGGCCGAAGAACCAGTGATATCTGGACTTCCCTGGATCTGCCGTCTGGACCTCTGTGTAGAGTGACTGGCCAGCACCCACAGGCCAGAAAGAGCTTTGGAACCCCCCTGTCAGGGCTGGCTGATATGTGGGTGTAGTTAAGTGTTGTGTTTTAATGCCGCTTTACAGTAAATTAATGCAATTTTCTGAACTTCGTCGACTGTTCCGGCCGTTCTAACCAATGCCTCTACCCGCTTGGTCATAACATCCGCATTCCTATTGATTGAAAGCACCAATAGTCATCTCCAAAACATCGTGAAATCAGTGACATCGAGGTATTCGTCAAAAAAATAGAATGTGATATTAGCCCCCAGCCCTGGCCCGTGCCTTGCCATTGTGGTCGCTCCAGTGCGTAATCAGTCAGAGTGTGAGTCCACTCATGAGAAAAATCACAGTCTGCTGTGTTTCACCTCGGCTGCGTGGTCCAGTCCGCTCCGTCTAAGCTGCCTGTGTATTAAAAAAAAAAAAAAAAAAAACGCGATCGTACTCAGCATTATTAACCGTACCGTCCGCTAAGTGGGCATTTTGAGAGACCCGGCGGGAGCTCCTCTCTCTGTGCTGTAAGCGCAAGGACGGCTCCAATGCTGAAAGTCACAGAGCCTTCCACCGCCGTTATTCTGTGACGCAACTATGGATTATTTCCCCTCTGCTCGCTCCGGACTGTTTGTCCGATGTCAGGTCTCACCGGTGTTGCGTGATCCGGTTCCCGAATCAACTTCGTACGTGCTGTGAGGGATCCGTGGCGGCGTAACCGTGGCACCGGTGTAAACGGCTGACTATATCGAATATAACTGTATTTGTTACTGAAATTCGGAAACATTGTTTGGGGCGATTGACGTGGCGATTCCTTCCGCAAAATGCCCGTTCCGTGCCGATCCTGTCGACAGAAGCTCCAACTGGCTTGGGCCTCACCAGTGTCGTCCTCCACCCCCTTTGAGGGCTTTCTGTTGCATTTTGCGTTCGCATGTCACGATAATTGCATTTGCCCGAGACTCCGTGTTGCTTTGGCATGCAATTTTTGGTGAACAGCAAAGTTTATACAGGGTTGCATAATCCCCCATTTTAAGAGGATTTGTTTGCTGTTTTGGGGATTTTTTTCTGGAACTATAACGGGAAGCGAGAACCTCTCAGGAGGATCAGTTTGACTGAACAGTGATGCTTGCGGGACGGGGGGTGTATCATGTAAAATCATATCATGTAAAAAGAAAGTTTTACATGATATATCGATGTATATATCAACGTATCTGCTTCTAGATTCACAATCAGGTTGAAGAATGCAAAAGAGGTTCATCACATTGAATGATATGGTAACAAGAAGTATTTGGTTGTATCAAACCAAAAGACTATATATCAGACCTCCTGTCGTGGAAAGAAGGTTATATGTTGTTGTCTTAATTAAATCGGGCTACAAAATAGTGTTTCACAATATAATGATTTTTTTTTATGAAGATAGACATGGAAAGACATTAAATACTATGTGGAATATTGCTCAGCAGGGCTGGGCAATATTTTACTGTATGTCGTTATAATATCAATATCGTGATATGAGACTTAGAGATCTGTGATTTTCTCTTCTTAATATGGTGGTATAGTCAAACGTTATCTTTAAGGCTGCCTTACAGTTAAGTCATGTCATTTTCTGACTGTTCTAGCAGCTGTTCTTACCAATGCCTCTACCCGCTCAGCTATAATATCAAAAATTCTACCGATCTTTTTTCAAATATGTCTCGTCTGTAAGTGTGGCATGAAAGCAAAAGAAATTTGGTTATATTTTTGTCATGACTGACGTACTTGTCCCAAAAGAAAATAGGGATATTTTATTTCATTTCCTGTTTTTTTACAGGAACACTGGTCATGCTAGAGCCATTCTGAGTTGTAATTTGGTTATTAATTATACAGTCAGACATGGTAAACATAAGGTGCCAGTCAGTCAAGAGCAAACATGCAAATGACGCTCGTCTACTGAATAAACGGCAAAGAACCCACAATCCAAATAATTTGCTTAGTCAAAATGTACATTGCGCAAACTGCTTGTCCTTGTGGGGGTGAAGCGCTAGTCCACTTTGGTGCACGGAACAAACTAATTTCACCGCATCGCCAAGCGTAAAAACACCATCTGCTTAGTGACGAAGCGCGACTGCTCCTTGAGAGCTTTCTAAATCAAACCTGTCAAACGACGTCTGCGTGACTTCGTTTTTAATATAATGACGATTGGCGAATATTTTGTTGTTCACTTGAGATGAAAGGAGCGTCCCGATTCTAAATTGATGATTTGTTTTCAGTCTAATCCGCGAAGCAGTTCTTGGTGTCGTCAAGCATTTTTTTATTTTATTTTTATTTTTTTATGATCGGAATGGATGATAATATTTGTGCTTTCATTCGTCTACACGGGAGCATTATATCCTGAGATTTGATGGATCATTCTTTTTGTTATCGAGCGCTCCGCCAAGGTTGATAGCTGTAAGATACATAAGAGGCAAAGAATATGTAAGTAATGTTCCAAAAATAAAACGGCTTCTTCTTTCGGGAGCCGTTCGGTATAATGAATGTTTGATGATTTCAGAAGCTTTTAAAGAAATTATGATGGCGAATGTTTTTCATCAGACCTTTTTTTTTTTTTTTTTTTTTTTTTTTTTTTTTTTAATAATTCGTTAGCTCCAGGACATATAAATGGGTCTCACGCAACAAACGGGGAACTAAACATCATGCAGTCATGCTTTATAGTCTTATACAACATTATCAATTAACCTCATCAGAGAACTCATCGGATGCCCACCCCGCATAATGTTTCAGACTGTTGATGCTCTTATCGACAACCTCGACCTGCTTGGTTATGATATCCACGCCACTAATTGTTTCTCAGATATTTGTGCGTGAGTATTTTATTAAAAGCGCCAAAAGTCGTCCACCAGTCATGGAAATGGAGGCGTTCGTCAAAAACAAATATTGTGACGCCAATGAACGGTGAGTTCTAAATACGTTCTAAACTCCGCTGCTCGTAAAAAAAAAAAGAATGTACATTTTAGCTGTGGGCTCATGTGTCGAACTTATTCAAAACGCCCTTTGGGGAAGTGAAGGCGGCGCGTTTCCCCCAGAATGTTGAACTTCACGTGACACGATGGGCCCGGGCCTCAGGGCGATGGAGTCGAAGGGCGGAGGTGGAATCGCTGGGTGGGAGACGGGGAGGGTGAGCGATGTGAAAATTCTTTTGCCCCTGCCGGCTCCCCGTTGCCGTTTTGCCGCGTCGCCCCCACCGCCCGAACACGTCTCCACCCCCCTGGCCCAGCGAACCGCGTGGAAAACCGTCCCGCTATCACAAGGACGGGCTTCACTAGCACTCTCTTTGTCTGGACTGGGAGTCAGAAGTCACTGCATTCCGACCCGGTTTGACTCGACGCGACGGTGAAAGGACCATGGCTTCGGGAAGACCCCAAGCTCAGAACCGACCCGTTCCGTGCACATGTAACTACTGGACCCCGACAGGGCCGATCGGCATTCACGGTGCACTCTTTGATGTGGCCTTTGCCTTTTCTCCTGCTGCCCCCGGCGCTGCTGGTCAGGGGGGGCCTTTCCCCTGGAAGCTCATCCCTGGAACAAATAAGAGCCGGATCTCTCCGCTAGAAGCAAGTCTTACGTGCTCTTAAGTCTTTGTTTCCACGCCAGATACCTGTCATCGCCCAGTGAAATGAAACCTAAGGCCTTTTTCTGATTCAATGTTCTGTCTTTTTTTGTCTTTTTTTTCGGCCATTTTTCGGGAAGTTTTTCAGGAAATTCCGTAAAAGAGCTTAGGGGGAACCGAAATTACAGGTTCATAAATGTCGTGGACTTCTCGGACGGTTCTTGCTGTTCTAGTCGACGCCGCGCCGCCTGCCGGGTCATAATATTCACGAACGATGGGACGGGTCGGAATTTTGTCGGTGTCCGACCGGAGACGGCCACCGGCGCGGCAACGCTGAACTCTCCCCTCTCTCCTCTCCCCCCCCCCCCCCCCCCCCGCAGGGCCCTGTGAGCGCTGCTAAAGATGTCTGATAGTGTCGACGCTGAAGAGAAACCGCCTGCCCCGCCCTTGAGAATGAACAGCAGCTCCCGAGACTCTTCGTTGCTGAACCACGCCTCCAAACCGCTCCCCATGGCTCCCGAAGAGAAGAACAAAAAAGTTCGCCTGCGCTCCATCTTCCCCGGCGGGGACAAGAGTGAGTGTCCGTCTCCCCCCCCCCCCCATTTTATTTTTATTTATTTTTGTTGTTTTTTTGTTTTTTGTTTTTTTCGGGGAAGCGTGCGCTGATTCTCTTTCCTCTCCTTTCCCTTCCGCCCGCAGCGAACAAGAAGAAGGAGAAGGAGCGTCCGGAGATCTCCCTGCCCTCGGACTTTGAACACACCATCCACGTCGGCTTCGACGCCGTCACGGGAGAGTTCACGGTACGTTTCCACGGCGTCGCCCGTCTGGATGTTTGGCGTCGTGGCGTTGAAAATTCCCCCCGTTTCAGGTGCGGCGACGTATCCCTGTGTTTTGGTTATCGCCGTCACAGCGAAATAATGCCATTTTCTGTGCTTCATGGACCGTTCTGGATGTTAATCAAGGCCTCTGCTTGGTCATGACGTCCACGTTACTCGTGATTATTATTATAATTTTTTTTTTTTTTTGGTCAAATATTCACTTTGTGTAAACATCTTGTGAACGCACCGGTAGTCACACCCAATATTGTCAAATTATCGATATCGATGTATTCGTCGATCGCGTTTTCTCCACGTGGCCCGGCCCCATCGCGGTTTCCACTTTGGACCGTCCCCGTTACGTCCAGAGTCTCACGGAGGGCGATCAAAATTCGATCAATTTTTTTCCTCTTTGCTTTTTTCTTTTTTTTCCCCCCCAAATTCTGATAATTTTTCTTTCGCAGATGCTCATACTTTTACAGGGCCCAGCGCCTAGTGGTCATGGGCGCCCAAGGCGAAAAAATACGAAATGCACATCCGCGTATTTCACCCGTCGCGCCTCGACCGTCCCGCGCTTGGAAGTTTGATGCTCCGTGTGTCGTCCCCCCCCCCCGCAGGGCATTCCGGAGCAGTGGGCGCGGCTCCTCCAGACCTCCAACATCACCAAGCTAGAGCAGAAGAAGAACCCGCAGGCCGTCCTGGACGTGCTCAAGTTCTACGACTCCAAGGAGACGGTGAACAACCAGAAGTACATGAGCTTCACCTCGGGAGGTACGGGGGGCTGGAAAACCGCCGAGCACAAGCTGCGCCGGGGGGGCCACCGTGCCGGGGGCAGCCCAGGAATTATTCTCTCTCTTGTTTTTCCTCCCGTTTCAGACAAATCGGCCCATGGATACATAGCGGCGAACAATCTGGTAAATTGTCTATTATGAGTGAATGTTTTCTCTGCGAGTGCATGACCCCCCCCCCAAAAATAAAAGTCAATAAACGCTCGGTACGTTTGTAGTAATGGCAGGTACCAGTCGGTAAATCAGGAATTTTTATGCAAGTCCTGTTATGTGATAGTGTTTGGAGGCCAGCAGACTGCGTGTCGCAAAAGTGGCGTTTGTGAGTCGCCCCCCGGGAGGTTGAGTTCGGCCCCTTTCTCATTTCGACGGGCACATTTCGCTCCGCGCCCTCCCTCAAAGCGGGAGTCGAGCGACGGCTCCCCCGGCGCCGTTTGGCCGGGAGGCCCGCGGTACGCCGCGCATAGAGCAGCGCGGTGACCACGTTGTCTCTCGGCGCGCCCAAGCACGTGCACCCCCCGGTGGCTGCGGGGTGAACCGCGTCCGTGTTTGCCGTCCCAAAATGCGGCGGAGAAAGTGGGAGAGCAACGGCGGGGGGATGCGCTGGGCGTGGCGTTTACCGCGTTCCCTAATGGGTTTTAGATTTCCTTTCTACGCCGTTTGCAAAGTGCAACAAAACATGATAATTTGCTCAATTGACTGATGTGAAAAGGCATTGATGGTGACAGTGAATATGGTGACATCCAGTGTTAATCATCAACGTTGATCACGTCATTATTTTGTGTACGCGACCTATTTGCTTAGTTTCAAACCCAAGTCTGATAAGAAAATGGGCCGATGCGGAAATTCCACATCGCAGCGCGTGGCAGCTTTTCACGTGCGCAATCCCCGCCCTCCAGGGCAGCGAACGGACTTCCGGTCCGCTCTTGTCGTTTGTCGTGTTCAGTGTGAAGCGGGCTCAAAATCCCGAAGAGAGAGACAGAGAGAGAGAGAGTTAAAAAAAAAAAGGAAATAATAGAAACTTGGTTCGGAGCTGCCGTGCGTAAAGATGCGGGAGCGGGAACTCCTCCCCGGCACCTGCCCCGTACGCCAGGCCCGGCCAGCGCGGTCTACGCTCCGAGTGCCTCGGCCGAGAGCACGCTCGGCTGGGCAAACGCGCGTAACCCAGTTGCGGTGAATGCGGTGGAGCGCCCTCCGCCCGGGGGCGGAACTCACTAGGACGTGCAGGCTTCCCCCCCCCCCTGCTAAAAAGGGCCCCTCGCCGAGTCGCACGGCGAGCGGCTTTGACGGGGGCTGGAGCGGGTCTTTGTGAAGCCACAATGGTGACTGAATGCGGCCGGCTCCACGTTAGCGTGCACCGGAGTCGTAGGCAAAGGGAATTATGGGAAAGTGGCCAATAATGCCCAGGTGTCCCAAACGGTCGTCACCGCCAATCAATCAAAAACAATTTCTGTGCTTAGCGGTGTTGGGGCTCCCCAACACCGCAAAGGTTTTTTTTACAAACCTTTATTAGTCCCACAACGGGGAAATTAGCAATTTGCAATCTCTGTGTTTACCCTCCTGGTATCTGACGTGTCTAGGAGCAGTGGGCTGCCGTGTAGAGGTGCCCGGGGAGCAGCTAGGGGGGGTTGGAGCGTCTTGCCTCAAGGACACATCAGCGCGCCACCAGGAGGAGCCGGGGGATCGAACCGGCCACCTTGCGCTTACTAGACGACCCGCTCTGCCTCCAGAGCTCCGCTGTGCGGTTAGACGTAACGACCGGAATCCATCCGCTGACGGGCGCCTTGCGGGGACACATTCGCTTCTGCCGACGGCGAAAGTTTTTTTGTTTTCTTTTTAGGAAATCTTTTTTTTGTTTATGTGCTCAGAGCTCAGGTTGCGGCAGTCGGTGAGCTGCGCCCGCTCTTTGTCCCGTACAGAGCCGTCCGGCTATAATTGGCGCCGCTGGTGGTATTTTGCGGCGCCTTAATCGATGGCCCCTCTCCAGCGACCGTCAAGCGCTCTCTCCAGCGACGGCCGTTCATCGGGACGCGACGTCGGCTGTTTTTTCTTTGCCGCGTATTCGGTCATTTTCAGAGATTCCGGGGTGATTGGAAGGTTTGGCGTGTGTGGATATGCCATTGAGAGGGGGGGGACAAAAAACAAAGAAGGGCCAAATGCGGCCCCACGCAGACGCTTCCCGCCTCTGTTCTCCGGTAAATATTTGTCGTCCGTTTTCGTATTACTCAGACATGAGACTTGAGAGACTTGTGTTTCTAGGCAAACAGCCTTTCAATAATTAAAAAGCAAATAGTGGCTGACGCCGAAACTGACAGTCAGTTGAGTCGCGCCTTATAAGGAAGAGCTGTACGGGTCTAACTTGTCACCAATGTGTAGATTGTAAGTTACAGTATATTTGACAAATCCCGTTTTTAGAGCTGAACTAATAACGAACTAAGCTTGATAACTAAGTTTTCCTTTGTGTCGTTGCGTGAACGCAGATACATGTCATATGCAGTGCGACCCGTCACTTAAGTGAACTGATGAGAATAGCGATGAGGTGGAAGCAGAAGAAGACCCTAACCCTTTTCCCTAAGCCCATTCACCTTCCTCTGCTGTGTGGTTTTGTTTCCTCCCGTTTTCCAACCTTCACATTCAGAACCGGCTGATGTCGTCTGGGCCCCCGGTCAGCCTTAGAACCTGCAGCGCATTATTCGACAAGGTAAATGAATCCACGTCGCCCTCCCCCTGCTTCACCTCTGCATCGGCTCGCGCTGAATTCCTCCCCGCCCCGGCGCCTTTATTTGACTGTTTCACACCAGATATTCCAGACGGTATTTTGTTTGTTTATTTAGTTATTTATCTATCTTTTTATTTGTTTATTTATTTATTTATCTATCTTTTTTTTTTTTCTTTTTTTTTACGCCAAAGGTTGAATCGGGTCGAACGATTTAAGGGGATGTTCTCGTGCTCCGCGTCCAAACGTCAATTTGACCAGTTATATTGCGGGGGCAAGCGAAACCAAACGTCACCCGGCATGTGAAAGGGTTTGAAAGACTGTAAACAGTGCGTGCATGGGCCGGTGTCCCCTGCCAGGCTGATGCGCATGGTCAGTGAGCCGCCTGCTTCTGCACGGCTCCGTTTTGGAAGGTGGGCCCCTGGCGCCCGGTCCTCAGCCTCGCGGGGGCCCGGCCCGGCCCGGCGGCTTGGCGCTTTTGCCTTAATCACTAGAACTAAGCTGCGCTGCTTCATTTATGCATGACTACTGGGAATGGATCAAAATGTTTCCATCCCATAAGAGGAAGATGATCCAAGGCAAGCGGAGTTTTTGGACGGGGGGGGGAACCACAAGGCTGCGCTTTCGACATAATACATTTTTCCTCCGGCGTGAAGCGCATCGTGACACTGCATATCACTGCAGTGTTGCGGCGTGCTTGCCCTTATAAGTCAATAAACTCCCAAAGGCTGTTTTGTTTTGTTTTTGTTTTTTTTATACCCCGACTTTCATCCTCATCCGGGCCAGAACCGGCCCGCTCTTCTGCGGCTAAACCGCACTGACTCGCACCTTTCGCTCACTCCTCACGTTCCTCCTTTGCTCCGCTTAAATGCGCCGTTTCCCCCCTGATGTTTTGACCTTTTTTGGTCACCTGATAATGTCGGAATGCAGCTGTCAGTGCATTAAAACAAATGCTGGACGAGACCAGTGTGGCAAGCAAGAACACGGCTACTCTGTTATGCATTTGAAGGACTCGGAAGTCAAACAGCTAAACAAACCCTCGCAGGGAAAGCTGGTCTCCTTTGGATCTCAGCTTTCCCAGAATGTTTCTCTTTGATCATTTGTATTGTTTGGTTCAAAGTCCTGGATGTCTCGTGTGAGAGTGCAGGACATGTCTTGGCGAGAATTCTACTTCACGGTCTACTTCATGTTGGGGCTGTGCGCGTACGCCTTTCCACTCCACAGTGTCACCCCGCTCAGGGCTCCCGACTGACCCCCTCTACCCTCCAGGGTGCCAAAACCTCCTCCTCGGAGCCGCCCATCGCTCCGCCCGTGTCCGAGGAGGAGGACGAGGAGGACGAGGAGGAGGAGGAGGAGGAAGAGGAGGAGGAGGAGGAGGATGAGTTGCCACCCGTCATCGCGCCACGCCCCGAGCACACTAAATCTGTGAGTCCGCCTCGCCCGGGGGGGTGACCTGCGAGGCGTCGGCTCGTCCTGCAGCTTGTTTACTCCCTGACATACATATACGTACAAACATTCGTCTATATATAGGTATATATACTGCATTCTATATACTGCAATTGCATTTCGTGATTTATTTATATTTTTTACGTTTTCTCGCCCCTTCAGATTTATACGCGCTCCGTGATGGAGCCGATGAAGCCTCCCACCCCCGTAAAAGAGGTGGTGACTCCCCCGGAGTCCCAGGTCCAGCCGGAGAACACGTCCAACACCATGTACCGCCACACCGACCGCCAGAGGAAGAAGTCCAAAATGACGGACGAGGAGATTCTGGAGCGCCTCAGTACGTGCAGTCCGAGTCCATTTGTCGTGTGCGTGCGTGTCCAGATATTTGAGAGCAAAACACCCCCAGCTCGCGTAGTTTGCTTGTGCTCCCAGAATCCTGGTACACAGAATTCCCACCCGATAAAGACTTTTTTTTACCTCTGGCTCTGTCTGCTGCAGAGGTGTTTCCTCAGTGTTCTGCCGAGACGACCGAGCTTTCAAAGCCATTCTGCCCGAATGAGAGAGAGAGAGAGAGAGAGAGAGAGAGACAGACAGACAGGCAGGCAGACAGGCAGGCAGACAGACAGACGGGTAGCAAGACTGATTAATACCTGGAGGGATCTTGTTTGCATCCTCAGCCCCGAATGAAAGAACGCGGGGCGAGATCGGCAGGCTTTTGCGCCTGGGAATATTTTCGCCCGAAGCGGAGATTAAAAAAACAAAAACAAACACACACAAAGAGAGATGTTGATATACAGTATGTACGCAGCTCCAATACTCCATCTAAAGCGTGGTGTTTCTGGTGCTTTGCCTCCATCCAGGGAGCATCGTGAGCGTGGGGGACCCGAAGAAAAAGTACACGCGCTTCGAGAAAATAGGACAAGGGTAAGTCTACCCCCCACCCCCCGCTGCCGCAAACCCACCGGCGGCGTTGCCGAGCGGAGCCGGGCTCTCCGGGCCGGAGGAGGGGTGGCCAGAGAGAGAGAGAGAGAGAGAGAGAGAGACGTGGAGAGGAAATGAGAACCTTATCCAGAAATGGCCCCGGGCCAGATTAGATCAGCATGCTATTCACCCCCCCCCCCCCCCCCCCCCTCTCTCTCAGGCTTCCTTTTAAGGCTGCTTGCTGCCTGTCCTCCTCCTCCAACTGCGTGTACTACAGCGGAACAAACGGAGAAACCTCTACAGTGTGCTGCCCGTATCGCCGGGGGCCCGCGGCGGAGTCGCCTCACCTCCGGCGGCGGCGTCTCCCGAGTCTTTAGGCTCGGTCCGAACGGGAGGCGAATCTCCTTCGTTATCCGCGAGCGCCGCGGAGGGGAGGGTCGGAGCCTAAATTCGCCGAGGGGGGGCCGTCGGGGGCCCCGACGGACGACGTGTCCCGGGCGCCACGCGCGACGAATAAAGAGCCACAATGTCACTCGCCCGCCGTCTGCGGCGCCCATTAGCGTGACAGTAATTGGGTGCAAATGACATTTCAGCGATTAAACGCAAACATACTGTATGGTAATGACCAGTGTGCCTCGCGCCGCACGATGGGTCGCCGTTCGTTCAGGGGACGGAATGGCGCTCTTCACATCCCTAAAAAAAAATAAAATACAAATAAAAAAAAATACAAATAAAAAATCTGTACGCAAGGTGAGAGCAGGGATAGTGGCTGTAAATACGAGGCTGTTGGATGCTTTTGGCGTTGTGGGAAAGCATGATTTGAGTTCTTCCTCAATTATTGTGTGAGTAGGGAAAAAAAAGAGAAACGTCTTATTATATAATAAAATAAATAACACATTTATTATTTATAATAATATTTATTTGTATAGCACCTTTCATAACTGAGGTGCAACTCAAAGTGCTTCACATTAAGAGAAGCCAATCAAAAAATAAATGCATGCAATCCAAGCTAAATGCATGGAATAGAAAAAAGGAAACTATTCTACTCACTCATTCATTTAGAGCGTGAGGGATCACCGTCGTTCCTTGTGATCAGGTTACATCACATTCTATCACATTTACTTTTTATGCCTTGCTCCGTCAGACACTGATGCTTATCTTATAAAGTCTTAGCGGCTGAAAAAATGATCACAATCAAATGCTCCGGCTCCTTCTTTCCTTCCGACAGCGTTTCATGACATTACACTACATCAGCTTCTCATTAATAAGATGCTGACGTTCAATCCGCGCTCTCTGGAGTTGAGCGAAGGATCTTTGAATAAATTGCGTCCTTATGAATTTACAAACGGGAATTAACCGAGAACGAAGGTATGATGACGAAGCTCTTTCCGTTCGTAGTTAAGACGGGTTATTTTGTCTTAGGCCCTTGTAGCAGCTTTTAGGTTGCAATGAATTCCTGCATTCGTCACTTTTATCAGCATTTATTTATTTATTTTGTTTATTTTACAAATCGGCCTCTGGCTGTCATCAGAGAGCACCGTCTCACTGAATAGTTGCATAAAACATGTTTGTTTTTCTTGGTGAAACCTCAACAGCAAGGCCTCTTCAGTCTGTTTTACTCATAGAAAATGACAATAGGAGAGGTAGAAAAACACATTTAAAATAACAACTATTATTTATTTAAGGGTTACGCCAGTATTTTTTTACTTAAATATATATATATATATATATATATATATATATATAAAATTATTATATATTTTTTTTATATATATATATAATTTTTTTCAGTTAGATTCATCATAATCTTTGAAATGGATCAAGTCTTAGGGTAAAAAAAAAAAAGCACCATATTTTTCCTTTAATGCACTGGTCAACGGTCCAAAAGGCCCCGACGTCTTGGAATTCACATCGGCTGATTTCGCACGACATTTGAAAACGTTTGTTGAAAGAATTGTGCTTTAGCGTTGATGGGATCTTGCCTGTGTTTTTGTCTTTTCCCAGAGCGTCCGGCACCGTGTACACTGCTATCGACATCGCCACCGGGCAGGAGGTCGGAGCTTTTATTTCCCCTCGAACGACCGCATCCTTTATCTTTCTGTCCGTAGCTTTCCCCCCACGTTTTTTTTTTGTTTGTTTGTTTTTTGAGAAATGTGACCCGTGGCCCGCTCTTCTTCCAGGTGGCCATCAAACAGATGAACCTGCAGCAGCAGCCGAAGAAGGAGCTGATCATCAATGAGATCCTGGTGATGAGGGAAAATAAAAACTCTAATATAGTCAACTACTTGGACAGGTCGGTCCCTCGACAAAACACTGGTTCTAGTCTATACACGCTGTATTTATAACCTGTTCCTAAAATAAACAAATAAAAAGAGATGATTCTATTTCTCTGTTATTGTTACTTCCCCAGTTAAGATTTCTTAAGGATCTGTCACTAAGTGACGTTAATCTTCATAAAAGCTGTTTTTGGCGCCGCCGCTGGTGGCTGAGTGCTAGTGCAACTCCCCACCCCTAAATTTCCTTAAATTAAATTTAGAAGTGATCGTTATGTTATCCTATCTTGTCTTCAGTTTATCCGTTTATTCTATCATTTAGGGTTATTCCATTAATGACGCATTTTCCTGATGTTCGTATTTTCATACTTGACCACATAAATATATTTAATATTCGTTCATGTAGTGTCATTCGTGATAATGTTCTCCGATCATTTTGTTATCGGACCGTTCATTTCTCCATTTCATCGTTTGTGTATTGCTGAGTAAATTTGGCGATCATCCCAAATTCTTGTTGAGCAGGGGATAGTTGTCTTGCTGTCCAGTATATAGTATAGCTCAAAGGGGCGCAAAATGTTTTTTTTTTTTTATTGCCTCTGGATGGTAGCGTTCGAAGCGAACCTGCCGCCCGCCACACGCACGACTTATTCAGATGTTCAGACACTTTCTCTGTGTCAGAGGCGTCCTAGGAGTGGGAGAAGCATCTTGAGTCAGACTGAGTAAGACCTTGGTGAACCTCATGACTCATCCTCCCTCCCCCTCTCTCGTAGCTACCTGGTGGGGGACGAGCTGTGGGTGGTGATGGAGTACCTGGCCGGCGGCTCGCTGACGGACGTGGTGACGGAGACGTGCATGGACGAAGGCCAGATCGCCGCCGTGTGCCGGGAGGTGAGCCGCCGAGTCCCGGGAAAAACGCCGGCGCACGCGCATACTAATGAGTGCGGTGAATTCAGCCGTCACCTTGACTCGGCGCCCAGAGCGTGCAGAGTTGTTTGGCGGGAGGTTTGTGCGCGTATGTGCGTGTGTGTGTGCGTGCGTTGACGAAACGTTTTCCTTTCGCTCAGTGTCTCCAAGCTCTGGACTTCCTGCACTCCAACCAGGTGATCCACAGAGACATCAAGAGTGACAACATCCTCCTCGGCATGGACGGCTCCGTCAAGCTCAGTGAGTCCTTTTTAACTCCCGACGACGCCCGCTCTACCGGCCTTTTAGCGAAATGGGCATTTCTGCGGCGCCTCGGTGTATTTCTGACTGTGCCGGTTGCTTACGGACATATTGGGGGCGGTTTTCGAGGACAGGGTTTCATCTGAATCAGGACTAAAATAATCCTACTTGAATTCATCCACAATTCAAAAATGTCTTTCTGGGACGTTGCTGATTTCCAGATGAATTAGCTGGAGACTTGGGAGTGGCTGAGGTGATGAAGGACTAGTCAGCTCCTTCTGTCTGGTCCTGGTGCTGGTCTCGGTCCAGATCATCCTTTTCGTCAATGTCCAGCCGGAGGCCACGCCCATTCATCCAGAGATTGAATTTAAACTTTCGCTTAGACCTGGATTAGCTCTAATCTTCCTGCTGGGAAATCAGGTTTTTTTAAACCAGGACTAGGAGGAGTTTATTTTGAACCATGACAGGAAGGTCATTTAAGTTAGTGAATTTAGTAAATAAAATTAATTATTATATTTTAATATATTATTATATGTTATTTATTCAAGCTGAATTTATTAAAAGTGTGGTTTAGTCTTAACATTAGGCCTAATCTCTGTCCACCAAACTGCCCTCATGTGTATTTCCTCTACATCACATGAGCACGAAGTTCCATCATTTCACTTTCAACTCCAACAACCCTATTTTCTGGTCTGGCGTCTTGTAATTGTGCTTCCTCAAGTTGAAAATATTGTACATCTCATGGTGTGTCCACGTGTCATGTTGCCAGTACAGGAAATAGACCAGTTTACCAAAATTTAAGAAGTTCACAATTTCACGGCGCTGGGCTTTCGATGGTAACTTTAGCTGCAACTCTCGAGAAAGGACGACCTCCGCTAAGTAAACTGACCCATGTGGGACCAATTAGGTAATGAATGGCTTGGTTCAGCGGTTGAAGACTAATAATATTAGACCGATAATTTGAGAGAAATAACGATCGAAAATCATTTGCAGAATGATCGTGATCCTGCAACGTCCGTCCAAATTGAGAAATGCATTTTGCTTGGTTGCTTTTTATTTATTTATTTGATTTGATTTCCTTCTGCAAATGTAAAATACATGACCAGAGTTTCATGTGGTGTATGAAAGGTGCTATGCAAATAAAGATGATGATGATTATTATTATTATTAATAATAATAACAATAATAACAATAATAGTAATACTACTACTACTACTACTACTACTACTACTACTACTAGTACTACTACTAATAATAATAATAATAATAATAATTATGAGGATGATATTAGAGTAATAATAATATTAATATTATTATTAATAATAATAATAATAATAATGATGCTAATAATAATAAATGCTTTAACATGAAACACTCCTTTGTCTGCAGCGGACTTTGGCTTCTGTGCCCAGATCACTCCGGAGCAGAACAAGCGCAGCACGATGGTGGGCACCCCGTACTGGATGGCTCCAGAGGTGGTGACCAGGAAGGCCTACGGGCCCAAGGTGGACATCTGGTCCCTGGGCATCATGGCCATTGAGATGGTGGAAGGAGAGCCGCCCTATCTGAACGAAAACCCACTCAGGGTAGGGACCAGGAGCCTCACCGCAGCCTCCGCACTGCGAGGGGGTTCTCATTCACAGCGGCCTTACTCCTGGAAATGTTTCCGCTCGTGCAGCATTTTGACAAAAATAGATTATTTTTTTATATTTGATATAATAAAGATTAACTGGAGAATTGAGGGAATCCACAATGACACCGGTGGTGGCAGACAACATCTACATCAGTTGTTCATTCAGAAGAGAGGGACAAGGGTCTCTCCTCTTCCACCCCCGACTCTAAGGAACTGATGAGGGAATCCACAATTTTCATCATATCATATTTGGCAATATCTTGTATTTGACAAAATACCTCTAAATACGATATAAAATCTTGGCCATTATTTCATGTCCACTGTTTGTTTTTATTTGCATACTGTATGTGACGTTAATTATGAGACAGTGTATATTACTCCAGATCAGTGTTGTTTAAACTTTTCCTGCCGTGGCCCTCCCCCTAGGTTTTCAAAAGTTGAATGCCCACCCCCCAAAAAAGTACCAAAAAAATGTACCATATGCGACAAATGTAGTTTATAGTAAACCAGGTTGAGTAGTCACGTTTTTATATTCGCACAGGCTAACGGGCAGAAAGGTGCGCAACAAATAAAAAAATAATAATCATAATGACAACAAATAATGAAAATAAATGAAAATATGAACAAATTCTATTATTTTAAGCTTAAACTATTATCCTATTACATTTTGAAACTTTAAACATATTTCATGACATTGAATGAGTCATGTCAAATTAGTTCTTAATAACTATATCTTGAAGGCCTTCTTTTTAGTTTTAATTTTATCTTCATTTTCTTGCGCCCCTTTTGCAATTCCGCCACGCTCCACTAGGGGGGGGGACAAGCCACACATTTTGAATACCACCGGCCTAGATGATAAGTGTGTATGTTTTGCACAGTATTGTGATATTGCACAATTAATATTTAAATGATAAAAAAAATACCTTTTTTGTTTTTAATATACGTTATCATAACAAAGTGCCCCCCCCCCGCAGGCTCTGTACCTGATTGCCACCAACGGGACCCCGGAGCTGCAGAACCCGGAGAGGCTGTCGTCCGTCTTCAGAGACTTCCTCAACCGCTGCCTGGAGATGGATGTGGACCGCAGGGGCTCGGCCAAGGAGCTGCTCCAGGTGCTTATTCCACATGACCCCTGACCACTGTCCTGATGATGATGAGCTCACATTTTGGGTCGGGATTTGTCATTTAATTTTTTATTTAAATTCCATTTTGAAAGGCTGAAGCCTTGTTGCTATAATATGGAATTAATATAATATTAAAATATTAAATGAATACCAAAAAAGTAAGTTTGACACAAATATGTGTTACCCATGCCTAGTTTGATTTATCTCCTTACTTATTTTTCAAATCCTGACTTATTGTGTATGTATTTGTTTTTGTGTATATTGCGTTCCTACCCTCTTGACTTACTTTTATCTCTTGGATTACTGAGAAAAAGAATGTCAATTCATAAATTCAAATATGATGATTAAAGTATCTACCTGCCTATCTATCTATCTATCTATCTATCTATCTATCTATCTATCTATCTATCTATCTATCTATCTATCTATCTATCTATCTATCTATCTGTCTGTCTGTCTGTCTGTCTGTCTGTCTGTCTGTCTGTCTGTCTGTCTGTCTGTCTGTCTGTCTGTCTGTCTGTCTGTCGCCCCTTTCACACATAGTTCCTGGTAAATTACTGGGATTACATTTACATTTAGTCATTTAGCAGACGCTTTTATTCAAAGCGACTTACAAGGGAGAATAACATTCAAGCTACATTGGGAAAGAGATTAGTGTAACAACAACATTCGTGTAACAATAAATACTGCTAGGTAGTGCTAAGTAATTGTAGGTTAGGACAGGAGGTACTCACTGAAGAGCTGGGTCTTCAAGTGCTTCTTAAAGACAGAGAGGGAGGTCCCTGCTCTGGTCATTTTTGGCAGCTCGTTCCACCAACGTGGAACTACAAATGAGAATAGCCTGGATTGCCGTGGCTGTATGGCCGGCAGAGCCAGGCGACGCTCATTTGACGAGCGCAGCATCCGGGGGGCAACATGTGCTCTTACAAGAGCATTTAAGTAGGCGGGAGCATTCCCAGCAATCACTCTGTAGGCCAGCATCAGAGACTTGAACTTGATGCGAGCGGCTACAGGTAACCAGTGGAGCTCGATGAGCAGCGGAGTCACCTGTGCCCTCTTTGGCTGGTTGAACACCAGTCGCGCCGCCGCATTCTGTATCATCTGTAGTGGCTTCACCGCACAGGCCGGCAAGCCTGTTAAGAGGGCGTTGCAGTAGTCGAGACGGGACATCACCAAGGTTTGTACCAGCAGTTGAGTGGCATATTGGGTCAGGTACGGCCTGACTTTTCGGATGTTGAGTAGTGCGAAGCGGAAGGACCGGGAGACAGCAGCAACATGGTCCGAGAATGTCAGTTGGTCATCAATAATGACACCAAGATTCCTTGCAGCCTTGGTAGGAACAAGAGATAGAGATGGATAATCTTTGGATGGATAATCTTTGGATGGATAATCTCTCCGGCACCGCTAGTGATTTTCACTATTCACACATGTATGCCGTTATATCTGTGCCTCATTCCAGAGAGAATGGCAGGTTTTGAGCGCAGAAAAATATATTTTGCAAGCACATATATCATTTGAGCAGACAAATATATTCTGTGCACAGTAAATGTATTTGAATGTTTGCTATTATCCATACTAACGTGCAATTATCATATGCCTTCTCATAAACTCTTTGCTGGATGCATTCAACATGGTCTCTCTTAGCTCAGCTCAGCCTGCACGCTCGCTCAACACGGCCCAGCGACGCTGCAGCGTCACCCACCGCAGCTCCGCCCCCCGCAGCCGGACGAAGCTTAGCTCCGTTTGAATTGCACTGCAGCCTGTCAAAGAGAGGGCGGTTTCCAGCCGGCGGACATGACAGAGCCAAACGGTGAAAAGAGCAACATCTGTCATGTCCGCCGGCTGGAAATCTTCTGTTTGACAGGCTGCAACGCACGTACAATCTAAAGCAGTTTTTTTTTTTGTTTGTTTTTTTTTTCCTGGCTCTCAGAGACCAGCGCTTCAGATTCCACCTCCCCATCCCTCCTGATCTGTTTGTCTGCCTGCCCGTCTATCTGTCTGTCTGTCTGCCCGTCTGTCTGTCTGCCCGTCCACAACTAATGAAAAAAGTGAACCATAAAGATAAGAAATGGTCATGTACAGTAATCCTAATGACAAAAACATTGCATATAAGCCTAAAATAAAGTAGACAAAAAATAAATAAGCCTAAAGTTTTTAAGCCTAATAATGTATGGCGGCAATTTCTTTAATTACGGTTGTTGTTGTTTTTCTTTTTTTTTTTTTTTTTCTTCCTCTCCTCCGCAGCATTCCTTCCTGAAGTTGGCGAAGCCTCTGTCCAGCCTGACGCCCCTGATTGTAGCCGCCAAGGAAGCCATAAAGAACAGCAGCCGCTAGAGCGCGCCCCACGCCCAAAGCTCAGACCTGGCCTCTCGTGTGTGTGTGTGTGTGTGTGTGTGTGTGTGTGTGTGTGTGTGTGTGTGTGTGTGTGTGTGTGTGTGTGTGTGTGTGTGTGTGTGTGTGTGTGTGTGTGTGTGTGTCAACGGTGACAGCACAAGGGGGTTTCCACGTGACCTTGAGCGCAAGGACAAGGTGACCCCAAGCCTCGTGTGAAGGACGGACTCCTCCCGCAGAGATGTTACGGTGTGTGTGTGTGTGTGTGTGTGTGTTTACATTTGTCCACAGCGTCCTGCTCTCGTCGTCCCAGACGTCCCGTTTCCGGACACACCGCCCCCGTCCCCCCCAAATCCAAAAAAAGCGTGGAGGAAAAAAGACAAACCGACGACGTACGTAAAAGAAAGTCTGCTTCTTTTGGGCACACTTCAAGATGGAGGAACTCCTGGAACCGAGATAGTCGGATCCCTTTTCCCGTCCCCCGCTGGACTTGGTTTCCATCCTCTTCCTCCTCCTCCTTCGGGTCGCTCCTGAAGACGTGCACGCGCTGAAGCTGCAGTAAAGAGAGAGAGAGACAGACAGAGAGAGACAGACAGACAGAGAGAGACAGACTCTGAACAATTTTGCCTGCATGACTGCGACTCCTCTGAAGATTCTCACGTCCCAAGCTGGTGTGTGTGTGTGTGTGTGTGTGTGTGTGTGTGTGTGTGTGTGTGTGTGCGTGTGCGCGTGCGCGTGCGTCTGCGCCAATATATTTCAGATGAACTTGGAGGTTTCTTTGAGTCGTTGATGGTAAAACCTCCTCACTCTGTCCGTGTCTTCTACCGCTTTCACACCAACGTCCCAGCAAAGATATCATCCACGTTGCCTGGAATCATTGAAAACATTGGATTGAATCGTTTTTTTAGGGGTTTTTTGTTTTATTTTGTTTTGTTTTGTTTTTTAATTATAGGGGACGGTAATTCCCTTGATATCCAAACCGACCAGAACCTGCAATACTAATCAACACACGACGATGGATCGTACACATTGGTTAGAAAGTGTCCAGAGTTATATTGTTATTTATTTGTTATTTTATGGACAAATGAGGCTGCAGAGATGTTTTTAGACGCATGCGTGCCCAAGCCCACACTTCCAAAAGATATGGATCGCCATCTGACTTTAGTCGTTATCCAGCGTGATGCGTTTTTGTTTTACATTTGGTCGCGACAAAAGCGCGTGATAATTGGGGGATAAGCGTACGTTTTATTTGTTTTGTTTTTTTGTTTCTGCATCAAATCCCTTTTGAAAGACGCAAAGAGGACGAAC
The DNA here is from genome assembly GCF_960531495.2 of Zeus faber. Classification (NCBI taxonomy): domain Eukaryota; kingdom Metazoa; phylum Chordata; class Actinopteri; order Zeiformes; family Zeidae; genus Zeus; species Zeus faber. The sequence continues at coordinate 26,969,100 of NC_137200.1, read as the reverse complement.
CCAAACGAAACAAACGCGACAAAAGCCAAACGGTGGCGCGGCGCAAAGGCACTCAAGCTCGCCCCCGACTCCGGGCGACTGCCGTCGACGAACTTGAAGGGCGCTCGATTCGGCGGCAGCGCCGTGGCGGGGCTGGCGACTCGCTGACCGGACCGGGCTCAGTTCGTTGCGGTTATCTCATGTCGCCACTCGCTCGTGTCGCTGTCGTCGCCGTTGACGACGATTTTGTTTGTGTTTCGAACCTTAGAACGCGGGCGGCCGTCCCCCAAAACGCTGCCTCCGCTCTTCGGGCTTCACGCCGGCCGAGCGTGTGGGGGGCCCGAGCGGCGTTTGTCGGGAAACAACAAAGTACATCACATTTACATTTAGTCATTTAGCAGACGCTTTTATCCAAAGCGACTTACAATTATTCAAACACCGACGGACGCAGCCATCAGGAGCAATTAGGGGTTAAGTGTCTTGCTCAAGGACACTACAGCATGCTAGCAGGAGGAGCCTGGGATCCAACCAGGAACGTTTAGATTACTAGACGACCAGCTCTACCTCCTGAGCTACCGCCCCCATCAAGCGAAGTAGCGCCCCGAAGTACCACACTTACAGGGAAAGCAGAAAAATAACTTGCCATGACCCGCTGCAGGCGTAGGGCTTTTAATCTACTCTCGCGTCGTCTGCTTGTAGTTTGTTCTGATCGGTATCAAAACAATACAGCCCATAATCCCCACGTCACCAAACTGATGATTGAATTGATCAAAGCAATTCGTCAGCCCTCGCGAGCGCTGACGAATTTGTTTCTAATTTCCTTCCACGCACATTTGGTATTTATTTACCTGTCTCAAATGAGCACAGTTCGTTATAGCTGTTATACTTGTTACTGTTTCCATAGCAACCAGAGCGAGCGCCGCGTGGTGACGTGGCTTCGTCAGCAGCTCCTAAATGGACACTGGGGCACTTTTTGTCTCTTTCGGGGAAATACTGCTTCCAGCGTCTCCAGCGCCGTGTTATTTCAGCTTCTTCTCTTGATGACGAATAAAAATTCAAGCATAAAAAAGAAATGGTTAAAAAAAAAAAAAAAGGCTAGGCTAGTCGATTCCACCTGCGGCCATGCATTGAGCTAACACAGTTAGCATGCAGCCCGTCGCTGCCTCTGTACCGGACACACAGAGATGAAATTGGTATCGAACTTCTCGTCTAAATCTGGGAAAGATAGACAGAACGCGAAGAATAAAAAATAATTTGGGAATATCCCTCTATTGAGCCAAAACAAGAAAACGTATATTGTGCCTGTTACCGCTAACCCCTCCCCCCTTACCTAAGCCATCTTTGCGGCTGGGATGGTACAGCCAGAAGATGTGCCCGGCCCCGCCCGTACCCACGACATAGAATCCGTAGCGAGGCCTCCCCCCCCGGTCGCAGCCTTCGAGATGCCGCTGGTCCTCCGGTGGCCCCCCCGCTGTGAGCGGCGGGCGTCCGTCCACCCTGCCTTCCGTCCGTGTTCCCCTGGGTCGTGGGACTGACTGCGAGAGAATGTCACTTGTGTGTCATGTTGCTTCGTCGGTCATTTCCTGGGAGGAGGAGGGCTCTTCGAGTGACGGGTGCCATTTTTTATTTTATATTTTTTTAACGATTGTAGTTTGTCTTGAAGGGCGGCGAAGGAGCGAACGAGTGGAGGGTTCCGTTGCCCCCGCGTCATCCCTTATAAGCGGCGGTTCCCCCTCTCGATGTAAATAAGTCAAGCTACGAAAACCGTGTCCGTTTGATAGCTTAGTTGGGCATTTTCAGCGTGTGCGTGCGTGTGTGTGTTTTCATGTTTGGGGGAGTGGGTGGGCGGGGGATGTGGCAGAATTCATGCATGGGAAAAAAAAAAAAAAACCAAAAAACAACCTGTAAATTGTATTTCATCTTTGAATTAGGGTAAGATTGTTAGAAAACGTATGTATGTATGTATGTAAATACGGCGGCTGGGGGGGGGGGTGTGCGACGACTCCCTTCTTTTTCCAGAATGATGTAACTTAAGATGACAGTATTCAGGTTGCTATGTGGTACGTATCTATAAGTGTTTTGCACCCTGGAGGCTGAAAAGAGGAAGAAAAAAAAAAGACATTAAAAGAAAAAAAAAAAACAAAAGCCCAGAAAAAGAGAACGCGGTCACATGTTGGGTCTGTCCTCACCACGACACCGGGGGTCACGCGGACCCTCCTTCCTCCACCCGGGATGAAGGGCCGGGGCCGGGGGCGTGGGCCGGCCCGCCCGGTCCGTCCCCGGTTCCGCTGCCGAGCGCTTGGACGCGTACGTGCTGCACGTCTGCATTCGGGACGATTGGGACGCGGGTCCGAGCGGAGAGCACGTCCCACGGATTTTTCCGGGACGGCTTTCGGGATTCCCAGCGAGTCGACCGATCGGCCGGACCCGTTTTTGTTTTTTTTAAATTTAATTTAATTTTTTATTTTGTATTATTATTTTTTAATCCCCCCCCCCCTGTGGTTGCTCCTGTACATTCCCTTCTTCTGGATGTGTAAACCTGTACACGTGGCGTTTAAAACAAAACAAAAAAAAAAAAAAAAAAATCCTCTTATCAATGTGTATGAAGAGAACGGAACAAAAACAAATTCTTTTTTAAATTATTATTATTATTATTATTATTATTACTCAGATTAATGTCGAGCTTTGTAAAACTGCTGTTCCAGCATCCATCCAGGATGTTCCTCAGCAGCCTCCTCCTCCCCTTCCCTCCCCCCAAAAACACATCTTCGACAGAGGACAACTCAGCGCTGGGGAAACAAGGTTTTTGAAAAGCGATTTTTATTTGTGGTTGAAGCAATAGACTTTTTGATCTTTGAAGTGTGCATGGCTGTGTCTTGAGTGTAAATCAAAACAAAATATTGAAGTTTTGGCAACTGGACTGAAATAATAAAGAGGAAGAAAAGCAGCCTACCCCGCGTCGGGCGCCGTGAGTCTTGGGATTTTAGGTTTTGATTTGACTACATTTTTTTTCGGTATCCTTTTTGATGTTTGTTTCCAAAAAGGAAAGAGCTGATCAAACCACGCTCACATTTCTGGAGAGGCACATGACAAAAAAAACATTTCTCTCGAGAGTCACAAGCAACTATGAGTATGAGCAGAAAAAACTGAAAAATAGGAATGACGTCTTTTAGGGGAGAATGTCACGGAAAACGTCAATACAATCTTTATAAAATGAGCTTCATTAATCCCGTGGGGTAAACTGGTTCAAATGGGCGGGAAATAACCTAAAATAAAAAGGTTCAACACTAATCAAGATGGTAAACAATCTTCTCGGCCCCGTTTGGCCTCAGGCGGCGGCGGCGCGGTCACATGGCGGTGAGCTGGGTGGAGGTGGCGATCCTCAGGCTGATGGTGCCCGGCATCTCGTCGGCCATGCGCCGCCCTTTCTTCCTCAGCTGGAGCCTCTGGGGGGCGGCGTTGTCGTTCGCCGAGCCCGACAGCACCACCTGGCCCATGAACTGGTCCTGCGCCGCGTTGCTGTTCCACACCTTGTTTTAGGGGGAGATTTGGGAGAAAAAACGCATGTCGCGTGTCTTTACGGGTCGGGCGTCAAACGTGCGGACCCTAAGGAGCCGTTAGGACGTCGAGGAGCTCCGGCGTTTGTTTTCCACGCTCGCCCTATCGGCGCGCGCTTCAGGGGGGGGGGACGACTTTTGACCACCTCACCTGCACGGTGACGGGCCTCCGGGGTTTTTTCCTGTAGAAAACGGCCATGACGTCAAACTCGGGCTGCAAGGTGTCCCTTTGGACGGCGGACTGCACCGAGTGGCCCTCGCAGGAGATGATCACGTAGGGGTCGGCGCCTGCGCAGAAGACACACACAGAGAGGAAGAACGCGGGGCGTCAGGTCGCGTCGGGCGAGGGGCGGTGACCCGGCAGCCGCGGAATCCCACCCCCCCCCCCCCCCCCCCCACCCCCACCGGACCTCCGCTGCGGTCCTGGTTCTCCAGACCCTGGGCTCCGTGGACGTAGACGTGACTCACGGCCTGGGGATAGCCCAGGAACGAGCTCCAGCACCTTATCTTGGGCTTGTCTTCCGTCAGCTCCCTGGGAGGGGGGAGGCAACAGACGACGGAAACGGTGAGAAATGTGCCGGCGCTGGTTGGGAAGACGGTCGCTTTTAAGCCGGCTTCACACCGAATCTGAAATCGCACGCGGCAGTCCAACCCCCCCCGATTAAAACTCTCTTTGTACACTGAGTGCGAACCAAAATGAAAAACACACAATACCCAAAAACAACAAAAAAAACAAAAACGATTTCCGGTCGTTTCCGACGACGACAGGACTTCCTGTGTGTGGTTGCCGCGTGCGCGCGAGTCGGTTTGAACCTCGACCTTTGGAACCGCCCCGTGTACCTGCAGCCGGAGTCCACGTCGGTGAAGACTCGGACCATGTACTCCCCCAGGACCTGGGGCTTGAAGGTGGTGGGGAAGAGGACGTAGCGGCCCTGGGGCAGCGTGCACCTCTTGAACACCGTGCGGGCGTTGATGTAGGCAGACGTCTCCACACACCTCTGGCTCACGATGTCGTGCATTCGATACTTCCTGTTGAGTTCCACCTTGACAGCAGAACCAAACAAAACACATCGATTAGCGTGTGTGAGTGTGTGTTAATGTGTGTGTGTGCCTGTGTATGTGTGTGTGTGTGTGTGTGTGTCTGTGTATGTGTGTGTGCGTGAGTGTGTGTGTGTGTGTGTGTGTCTGTGTATGTGTGTGTGCGTGAGTGTGTGTGTGTGCATGTGTGCGTTTATGTGTGTGTGTGTGTGTGTGGCAGCGGGGCTAATCCAAAATCATAATCCAGAAGCCACTTTTCTATGTGATCACTATAATAAATCATATGAACATATGATCGATAAACAGTATTTGTGCAGTTGCAACGGTATAATATTTGGGGTTTTTTTTACATTAGTCGGTGCTAAAGCCAAATTTAGACAAAACATCAGAAAAATGTGTGAACATTTCTCAGTATTCAAAGCGCATCAAATCTAAATAAGATTAAAACTAATAACTAATACTTACACTTTAATATGGGAAGTACACAGTATACACAATATACCTGCTGCCAGGCAAATAGTTGTTTTATAACCAATTTACCTAAACCAATTTTGTATTTATTATACTTGAATTGTGCATAAGTTGTGCAGAATTTGACCTTTTAGGAAATACACAGCTGTCCTAAAATGGAATAAAATCAAGTACAGTTCAAGTACTAATTGAACCTGCAAATACACTTCAAGCGATAAGAGATTCCATAACGTCACTGCCACGAAGAAGAGCGTCACGATAGCTTTTGACGTTTAAAATGGGATCGTCCTGCCCCCTGGTGGCCTCCGGTGGATACAACCGGATTTTCGTAAACCGCAAAATGTGAACGTGTCGACCGCACGCACGCACGCACCCATGCACTCACTCACACACGCACGCACACACACACACACACACACACACACACACACACAACCACAACATCTTAATTACATATTTCAATTGGCGATTAAACTCTATTAGTAGAAAATGAGAAATGTCACAAAGCAACAATGAGAGAAGTTCAGGTTCGTGTGAGGTAGTTCTTAATGAAGCTCCAGGTTTTTTTGTTTTCTTTTTATTTCTTTGTTGGTTATTATTAGTTGGCCCTCGATACCGTGGCCGCCGGGCCCAGACGCCGTCCCCCCCCCCGGCGAGGTGTGACTGAACTGAACCAGACCTCAGACCAGCGTCACGCGTCTGGAACTGCCTCCCTTGTCAGGCACGTGGCGGCGGTGACCTCGTCCAAGCGCTCGGAGCGGCGTTTGGTCGTTGGTTTCGGTTTTTTTGTCTTTTGCGCGTATTTCAACGCAGAGTCACTGGATTGACGGGAAAAGCCGAGAAGCATCGTTTGCTCTCTGGACGGAAGCCCGCTTCACGCCGATTCCGACAAACGACAAGAGTAAACCGGGGGGAAGGCCGCTCCCTCCGCCGGAGGGTGGGATTCCCGCAGCGCACGAGGCGCTGCCCAGACGCGGCTCCTCTGGCGGGCGCGTCGGATGCGGCTACGAATTGGGTGTGAAGCGGGCTTAACCGTCTTCGTTAAACGGCGCAAAACTCAACCTGAGCTTTTTTGGGGGGGGCGGGGGGGGGGGGCGCGTGTGAGTACTGGAGGTAAGTTGCGGTTGAAGTTGAAGTTTTATTTGGGAGGATTTAAATGCATGTTCAATGCAACACAGACAATCACGCTGTTGTACGGTTGCAGAACCCGGAATTGCGAGCGCCTCGTGCCGATTACGCACGTTTTGGTGTTTTTTTGTGTTTTTAGAGCTGTGTCGCGACGTTTCACTGCGTATACTGTATGTACGACCGCATGTATATGTGACAAGTAACCTCTCGAAACTTGAACTTGTTTCCTACCCACCTCAGCTCCGTCGGGGAGACTGGCCGCACTGATGGAGCCGCACATTTAAATATTTCTGTGTTGTTGTAGCTGTGGCTGCACAATCTAATCTTGAAATTTTTTTTATTTTTTTTTTCTTCCTCCCCGGAGATCAGAGCGCTCTGATTTCAGAGACGCGTCAACTGAATGCCAAATAAATAACAGTCGCTCGAATAAATGGTCTCTTATTTTGATTGGAATCCAATTACAAATGTGCGTTTCCACCCGCACTGCTTCTCGCCTTGAAGCCCTCGGCTGAGGCAGGCCTCCCATCGGCGCTAAGTCGAGCGTGATTTAGCAACTTGGCGACGCGATCTTTTTCGCTGATAAGCGCCTGCCGACGAATGTTGTTGCCAACCCCGTCCAGTCAAGCCCGCCTGCCTGTCGCTGCAAACGTATTTATTTTTTTCATTTTTTAGATTATTTGTGCAGAGGAGAAGCCAAGGCGCGAAGAAAGGAGAGAGCGTCTCTCCCCCCTGATAAACGCACGGAGCATGAACTCTGGGAAGAACGCGCCCTGACCCAGACGGACGGCCATTCCGGTACCGAGGCGCTCGTAAATCACCCCTGCCGCTCTTTTCTGGAAGGTTCCAGACTCTCCCAGGACCTTTTGTTACCGTGTTTATCTTCCTACGACAGTGTTTGCCGTTGGGGAGACATTTCTTACTGTTTGTAACCCGGTGTGCTGGCTGAGATACTACCACGGGTGCGTGGGCCTTTTTTTTAAAATTAATTTTATTTTTTTTGCAGGTTTGATTCCCAGATTCAGAACAGCCTGGTCTGCTGTCTCCCCTCGCTCCTATCGACCCCAATCGACAATTTTTGACGATAAAATGTTTCCTTTTTTGCCTTTGCTCCTGTTCGGCCTTTGCCGTAGCCTCGTTTCAGTTCCCCCGAATAAACCAGGCTTCCCGTTCGCCGCGAGCGCTGCGTGTTTGTCCACTCGCGCGACGGTCCCTCCCCCCAAAATCGCAGGGCGTGCCGCAAATCTGTGACGAGGCCGTTTATGACTTTCGCCGCCGTAAACCGGCCACACTTTTCCCGCTTTTCGGAAAAACCAGGAGCGCAGCGGCATCACGCTCACCTTGAACACGCTGAAGCCGATGAAGAGATTCTCCCCCTGGCCGATCGGCCGGTGGATCTTCATGTCTCGCTGCTGCATGGAGATCAGGACCTCGTCCACGTCTTTGGCGACGTCAAACAGGTACTGGGAAGACACGTGGAAAAAACGGAGCGTGATCCGGCAGGTCCTCCGGTTGGACGCCCCGCATCTAGGTTCATCTAGGGTCGGGGTGAGGGACGCGTTCCGTACCTGCGGGTTCTGCAGGAAGGTGCCTTTGTGGTTGGAGCAGCCGCCGCAGCGGTTCCGCAGCGGCTCGGCGTGCTTGGTCCAGCTCCCAGAATGCGTGGCCTCATGCCACGTCTTGTGGAGGCTGACCAGAGCCGTGTTGATGAGGCGGCAAACGTCGGCGTCGGTGAAGCTCTTGCACCAGTCGGTGAAGGACATCCTGCGAAACGGGAGCGAGGAGAGGTGGACGTGAGGAGGGGGGAGGAAGAAGGCAGGACATCCAGGCGTCGCCGTCTCGTACGATCACTGACCAGAACTCGCCGTCGTCCTCCACGGTGATGCCCAGGTTGGCCCTCTCCATGTCGCCCACCTTGGACCACTCCTCAGAGCTGGGAGAGAGAGCGTCATGAGCGTCGGGGCCAGAGCAGGCGAACCGGGGGGGCCGAGTTTCCCGCCCCATCTCACCTGTCGCTCCAAGGCCCGTTCCACTCCGTCTTCCCCCAGGGGTTCCTCATGCGGATCAGCGGCAGGGTCTCGTTCTTGAAGTAGGCCAGCAGCCCGTGGCCCAGGCGGACCTTCCTCACGGCGGTTACTGAGTAGGCGTGGCCCTTCACCAGCCCGTTGGCCAGCTTCAGCTCGATCTCATGGGGCGACGCCTGGGGGAGAGGGGTCGCATCGGGTGGTCAGCGGCCGGTTAAACGATCGGCGGCTCTCCCTCGAAACATCGTGAGGACAAAACAGGTGGTGGTGAGAAAGTAGACCTTGATGGAGCAGCTGATGACCCCGCCCCGCTCAAAGACCTTGAGCAGGTCCTCAAACAGCCGCTCTTCTTTCGCCGGGTCGCTGTGGTAAGCCTCGGCCTCCAGGTTGAGGGCTTCCGCCACGGCCCCGCTGAAGTCCACCACGGCGTCTGCGGTGTTTCCCCCTTCCAACGATTCATAGCAGCCAGAGAGTCTGGAGGCGGAGGCGGAGGCGGAGGCGTAGGCGGAGGGGTGCAGCAGTTAAGTCAGGAGAGATGGAAAACACAGCCCAAATACGGTTCATACGGACTCGGAATAGGGTTGACACTGACTTGGCGTAGGCCTTCTCCAGCAGAGCGCTCCAGAACTCGTTGTTGTCTTTGGAGTGGCAGTAGATGAGCTCCCCGTTGAGCGTCGGGAGCCGGTCGTCCACCACCACGTCCACCCACTCCCCGAAAATCCAAAACTGAAAATGGAAGATGCCGGCGTAGCTCTCCGGATGCTTGGGATCCCATTCTTGCTCTGTGATGTCAGGTATCACCTAGAAACACACCCACACACACACACACACACACACACACACACAAAGAGTTTTACATCAGTTTGGGCGGGTGGGGCGGGTGGGGCAGGTAGGACGGGTCGGGCGGGTGGGGCGGGTGGGGCGCTGGGACGACGCCGGTATTCAGTCCCCCACCGCTGATAAATGTAAACTTTTAGAATTCACCTTCTTCCAAAGTTGTGGCTTCAGTGCCAAGCAGGAGCATGCGGCGACAAACCAGCAGTTGCCCACGATGCCCTGGTTGAGGTCGTGGGCACTGATGCCTTCCACAAACAGGTGGGGGTCTTCGCAGATCTCCTGAAACCCCCCCAAAAAAGAGACAAAAAAAATAAATCAATCAATCAGTCGCGTTCATCAATTCAACTGACATTCATGAGATACTACATTTGAGCTCGATGACGCACCGCCGGACGTTATTCATTCGGCGATTCAATAGAAATCCTCGGGGTAACGAGGAGAACATGTGCTCGGCGCCGCTCAAGGACCCCGGCGCGTCCCCTGAAAACATTCTATTGTTGTCGCGCGGCAAATATCCACAAACACTTCCAGCGAACTGTGAGAAGTGAAGCTCCTCCCAAGAAACGGGTGACTTGGCCCGGCAGGAAATCCTGTCCGCCGCTGCATCGGCCCCGGCTTCACACCTCGTTTCCCCCAATCCCAGCGGTGATATTAAAAGAGCCGGAGCGTGGTTGGAGGGGTGGGGCCCGATGAGTCCCCACTCCCATTTCCTCGTCGCGCCGTCTTTCGAAAGAGCGTCGTGTCAGACGAGCTCGGCGGCCCCGCGGCGACGCAATTCAAAAAAGGTCGTTCGGCCTATTTGCGTGAAAACCCGCGCCGGAGTCCCCCCAGCGTCGCAGATCCGGCAGCGACCCCCGCCCGGACGACGGGAGCCCTCCGCCCTTTTTACCGGCTCGAGGAGGAGCCCGGCGCACAAAGACCCTCCGGCGCAAACCCCTCGTAAGTCGCGGTTCCCGGTGCCTAACCCCGCCGTTCGTTGTGATCGAAATGAGAGCTCAACCCCGGGGCGGGACCCGACGGACCCGGAGGAGGAAACGTCTTCCTTTTTCTCCGGGTCCCACCTCCGTCACTCACCCCTGGTCTCCTCCACTCCACCCGACCGGGCGGCGCTCTCCTGTAAAACAGGGAGGCGTCGGTGGGCAGGAACTCGGGATCTTCGAAGAGCTTCTTGCCCGTCAGGCACTCCCTCTTCAGGTCGGCGTAGCGCTGGTTTTTGTGCGGAGCGACGGAGGAGAACATGGTGCGGACGCCGGAGCCTCGGACTGCGAAAAGGAGGGAGAGAGAGAGAGCGAGAGAGAGAGAGAGAGAGAGAGAGAGAGGGCGAGAGGCGGTCAGCGGGAGACTGGAACAGGAATCCGTCCAAGGTCGCCCGTCTGACCTCTGAGCGTAGGGGGGACAAATCCCTCGGAAAGCCTCCCCGTCCGTTCCCACGGAAGTCTGGGCAGAGGTTCCACTGTGTGCACCGGGCTCGGAGTGTTCATTGTAACCTGCAGAGCTGCGCTGTGTGTTACTCTTTGTAATTACAGATGATTCTTCCCTTTATACACAGTGTGCGGTGACGGCGACTTGTTGAACGCAGAAGCTTTGTGGTGGGGTTTTGGTTTTTTTTACGACCTGTACTCCACCTTGCCTTCGGGGTTCCTCCCGGGTGGTGCATTCATTTGGTTTCCCTTCCTGGGAAAGGGCTGACTTTGACCGTATCTCCGGTTCGTGCGAAGTTGACGCGAGTCGCAGGGAGCTTACTCCAAAATCCTTAACAGAATTGGCCGCGCACCCGGACGTCGATTTTTTTCCGGACAAATATTCCCGTTTTGTGGCCGGGTCCAAATTGTAGGGGGAAATAGTTCACATATTGTAATCGACACGAACCAAATAAGGTTTTATAGTCACGCGTGAGCTCCCGGTGGAATGCGCGGTTGCAGCGATGGGAAAGGTCGTGGAGGTGGCTTGGTCATGCGTTTCAGCCGCCCTCCCGCAAGGCTTAGACAGTAGCGCCGGCGTGGCTGTAAGTCTGCCGCCCGATCTCTAAACTGCATCCCAAACCGTTTCAGATGATTTCCAGGGAGGACACCAGGATCCGCCCCCTTGCCGGACGACGGTGTCCCCGCTCTGTCTGTCTGTCTGTTTCTCCTGTTCAATCGATAAGTTGAAAATTAAACCTTGCAGCGTCAATGACTTACCTCTGCCGAGCTGGTGAGAGGGATCCGAGCCACACAACCCCCCGCGCGGTGGTGAGACGCGGACCGAAGGGTGAGACAGCAAACGCAGGACGGCACAACACACAACCTCCAAAAGGGGTTGAATAAATGGAAGATCAGACGTTTTAGTCTCGCTCTTACTTTACCGCTGGGACGACGTCGGCAGGCGCATTCCTTCCTGTTCTGGAAGCAGGTAATGGCTGAAGTCTGTGTACCTGGGACACACCCAGCCCCTGCTGGGCGTGTCCTGTTGTGTGTGTGTGTGTGTGTGTGTGTGTGTGTGTGTGGGCGTGTGGGCGTGTGTGTGTGTGTGTGTGTGTGCGTGGTTGGCTGGTGACTTCAAGCAGGAACACGTATCAGTGTTTTCTTTTGGCAACAACCACAGTTCAGTGTAAAATAATTGTTGTTTACATTGTGACGTCATTGTCTTTTTGTTTTTATTCATAACATCTGTTTTTTTTTAGTTAGACGATAAAGACGTGAGGCGTGTGTGCGGAGTAGGGGTCTCACCACGACTGATTTTTACTTGTCGCTAGGATTTTCATAATAGTAGTCGACTCGTCGTCCTTTAACATATTATGTAAGAAGGCACAGAGAGAGGAGTTCAAGGTAACAATGAAAATTGGATTTTGTAAATTAAATGAATTCAGAGAATTGTTAAATACTACATAGTGGAATGAAAATATAAATCAAAATACATATTTTAATAAAAAAAAATTCAAATTCAAGATTCAAGAGGTTTATACAATAATTATTGTAAATCTGCTGACATTGTCAGAAGTTATTTTGTCCACGACCAGTTGACTGCTGCCAACAGCGCTGAATAGTGGTTATACTAGTGGACTAGTTGACTAGTTGACTAGTTGGTGAAACCCTTAGTGCAGAGGTGAAAATATTTCACATTCCAGATCGCCCATGTTGACGCACGGAGAATGTGATTTAGCACGGATTGGTAGAGATTGAACAGAAAACCAGGTAACCCTGCCTGGCAACACTATGTGTGATTTTCTTTTCATTCACAGATAACAAAAGTTAAAAAATGTAAATAAATGTTTTGTATTAATCCTTTTGTAATTCATTGCTGTATGCAATATGTATACTAAAACATATGCATTGTATTTATCATTTATTTTACATATTAAACAAAATAGGTGATTTGAATAAATATGAATATCTGACATCTCTCATTCGCAGATAAATAAAAGCATTTGTACCTTGTTGAGGTTTTCAAAAGATCAGCCGCGGGGCTGGGACCGTCGGGGGAAAGCTCAGGCCCGTTGAACAAACAAAAAACGTCCCTTCATTTGCGTCTCTCGGGGAGTTGAATGAACCAGATGCGAGTACGGCAACAGCGACGGGAAAGAGCAAGCAGTTTTCTTTAAACTCACCCCGCTCTCGCCGCCCTGCTCGAGAGAGAGAGGGCTCCGGCAGAGTGACACTCACATCAGTTTTAAGCCTTTGTAAACATTCAGTTAAGATAAAATAAAAGACACACAAACCAAAAGAAAACATGCGCATGCAGCCCTCACCAAACCAAATCCGATGTCCTGTGTTTTTGGTTTGGAAACCAGTCAGACCAGCAGCTCCGCAGGCATGGACCTGGGGGTGTTGAGTGGAGCCTGTAGTGCTCTCCTCTCATGACATTAAACATTACACATTGGGAGGGAAGGGGGGGGGGGGGGGGGGAGTGAAACTCAACTCCCACTACTCCCACTACCCAGGGGTGAGACCGGCTGGAACTTGTCCTCATTGTCTACCCTGAGTTATCCTCCAGTGTTCATCCGTGTTGTATTTTGATTTTTTTTTTGACTCATTGCCGTACAGTTTTTGAAATTATATATGAAAGTTGGTGACCTGGTGCTGGGAATTTTGATACCGCCTTGAGGATAAGGGATCCAATTCAATGACTGATAGAACTGGAACACTGAACTGGAACACGCCCTGACTTCTGACCTTCCACTTCTGTTTTACACCGAGGGCCAAACTCACAATAATGAGCAAAGCATTCATTTGCCTCGCGCCTTTCATACACCACATGGAAGGAAAACGTATATGATGTTCATATAGTATATTTACACGAACGGAAAGAAATAATCAAAAAATAAAATCAAACAAAATATTATTATAGTTATTATTATGAGGCGAAATCCATGCTGGAGTTCATCAGGAGGCCAAAGGATTCGACAATATTCAAATGCTCCTAGCTGTGGCCACAACTACGGTAAATCATCTTGATAGAGATATTATCAGTAATTCATTGCGGCAGATCCGCCTGCCACACGCCAGCCGAGTGGCATTTTCAGGGCCCTCCGGCACAGAGACACGGACAGAGATGTTGCAAACGCATGCGTTTATTGTATAGAGAGATGCAAGATGGAACAGGCCGGCAGCAGATGGACACACGTCATGACAGAGGCTCTCCCTGGGTGTGAGGAGATGGGCGATTTAGCTGTCGCTCATTGATTGCTCTGACGAGCAACAGGCGTACGGCCCAGTTACCTGGACCTCAGACAGGTGTGGCTGCTTAAACCATGTTGGTTTAACCATGCTTAAACCAAGCATGGGGATGGTAGCTCAGGCAGTAGAGCTGGTGGTCTAGTGATCTAAAGGTTGCTGGTTGGATCCCAGGCTCCTCCTGCTAGCACGCTGTAGTGTCCTTGAGCAAGACACTTAACCCCTCATTGCTCCCGATGGCTGCGTCCGTCGGTGTTTGAACAATTGTAAGTCGCTTTGGATGAAAGCGTCTGATAAATGACTAAATGTGATGTCACACTCCTCCAGTACCTCCTTAACATTGGGCCATCTACTGTACCTCTCCTAATACTGTAGAGATTTGTGGGACTATCATTTGCTGATCTTTGAGCTCCACACAGTATTGTGATGGAAGACAATTAAACTGTACAAATAGTAAACAATAGTAGAACTCGAAGCCAGAACGGGCAAACAGGAAGAGAAACAGATCAGCCCTGTTCAGCTTGGCCCTGTACACACTAAAAAAATGGGCTTCTGTGTGAGCGGGTGGGTGGAGGGGTGGGGGTAAGAGAACATTCCTTGGCACGGACCAAGTTGTTTCCCCCCCATTGGCTTCGGGCCGCAACTCTCTATTTAACCCAATTCTTATCCGTCCTTTCAGGCCAGGATGCTCTAATTGGGCAGGTGAAAAGTTGGAAGAACGGTATGATAAAGTACAATACTTTTCTTGGGTGAGGGAAAAAGTTGTCTTTCATGTGTTCTCCGCCAAAACCCCACCTAGGCACATGAGTGACTTCTTTATTACCTGTTCTACGACTAGGGACAGGCAGCCCGACGCGGCTTGGCTGGGACGGGGAAGGGATAAAGGCAGGGTTAGAACGGGAACTATACACACAAATTCTCAGAGCTAGACGGAGCCAGGAGAGGTACTAACTAAGTAGGGTCAGCTGACGATCGGTCAGCTAGAGTAAGGTTAGCCGACGACTCGTCCATGATAGGAGACGAGTGGCCCCTGGTGGGGCTAGGAGGCTGCGGGCGTGACAGTACGTGAGTTGGGAAACGTGAAAGGTAGGGTGGACACGAAGGGAGGGGGGTGGTCAGGAGACGAAGACCCACAGCACATGGGTTGATGATAGACTCAATGACAAAGGGGGCAACATACCGGGGGGGGCGAGTTTGACGCGTTGATGAGGGTGTGACACAGCGGAGCATCTCCTGGTTGGCCCGCTCTGTCTGGCCATTGGGGTGAGTCAATGAGGCGGAAAACCATAGACTCCCGGTGGTTCCCCGACAGCAGCAGATCAAGGGGAACCGTCTGGCGCTGTGTCCATGTCAGACGCATTCCAGCAGGCCCTTGACCTACGTTGGTACGGACAGGACCGTAGCGCGTCGTCGTTCCAGCCACTCCCCGTGGCCAGAGTGGAGTACGGGGGCCCTGGCGGAGGGAGAGGAGCCTCTTCTCTCCCACGGACCGGCTGGGATCAAAGATCTTCATCATCTCCTGCGTGAAGGCGTTGTGGGAGCGGCTCTCGCGACCTTGACGTTCCCACACCGCCGAAGCCCGGGGCGAGAGCCGCGGCTCGAACACCACAGCGCATTGGACCAAGAAAGCCTGGCATGCGGGGCACCCGGTGGGACGCTGGGAGCCAGGATGGGAAGCGGTACGGGAGACGACGGGGCCGGGAGACCACTCACAGTCGCCGAGATGTTGCTGAGGTGGTCGGCGATGTCACAAGTTTTATTGAGAGACACTGGGTGTGATGGAGGGGGAGACCCGGTTGGGCAGGATCGGGCGGACGGGTCCTGGAAGGCGGGACGAGGCAAGACAGGAGAGGGACGGCGTGGACGAGGAAGGAGGGATCCGGGTTCCGGACGGGGGGACAGGAAGCCAGGCTCGACGAGGCAGGAAGGGACGGCTTGGACGTGGGATGGAGAAAGGACGATGGCTAGAACGAGGTTAGAGGTTAGAACGATGACTTGCGTAAAGAAATTCTCAGAAATATAGAGGAGCCAGGAGAGATACTAACTGAGTAAGGTTAGCTGACAATCTGACGATGAGAGGATTGAAGATTGAAGTAATAAATACTGCAGACTTGATGGACCTCAGGTGTGTGGGACGGTGCAGGAGGCAAAGGACCGGGAAGGGGTTAACGCCGGGCGACTTGTCCATGATAGGAGATGAGCGGCTCCCAGTGGGACTAGGAGGCTTTGGGGGTGACATCTACGTGTTACTGGGTAACATCAACAAATTGCACTTAAACCGGTTATCGCCTTGACCTTTCATTACGTCTTTTTATATTTTTATATTTCTGCTTTTATGTCGTAAACATGTGGCAGAGCGTTTGTGTCGTTAAAACTCTGAATTGCCCTTGTGTGCCAAATGGGCTGTGCACTTAAAAATCAATGATATCATTATGACAATTTAACTGAAATAAACAGTTTGAGATGAATGGTTTCCTCTGTAATTGCTAGCTGCCTTCTGTGGATTCTGTATGAACCTAGACTCCCCACACACCCACTGTCCACCAGCTTCTATATTGTTTTATTATTATTATTATTACTATTATTATTATTATTATTATTATTATTATCATTATTATTATTTCTATTATTATTATTATTACTATTGCTATTACTGTTAATACTACTACTTCAACTAATAATAATAATAATAATAATAATAATAATAATAGTAACAACAATAGTAACAATAGTAATAATAATAAAAAATAAAAAAAATAAAAAAAATAAAAAATAATAATAAAAATAATTAGAAGAAGAAGAAGAAGAAGAACTTTAAATCTATCGGAAAAAAGATTTACTACGGATGGTAGATTAATTTATTTTATGATTGTTTCCAAAAATATTATATAAACATATCGATGACTAATCATTTACTTTGCATTTCGTTTCTGGAATCGACACGTGCAGTGTAATGCAAATAGCGGCCAGCAGATGGTGACAGATTCACGTGGGAAGACAACACTAAGGAAGCGTCTGAAGAAGATACAGGGGACAATTAAGAAAACTCCATTCCTGGTGCTTGTAAAACTGTTATTTGGTGCTTTGAACCATCTGCATAAAGTACAAGACCGACATTCCGGTTGAGGGAGGCAATTTCATTCAAACTTTCAGCTAAATTTATATGTGTAATTGCTTCTATGTCTATGGGTCAGTATCATAATTTGTGTTGTCTTAGGTCAGGTCATTATCAGTGAGTAAAAATAATAATAACTCTAATATTAAAATGGTGATATCATTTTCTACCAACACTCAAAATCCTAATCCTAATCCCTTTATATATGGCCTTACTTATGATGATGATGGTGGTGATTATCTCCTTTGAAACAAAATAAATCCCTATAATGACTTAAAGGTGCAGTGTGTATAATTACCGGAGATGACTTGGCAGAAATTGAACATAATATTCACAAGTATGTATGTTTTAATTAGTTTATGATCCCATGAAAATAAAAATCATGTTTTTGTTGCCTTAGAATGAGCCATTTTTACCCACATAGGGAGCGGGTACGCTTCCACGGAGGCCGCCATGTTGCACCGCCTTGTTTCTACAGTAGCCCAGAAGGGGCAAACCAAACACTGGCTCCAGAGAGGGACTTCTGCATATTTCGCAGCTACCGTCCCTTCCACAGAGGCTGCCACGTCGCACCGCCATGCAGAGGAGTATTCAGTTGGTTGCGATCTGCAACCTCACCGCTAGATGCCGCTAAATCCTACACGCTGCGCCTTTAAAAAAGTTATTAAAAACTATAGAGAAAGCAAATGATTGAGCTGAAGAAACAAAATATTTAATGTCGTAAATTAAATTGGGTTGCCAGTTGACCCCTAGGTCGTCCCTATTAAACAGGCTGTTACTTTGGAACCTCTGATAGAATTCTAATAGGTACATCTAGAAATCTGAAAAAAAAAAAGGAAAAAAGAATAATAATAATAATAATAAGAAGAAGAAGAAGCAGGAGGTTGTAGATGTGAAACATGTGGTTGATACTGTAAATTGACTAGGACACTGTGCACAGGTGGCTGAACGTGGCTAAAACACTGTACTGCTGTTACTATTCTAAATACATAGCATCAAAACTTAATTTCACAGTATATTTAGGAATTTATATGAGATTTGTGAACGATAGAGATAACTTAAAATACAAGATGGTCGATCTTGGATTTTCTTTTTTTTTTTTTTTCTTTTTCCTCAACAGCAGCTGCGACTTTTTTCCAGAACTGCCAGAAAGCAAAGTTGAAGAATTATAACATAAGGAAGAAATATTATGCGTTGCTTTGTGATGTATTGTGTCCGTGCGTTTAAATAACTTCAGACTTTATTCGTGAAATACAATTGTTTTATTTGCAAAATGATACCGGTTACTACATTGAATGAAGCACTGAAACAAGCCACTGTGACATCGCAAATCACCACTAAAAAGACATATTCAAAGTGATTTATTGGAACTCAAATGGATTGGTATGAAAGAGAACAGGAAGTTAAGTGTCCTGTAGCTCTCCAAAACAAAACATTTGGCGGTAACTCTCCTGGTTCAAGACATAATAATAATAATAATTTTAAAAAAGAAAAGTTTTACAAACAGGTTGTCAACAAAGACTATGTCTCAGTTTTGCCATTTCATTTTTTATCAAAAGACAATAATCTTAAAAAAAAAAAAAAGAAAAATAAAATAAATAAAAAAAAGGCACCGCTGCAGGTGTTTGAATTCAGAAGTTACACCGTCCGTTGCAGATTCACACAAAACACTTACTGTTAATGGTTATATATGCGGTAGAGCTGTAATAAGTTGTAGAAAACTCGGAGCTGAAACAGACAAAATATCAAACAGCTTGTAAGGTTAAACTGATATCGTCAGAAAAAGGTCTACAAATGGGTTGTTTGTACAAAATGTTGATTGCCATTAGGTTAGAGGTGGCCGAGATGTGGAATGAGCTTTAGGAGCCGCTGTGCTGGCGTCGTATTCCCTGCAGAAGAGGAGCGGAGCTTTATTTTACTGTAAGTTTTTATCTTATTTTGGTCAGGAATTGCAGTTGGGAGCGCTCAGAGACTCCTATTATATACTATGGTCAACAGCTTGTTCATGGGATAAAGGTATTTAAAATGCTTTCACTCACAGCGGGACCTGCACATCACTTCAGATTCACGATCCTATATCGATCTTTAACCATTTTTATCGCGAAGAAACCGCTCCGGCCATTTATTTGTTTGATAATCCAAACGCACAGATTTAACTCAAACTATGCTTCACGTGCATTTCTCTCCTCGGCACCTTTCGGCGGAATTTGGATGTGTGGGCCGGGCGTCGCGACCACGGCAATAACACGTCCGCGCATCTATCCCAGTTTGTGCTTTAGTTCGGTTCAGTTCAAAGTTCTACGACCTCGTCGCCTGCGAGAATCTAAGAAAAGGAAAAACCAACCCCTCCGGACGGAGGCGGCGGGAGGCGAAGGTGGCGACGAAAACGTCGACGGGAAGCTGCGCAAAAGTGGAGCGGCGGCGACGACGACGACGTTTCTCCTCGCGACGGATTTGACAAGAGTTTTTTTTACGACCAAACACGTGGAGCGGGAAGTTCCCCACACCTCCATCTCCGTCACTATCCGGAAACTGCAATTGTTAAGCACTATTTTCAAGCCATGCAAAATATGATAAGCCCCACTAACGCGTAGTTTCTGGATAACAGCAATCTAATCGCCTCGGATGAAGATGGTCTAATCTGACGCTACTTGTCATGGGTGTGGAGGTAACATGCATTCATCTCCACGCGCTTCCTCTGGAGCCTGTTTATTCTTACAGGCGATAAAGTTAAATACTTATTCCATCTTTATATCCCTCGCCCCAGCACATACAGTACTGCGGCGTCCACTCTTATCATCTATGAATTTCACCCACATCAGTGATAAATAAACCTCTTGTCACCAGGAGCCTCGGTGGAATTCACAATAAAGAGTATTAGAGGCCAGCCCAACAAAGGAAAAAATACTTTTAGTCGATTAAATACTGTACGCTTGTTTGTTTGTTTGGGAGAAAGAAAAAAAAAAGATTGTTTCGTCGGCTTGTTCTTACACACCTTACGGTGGTGGTTCACGACCTGCGGGGGCCGCCGCAGACGGCGGGGGCGGCCGCGAGGCCTCGGACGATTTGAGGCATATATTTTATTTTATTTTTTTCAAATAGTCAAATAGTGGTTAAAAAAAAAAATATAAAAAATCCACAAGAGGACTGAAACATTACATTCTGACAAAATCTTGCGCGTTTGATATCGGGTTGGGGGGGGGGCCCCGGGTCTCAAGGTGTTTCCAGTTCGGCAGCGCGGGCGCCTCATCGCTGCCACGCCCCGCGGCGCGCGAGAACCAACACGTACGCCGCTCGCGTAGAAGAGTCCGAAGACCAAACAAGCACCGACGTCAAGATTTCCACCGAGAGCAAAAAAAGGCGTCGAGCGAACGGGGAACGGGAAACGGACGCCCTCGCGGACTTTTAAGTCGGCGCCGTCTGCACTCCGACCGCAATCTGGCGAGTGGAGGACACCGGGTTTGATGTCATGGAAGCACAGTCATGGACACGGGCCGAGGGTTTCATGAAAGCTATGCACAGTATTTACACCAGACCAGAGAGAGGGAGGGAGGGAGAGAGAGAGAGGGAGAAAGAGAGAGAGAGCACGTCACCGCGGCGTCGCTTCTCAAGCCGCCGGCCCGCGGGCGGGGGACGGACGACGGGGGGGGGAGGCGGCGCGACGTCGTGGGAGGCGAGGCGAAAGCGTCGGCGGGCTCCGACCGGGGCACAACCCCAGAGTAAAGGTCACGGTTGCTGCCCGGAGTTATTTCATTCAGGAAAAAAATAAGCCACCCCAGAGTCCACGCTATAAACAAAAACATTCATCGAGAAGTGAAATCGGGACCTACCTATCACTGGGTTGCGTGCATTTCTGACAACCAGCGACTAACTACTACACACATACCGTCGCACGTCATTACGCGGCGCGGCTTCTCTCAGCGCCGCGCTATATACATGTTTTTTTTAACCCCCCCCCCCCCCCCCCAGCAAAAAAAAAATGAGGAAAAATAAATAAATAAAGGGGAGTCTTTTGTCGGGTAATTCTCACGCAGCCAATGGCGGCTGCGGCCCTCGCGGCTAAGGCCTAAAATGGGAGTCGGGGGCGACGCCCTCCCGGGGCGACGGGGCGGCACCGTCGGAGGCGGAGGGAGCGGCGGAGGGAGACGCTGGAGTGCGTCGGCCGCGGGGGGCGGGGGGGGGGGCGTCTACATGGATTCGCCCAGGGAGTCGTCGTCGTCCAGGGACAAGGGCAGGTAGAGGTCCTGCACGCCCACACACACACACACACACACACACACACACACACACACACACACACACCGGAAATAACATTCAGGCTTGAGCAGAGGATTCGGAAAGTACGAAACGCGGCATCCACCCCCCCCCCCCCCCCTTTCCCAACAGAGGTGGAGAATCCGGGTTCAGGGGGTAAAACTCCTCTCCGGTGTTTTGATCCAACCGTGTGCATTAGCTGATCGGCGCACGGCTGGGGCAAAAGACAGGGCAGGGGCTTCTGCTCCCTGGATCGGGAACTTTCCACCTGTGGGTTGCGTGGGGGGGGGGGGGGGGGGGGTGAGGTGATGGATGTGGTGTGCAGGGCGGGCGAGGTACCTTCTCCTTGCGGGCGAGCCCCGGGCTGTTGGGGTTGGAGGTGGAGGTTGGGGAATGCTTGGAAATTGGGGTGGAGAGCTGGCTGCTGGAGCCCGTCCCATTGGCTGAGCCGCAGAGATGAAGAGGAAGATGAGAGAGAGAGAGAGAGAGAGAGAATAAGAGGCCAGGAACAATTTGTTAGAAGAACAACAGCCAAGTGTACTGAAGAGGCGCAAATCTTCCGTCTTAATTTGAACGGTTCTAATTGATTCTTTTAGTGTTTATTATTTTAACTGCATTGTTCGTGTCCTTTTATTTTTAACTTGATTTAAAAAGGGGGAAAACTGCCTGTTTCCATATTTTCCAGACACTAAGTAAAATTGCGTGAATTAAGGATTAGGATTGTGGTTTAGAAAATAAATAATATAAATAAATAAATAAATATTCTGCGGGATAAGAGCAGTCTGTACTGAGCAGCCGGTGCTGGAGTGAAGTCATGGCTCCTTTCGCAGCGCAGACAGAGCCTGTGTCTGTGTCCTGGTCCAACTAGGCCTGTGTTTGTTCCTCCGCACTAGACAACGTTTTATCCACTCCCCCACGTGGTGCCAGGTTGCTAGGGTTTCTTCTGTGGGCCACCTTGCGCTTGAGTCCAAGAGAGACAAAAGTGTCGTTCTGTCTGTTCAGTGTTTTAAAAGCATTTTTCTTCCTTTTCTGCATCACCGATAAAAAGATTTCCGAGAACTTTGAGCCAGATGGCCGATGTAATTCTGCGCCAGCGGGAGTTGAAAGCTGTCCGCGCGAAGCTTTGTTGTGAGCTAACCCACATTTCCCCACTCACAATGACAGTTTTATCATTTATAAATTGATTTACACGCAAAAGAAAATTCACAGTTATTACCTCTGGTGTGCTCAAAGTACAGTCAAAGTACAGTACGCGTCCATTTTGGCGCCTGGCAAAGCACACTCGTCTTTTAAGCCGTTGTTCCTAAAAGTAAAGCATCCGTTCTGTGGAGTCTACGAGGAGGTTTTGGAAAGCCAGGGACGGGATCAGACACCAAAGAGAGGAGGTGTCCAACACGCCGTTTGGGAGAGACCAGATCCAACGGGATTCTAGAACAACTTGCGGATGTTGGGTTCGATTATCTGGTCTGGATCCACCTAAAACAATTTAACCTATATACATTTTATTTTTTATTTTTAACTTATAAAACCCTTGAAGTCGTTTTATCTTCCCCACCCTCACCCCATTATATTCCCAAATTTCACATCAAAAGTAAAGCCAAGATGAGGAAAAACAAATCCTGAGTGAGAATTTCTTTGCTCTACTTCCCAACCTTGACAAGAAAAATGGCCTTAGAAGTGTAAAATGGCAATATCGATCAATTCCAATGGAAAAAAAACCAAAAAAAAAACCCCAAAAAATAAAACTGAAAAAAGCAAAACATGCAGAAAAGAGATGAATATATAAAGCTTTTTTATTAGAAAACATTTGAAGAACACATAAGAACAAATCAGAATGAATCAGATTCAAACATGCAGTAACTCATAGCAACATACCAATTTGGTTGATAACATTCATGAAGAGCAGAGGAGAACACCTAAAAACAACAGACCGGGTTCTTTAAATGTGTCAGTGTTTGAAACGGGGGAACTTACGACAGCCGCAATCTTCCTTTCATAACATCTCCCCCGGTGGTATTCGCCCGCTTAACGCGGCGACCTCTCCAGCCGCACGGCAGACTGTTTGGTTAACGTTTAAAGTGGCCCAAACACGGAGCTCCCGGGGGCAAGCTCCCTGCTAACCGGAGCCCCCAAGCCAAAACTGCCACTTACCTAGGTCGCCAGCTGGCGCTCACTTACTTCAACCTTTGATGCATGAACGTATTATTTGCGGTTTATTCAAATTAGGACGACAATGCCGTGCATTGTCCGGGGATCTAACCAGGTTTACCATCACCGCGTACCATCGAATCGGCTCGTTTATCCGGGCTTTTCATTGTGAATATCTGCAAAATGTCGCAGATACTTGCAGCCAAATACATACTATGTCTTTGGCTCTAGTATTCTCTTCAGATTAGCCTTAGATAAACAAAGACAGACTTGGAGTGGGACCATTCTGCTTTGTGGGTGGTTACTGGGCTGAGTTTGGATATTTTTTTTTTTTTTTTTGGGGTGGGGGTTTGTGGCCAGAGGCACCAATGACCAGTCTGCCGCTGGCGCTTCAAGCCCAGACCGACAAAGACCCGAGAGTACCACACTTTGAACACCTGCTCAGACTTTCGTTTCGAACCTAGACAATAAAATTATAATTAGACATTTATAAAAAAAAAAAAAAAAAAAAAAAAAGTACAACAAAATAAATAAAAAGGGCACATGCACAAATGCAAAATATATTAAAAAAAATGCAAACATGCAAATAAAGGGTGACGAATATTACAATTTGTTGTTTTGGGATATGGACAGTTAAAGGTTAAGAAGGGGAGCGGATGGAACCTGCTTGTGCTCTGTTGGAGCTTCATTGAACTTACAGCTTATATATATGTAGGTTACCGCAGTCATGGCTAATCATTAATATGCAAAATATGTAGCATGTGCATTTTATTCCTATTTAAGTGTTAATGTTTAATCCTGTCTTTCCCCCCCCTTGTCAGTACAAGCTCTCCTGTTCTGTCGGCCGATCAGCCGGACTTGTGTTGTATCATTGTATCAACCGGCTTTTAACCGCTTTTCTGCTGTATTTGTGTTTTTTTTATTTTTCTTTTATATATAAACAGCCCATTTAATGGTCCTAGGGTTCCAGCGGCCCAGCGCAAACTCCCCCCGACACCGTCACACGGCGGTGGCTGAGGCTGGCTCAGATAATAGAGGGCTCACTCGATTCAGCCGGAGACTTGCAGCGCTGAATCGGGTCGCCGGACTTTCCCAAAACCTTCGGAGTCTTCGGCCCCTTCATCACCCTGCATTCTGTGGACGGACACACACACACACACACACACGCACACACACACACACACACACACACACACACAAATGATAACACCTGAAATGCATCGCAATACATGTAAAAAGACAAGGGGGCGGTTTGGCGGAC
The DNA here is from genome assembly GCF_960531495.2 of Zeus faber. NCBI lineage: Eukaryota > Metazoa > Chordata > Actinopteri > Zeiformes > Zeidae > Zeus > Zeus faber. The sequence goes on along the minus strand of NC_137200.1, from coordinate 26,944,639 downwards.
ACAGCTTAAACCAAATTTTAGAGTGAATCGCACTTTTAATCTGGACTGACTGCAATGGCCTCTCGCGGTTTAAAATAGGGTCAGACTTGCCCTGGTCCTGGTTTAAACTAGAATCACGGTTGCACATCTCCGCCGACCAGTCAGGTTGCAGTTGACATCCACGCCTGTCCAGATGCGTTTTGCGAGGTCACAGCTACTGCGACCGTCGACCACCAAATTGTAATCAGTTCATCCTCGAGTGGAAGCGGACGTTTGTGCCCGGTGTCACGAAATTCTCTCCAGGGGTCTCGGGATATGACTTTCGCGGGAACGGGAGGGACAACCCGAAAACCTGACGCCTCCGGCCATCGCGACGTTCTCAGATAAGTGGTTGTTCATAGACTCAGTCATTGATTTCTTCAGGGTGATTGAAAGGTCTTCATATACCCCTTGCCCCAATAACACCCGCCAGCATGCGGCATTTGTCACCAGTGGGAAAGGAAAATCCCAGGTTTTAGTCCCTGGTCAAATGATCCGGCAACAGAAGTGGGTGTCGAAGTTCCGGACATTGCCGTATAAATAGAGAGAAATATATCTGTGTCTCATGCCATCGTTTCGTATCCCATTTAGAATCCAAAATGCCAATCAGAAGTTACTGACTTTCTTTTGGGGGCCGTGAAATGTCGCGAGTGCGGTGATGGCGCCGCGGGGGGCACGGCGGTGAACCCCCACGCTCCCTGCCGGGCCCCGAGTCACTCCGGTGTCGCCCCGAGCCGCTCCCCGCCTCCGAAGGAGCATGGAGTATCCGTGCTGCTGGGGGCTCCGCGCCGCTCCCCCTGCGGTGCTGGGTCGTTCATGAACGATCCGGTTCTTTTGAACGCCGCAAAATATATATATATATATTTTTTTTTTCTTTCAAGTTTTACAGTTTTATGTCGTTTTGTTTAGGTTGCTGTCTCCTCCACTGTTTTATTTCAAATCACACTGGCGCCATGACACGCCCCTTTTCCGACATTTTCATGACGTCGGAAGTGACTCACCAGGAAAAAAAAAAAACCATAAAAAAAAACAACTGAATTTAACCTGGCAATGGGAAAGATGTCAATCGTCTGAGTCAGGTTGACTCGCTAATTTTGGTGTGAAAACAGTAATAGTGAACCTGTACAGAAAACCCAACTGCAGATATACAGTACAAGCCATGTGTCTGGTGATGGGACCTCAGTAAGAATCAGTGAAATGCAACAAAATGCAGGAGGGTTTTTTCCAGGCACAACGGCCAAATATTTTATGGCAGCAGAGGCTGATGGTGTTTTGTTTCCCCGGCATGCTCATTTGGGATCCCATTTTCAACAGACACAACAAAGAGAATTCACTTTCATAATTGCTCCATTGTTCTCTGTTGTATAGGTCACAGTCTTGTGCTTGAGACAATATAATTAGTATTTATCCTATTGCCTAACAGGGCTCTATCCAGTGTCATGGAGGGAATTCAGCGCTGGCGTGCAGCAGAGTTTTTTTTATTTTTGGCCGTTACAATAACCAGGCGAGGTAGAGCCCAGACATCTCTAACTTGCCCTCCCTCTTTCCCTGTCTGCCTACACCGTTGCAACTGCCAGAGCCCCCTCTCCCTCCCTCCCTCCCTCCCTCTATCAACAGTGGCCTCCATCTCATTCCTCTACTCTCTCGCTATTGCTAATTATACTATCTGTCCTCCCTCCGTCTCCTGGGACGCACACGCACACACACACACACACACACACACACACACACACACACACACACACACACACACACACACACACACACACACACACTTCTGGTGCGCCGTCGCAGCCGTACTTTTGAAAGGTTCTCAGACCGACGGCTTGTCTCGTCTGCTCAGTACACGCTCCGCTCAAAACCGCCTCTGGTGCATTTGTACATAATTCCGCTCGGCTTTCAAGCAAATTTTTTTTTTTTTAACTGTACAAACAAGCTCGCAGACATTCCCCGTGTGTTTATTCACAGTTTTGGGGGGGGGGGGGGGGGGGGGGGGGGGTATTCGAAGAACAAAGTGAAAAAAAAATTCACAACAGACTGAAATCTATTTTGGCACTGGAGCCAGCCGCGGTGCCGTGCTGGAAGGGTCTATAAGGAGTCGTAGAACAGACGGGGCCAGGGCCAGCTCGTTGCCGTTGGACTGCCCTGGACTTAACGATGCCAGTTATTTTGGATTCGCCCCACTGACCTTGGTTACTGTGGGCCCACTGAATCCACTTAAGGTCTACTTTCAATTGGGCAGTGAGTTGAAAGGAAGAAGCAAGAAACCGGATCATTGTACAGTAAGTACACACTGGCGGGGAGAGAGGAACGAGGAGGACGCCGACGCTGCGTGGGACAAATGAGCCCTTCATTACGGCGGTATATGGTTTCAAAGACGTTCCTATCAGCGGCGGACTGTGAGTGTTGGAGGTACAGCATAAAAAGCAAGAGGCATGGCAGTAGAACAAAATGGCAGTGGAATGTCCGCTTAAAAAAAACGGGGCTTTCACGTGGGGAGCAGAGCAGAGCTCCCCCCTCCTCACCATTATCAGCAGCACTACCACTATCAGCTGGCCTAAACCTATCAGCACCCAGATGAATGGCTCTTCCTCTACCTATTCCCATCCCCACTGCTGGCTGCAGATAACAGTCTGCAGTCTCCTCTCCCTCCCACTCACTGTGCCTCGCCGTGGTCTCCTCCCACCCCCATCCCCCCTCCCTCCCACCCTCTCCCTGTCACAGACACTGTATATTTTCTCTTTACTAGACACACACCTTGAGCTTAGCAGGCTTCAGGAACATCTAATCCGACATCTTGCAGATACATTCAATTGGGGGAAAAGACCAAAGTGAGACACTTTAATAGGCTTGCGACAAATAAAGAATTGTCTTCTCCTTCTAAGGAGACAAGCTCTGAAGTGCTTATTGCTCAGTCTTCAAGGACGCATCCATTTTACAGACATCACGGACTCGGAAGTCAAAAACAACCAGAATCGCACCTTTCTGGATAACAAATCTAGATCTTTTGTATGTCTAAATTTACAATCTAATGTCAAACAAAGTTGCGTCACCATTATCTTATGCCACTTAACACAGAAATTACACTTAAAGTCACACAGGATTTAAAAAAAAAAAAACTTAAATAGTATAAAAATACGTAGACAATGATATTGACCGGTCTTAACAGACTGTGATCAATTCATAACTGGAAAATACTGGCATGGGTTGGAGGAGGGTGCAGCAATTGGTCATGTTCATCATGTTCCCAGTAGCAAGTTTCTGCCACAAGGTGGCGTCATCCAACTCCCCTGCCATTACAATCTGTACTTGGTGTATTGTGAGATGAGGTGTCAGCAAAGGGGAGTTACCGTTCACATCCAGAGAGAAGTCATCCTGGGCGTAGCGGAATTTCTCTGGTCCGCATGCAATAAAAACGTCGTCTTCACCAAAGAAATCTTGAAGGCAGGTGACCTGTGGAGTCGAAAGATATGTGTATAATATATTTTATATACGGTTATAAATTGTATCAAATTATTTGATATAAATTGCAGTATAAAAAATAAAAGAAACGTTGCCGAGTTCCCCCCCCCCCCCCCCCCCCCCAATCTCATGCCCTTCACCTCTTATCAGAGATCAATTTAATCACATATAAGAGACAAAGGGTAATATAGTAACCAAACCCAGGAGCTTGCACGCCCCAAGGAGGCATGTTTAATCAGAATTCATAGTAAAATGTAGTACATCTACAATGCTGATTCAGGACTGATTAAAAAAAATGATGCTTCCAGTTCATTTAATTGTAGTGAAGAGATTATGTTAATTGTGCTCAGTGTACGGCTCGACAAAATGTCCACGGTTCACTCACAAAACGTCCATGATAACTACAAATAGTATTGGATAAGAAGCTTCAAACAGAGCTCTGAGACAGCTTCAGGCAGACTCCCACAACAGAAGAGGGACAACACCCCAAAGGCACCTTCTGCCGCGGTAACTGCAGTCACGGGAAAAATATAATAAATACTGATCAAGACAGGATCCACAAGACCTACCAAATTACAAGAATTATCCATTGCAACTCTGCACATGTGGTCTAGAGACTTCAATGGGAGGGTGACAAAAGTGTTTCACAAACAGGGGACACGCTGGATCCATACCCTGAAGGCCACCACTTTCCTAGGACTAATAGGAGACACAGATTCCTCCCCATGAGAATATGGGGATTCAGAGGTTAGAGTTTTTAAATTGCGGCTTTTTAACCTAAAACAAAAAAAAAAAAAAACCGAGTGAGTGCCTGGTGTGACATTCTCGTGTTCGCTTTCGTACGAAGTCCACCCCACCAGCATCTCCAGATTGATTTAATGCAGTTAAACATAGTGTTGTTTTTATCTAGCTTCAGGAAGTAGGTCAGGTATGTGTTATACTTGACACGTCAACATGGCTTTAAGCTAAAGGCTACCAGATAAAAACACAGATACAAACAGACAAGACGGTGTAATAATGTTACACCTTTATCTGTAATGCCTAAATGATTCAGCTCAGATCAGACCGGCTTCTCCGGGGCCTTTTCCATCTACAGCAGCTGTTGACACAATATGGCCCACTTAGTGGACAGATGTCTCTGGACACACCTTCTTCCCCTTAGCTCTCCAATGATGTGGCCCTGCTACAGATTATAGAAGCCCCTATTCTTTAGTTCTTCTTTCAGACCAGAGGAGGCTGGAACAGTTTCAATTTCACGGCAAGGGTCGTTACGCACCTTCCCGGCACCTGTTTTAGATTTTAATATCTAGGATACGCAGCCCATATTCTGTCATATACCGCATGAACAGCAGTCGACAAATTTCTCCAGCATGTTGAGGAAAACAAATAAAGAGGAAACACTGAGAAGGACTCTTGTGTTTCCGTGCCGTCCAAAGGCCATGCCCCAAAGTTTATGCTTCATTGGGAAACCTGCCAGAATAGTCGGGATGCGTCTCAGTTTCCTTTGTGACACACATCCAAACTATGAGCTGCAGATAATTCTGGAGTACCCCACCCCAGCAGCAGCTGCCATGTTGGTTTTCTGTACCTCTAGATAAGCTAAATGTGATGTGGTGACGGGCTGGCGTGGCATCTAACAGCTGTACTCTTTCTGCGTCCCATAACATTCTCTTCTATAGCAAAGGAAGAGGACAAATTAAACAACGAAGCTTGGGGAAGAGTACCCCAACTCCGGGGACAAAATGCTAATGTGTCACACAAACAGTGTCATCGCTTTGGAGCTTGACCTATTAGGTTTGAGATGTTTTACGTGTTTCCCTCCTGGTTTTAAACAGAATATTTAAAAGTAAATAGCTGGGGAATACGCCTTGGGGGTGAGATGGAGAGTATGAACGACGGCCCCTCTATTTGTAGGTGGCGAGCCGATGAACATGCATGGTGTCCAGATGGGGGATGAGTGGGAGGGATGGTGTGGAGTGTCTCTGATCAGCTTGTTAAATAATCCTAATCTTCCAGTAGAGGTTGATAGCCATTATAAACCGATTTTGGCCTGAGATCCGTCCAAGACTGGCGGACATGTTGCTCAAAATCAGCTCTGCGCTGAATTCACTCGGATAGAACGCAAAAGGTCACGGCAACTTTCAAATGGCTGCAGCAAGGAAAGGGCAGGGCAGCCTGAGAATGTTTGGACGTAGGTAAAAATGCATCATCTCTCCTCGCTGTCTAAAAAGGTCAGCCCACTGTGGCGCCCGGAGGCACGTGGCCGCCAGCTTAAAAGAGGGGAGGGGAGGAAAATAAGAAATAAAAAAAATGGGAATTTACCTTTAAGATGCTTCAAGAGCACCTACAGTATATATCTGAATCTGTTCCACAATCCTACTCCCAACCTTCATAGTCTGATATCCCTCTCTCTCCCTCCACCATCTTTCTCTTCCTCCCTCAGTCTGTCTGTCTGTCTGTCTGTATGTGGTAGAGAGAGGGGGGGGGGGGGCTTCCCCTCAGACTCCAGGTGCCCGCCACCCCCTGTCCCCCCCCCCCCCCGTCCAACCAAGCCCATTCCTAATCTCTGCCTCACCAGCTGTCAGGACCACATGACCCCCGCAAAACCACCAGCACCACCAGCAGCTATGCAGTGACCCAAAACCACAACTGAATTATTAAGAGTTTTCTTTTGCCTCAATTCTAGCCCGCACCCTTCAAACAGGGTGATAGCGGCAGATTTGGGAACACAGTCGCGCAGAGGTCTGTTCCTTCTGCATGCACATAAGGCCCTGATAAAAGATCAGCTTACGCCAACCAAATAGGACCCTCTCCATCTACTGACTTGGTCCATTTAGACTATTCTGTTTTTACTTTTCAGTCACTTCTACTGGCAAAGGGTTTCATGGTCAGGCCATAGGCGGTAGGTGACATCCATAGGTGTCTCTGCATATTATCCTGCACACAGTCCTGTTAATTGATTCTGCACTAGAGCAATTTTCTTTTATGATGAATACTTCCAAGTGTAACTAAGAAAACAAATGGGCAGCCAGTTATTAAATTAACACATTTTGTCAAAAGTTGTCGGTTATGATCAATAAAACAGCTTCAGTGAACTAGGGTTCTTCTTTGTTTATCAATTTGTGTTATCATGGAGCTAAGGCTGCGATTATAAGGCTGCGATTATATGGCTGAGATTAGACTATATAAGAGTTTGAGTTATGTACATGGGAGTACAGAGCGACCCTGATAACACCCATTTGATTTGAGTTTTCTTTTTCAACGTGTGTAGCTAGAATCAAAGCTACTGAGCTGTGTGATATAAAGAGTGTAAAGAAAAAAAAAAAATTCTTTATGAAAGCCCCAAGGCAACACCGACCCCATCCCCTCCACTCTATACTATCATGATCAATAGGGTGGTCTCTGCACAAAACTGTTCAAACTCAGCTCCCCAAAATAAACACCATTACTCATACCAAGTCCGGAAAGCAGATACAACCCACCTTGCTACATTACTCACAGAGACTCAGCAAGACTGGTAACGCTCCAGTCCGTGGCTGGAAACCATTTCCTAAAGGGAACCGCAGCGAGGGGGTCCATTTTGTGAGAGTATTTTGCAGACTAATCATGCTTGGAAATTTCAATGCATATTCAACAGATAGGAGAGGAGGAAACATAGTAGTAGTAAAAAGGTAGCTGCGAGGAAACTCAAATTGCCTCAGGCTCAACACCATTTCCACTCCCTTTGCCGACAATTTTTTTTTTCCCCAAAATTGACCCACGTTTATAGGATAGGGTCCTGGCCTACCAGCTTCTATTTTACCAGAGTATGGCGCACCGGATACAGTTTGTTCACAGATGAGCCGGTCCGGCCGCGCTATTTGCACCGTCATGGAGACCAGCTGGCGCCTGATGTTGCTGCACCCCCCCCCCCCCACCATGTCTGTCCCACCCCCGCCACACACTCAAAGGGATAAAGACTTCCATTTGGCATAGTGATGCGGCCTCGAGCTTATTACATTTTATTTCCACCTCTTTGGGGGCCTGTTTGTACTCACTTGTTGATGTGGTACACATGCAGCGTGGAGGAATAACGGGGACAAGAGGGGGAAACGGGTGCTAACGCAGCGGGAGTGGATGCATTTTAGCTGACGGGTGCGTTTGAGACGCTTCATTACGTGAGCCACACCTTTCTGGGATCCTGTCATCATGTCTGCCATAGCGATGCGTGTCTGTGCAGTGAGTGAACTGTGCTGGTGGTGGGGGGGATGGGGGGGCAAATCGGGGGGACCGAATGTAAAGAGCACACTCAGCGTATTAAAGCCATTGTCAGAGACAGAGTCCATCACGGCAGAGCTTATTGCCATGACAACTGCCTCCACTGCCAGGCAAGGCACAAGAGCACTGAGCACGAGAGAGAGGACAGGGGTTTTTCCACTCCCATTATGGACGTATTCATACATGATGAAGCCCCGATTCCATGTTCACGTACTTGTGATTTACTATTCTTTTCCAGCAGATTTCTATGAGAAGTGAGTCCCTTTTACAATGAATTGCAATATTTTGTTGCCTTTGTATAGCATTGTGACCTTGTGGTTGAAGCACAAGTGGTGGAAAAATATAGTACACTATCTCAGGTGGTTCAGCCTCAATAAATGGACTTAAAATACTACCACATTTTAGTTGAAGCTCTAAATTATATAAAAAATAAAAAATAAAAAAAAAAGTGTAGTGCTTCTTTGGAGAGGATTCAGAAAAACATGCAAGTGAAACATCAGAATTTGATTTGAGCACAACCCCCATACTCGAATGACATCAGAATTTAATTTGCATTCATTTGGCCGAGTCCCTTCCCACATGTTCAAATGATAAACTAGCACCGGAGCTACAGTGCGAAACAAAAAGCAGTTCCAGGAAATGGCCATTTAGACATGTTCTCTCCAACACGTTGCATTTGGAGTTGTTGAGGACAGCGGTAAATGAAGAAATTCTGCAGTATAATTATTCCCAGTCACTGAATACAAGAATCATCCTAATTTGCTTTAAGAATAGAAAATGTCTGCTGAATGAACCCACCCCACCCTTTTTCGACTGAGTTGAAAAGGAAAATGGGCGTGATTTTTTTTTTTTTTTTTTTCTTCCTCTTCCCCTTTACTCCCCCCACTAACAAAAAAGAGAGGAGGGGAGGTAGTCTGCAGAGCTCCAAAGCATGGCAGTGTTCAAAAAATTCTAAAAGCAAATATGACAAGAGGCCATTTCATAAACGCTCAAAAATTGCTTCTAAATAGCTTAGAAGCCCCCCCCCCCACCACATTTCTTTCTCTAACCCCCCACCCTGCAGCGAAACACATACACACCATGAGGGCCGTCACCCCTCCCTCCAATTAACACACACAGAAACAAGCAGATGACAATTGATTTCCAATAGGATCAAATAAATAACTCTGAAGCAAAATACAGGATGTGGTGACTGACAGACCGGTCCACGCCAGCTGGGCTCTCTTTGTGCCTGGGATGTGGTTTCCTAGCAACCGGTCCCAGCAGCTAGCGCTACGGAATGGGAAGGAGGAGGAACGGTGCAGAGTCAGGGAGGGGCGGAGGAGGCACTGCATCAATATAGCCTCCACCATATCACCTCCACCGCGGAGCAGCTGCAGTTTGCAGCCTCTGCACACAAAGAGCCCCCCCTCAAAAAAAAAAAAAAAAGCCAGAGAACATTTCTCACAGTTCAGTCTATTACAATGAAAATGAACCCATGACTGAACTCAGATCAGATCTGGGTAAACTGGTTAAGGTGAAATTTAATGCATTTTCTAAAGTACAGGGCTTTAATAAAGCTGTGTGAAATACCGTCTAATGATGCCTTCCTTTATCCCCACTTTCAAGGTATGAAAAACATTACGCCACCAACAAGGACTGCTCATATAAATACTTTTATAAAATATTGTCTGAACCCCGGTATGATGAAATCAAAGTCAAGATAATCTAGCCTTGTAGTTTTCAAATATATGAGGGCCCAGCAGCTTGTGACCTCAACCACCCAATAACAAAATTCCATGAACAATGACAATGGAGAGAAGTGAGAGAGAATGAGAAATACTCCGGCATATGTCTTTAGCCCCCAGTCCTCCTGTCATTAATCATGAAATAAGAGAGGTCCCTCCACAAGGATCACTGATCATTTAGCCATACTGTATAGAGAGGTAAGAGAAAAGGCCGTGTACCAGATTTAGAAGTTCATATACACATGCTAATTGTCAGAAACACGTTTTTTTCCCTTCTCAATTTCCACGTGTTGTGTGTGTGTGTGTGTGTGTGTGTGTGAGACTACTACGGCTGGGTATTGGTAATCGATACCTTTAAGGGATCGACCGAAATAACCAAGTAGTATCAAAACTTCTCCAGTCAAACGATACCCGCATTCGATCCTTTTTGTACCCAGGTCTAGAAAACGCTGACTGTTGGTATGGTTTTACTCGTAGCTAATCACCGCAAGCGTTTCATTTTTCAATTTAATGAGACGTCAAGGCGTGTGAGTGGCTCACTACTGCAGCGGCAGCTACAACAGTCTGTTAAAGGACGGGTTCCCAATTTTTAAACAGTCGGGTAAAACAACATCAGGTGTCCATATGAACAGGGAGAGAGGTTTTCCTCGCTATGATCCTTCCTCCTGTACTGGCTATTTGTTTAAAATTATACTGTACTATACACCACTGTACAGTAATTTGGTATTTCGATAAACGATTCCAAAGTGTATTTGTGTAATATTCATTTGGAGCGGGAGGAGTGGCATTACACTACTAAATGCTTCCTTTCACATGGTGGGCATAAAAAGTAGTTAAAAAAAAAAGGTATAGAATGAAGTACCTTATTGGTTTGACGTTTTCACACACACACACACACACACACACACACACACACACACACACACACACACACACACACACACACACACACACACACACACACACACACACACACACACACACAGTATATAAAAAACGTGAAACCAATAGGGTACTTCATTCAATACCTTTATATATCAGAACCTTAAACTCAAACAGTACAGAAAATCAGTATTTCATATTTATCTGCAAAGTCATTCTTTCTGACAATCTCATGGCGTATGCCGCCCCCCTAAAAAAAACCCCAATAATAATAAAACATACAGCGTAGTAAGGACTCCCCGGCACCTGTCCAGCAGACGCCGTGACAACTGTCCAGGCGGTTAACCCTAATGCTTCTGCTATTCCCTCATGACAACACCCTGAATAAAACATGGCGTCCTTTTAGCGCAGCCCTTTCAACCGGTTGCAGAGACGCTGACTTTTAGCGACAGCTTAGACCCTCAATTAGACCGGGAAAAATCCCTGACTAGACATCTTTTTTTACGTGACTCTGAATCCACCGTTCTTTGCATTCTTCCATCATTCTAGACATTAGTTGTTGAAGGGATGATGGCGTAATGATTCTGGCTACATCTTATGGTTAACTGTTACACATTAATTGAATATTTATTTTTTTGTGATATATCTTGACCGGACTGTGCCGCTCCATGTACAGTTTAAAATGCCATCTTTTGGTATCACTTGGCCATCTGGCGACAAGGATATCGCAGAGGTGGTATGCAGTCCCCCTCCTCAACATTTCCCAATCCCCTACTGTTTCCTCTCACGGGCTCTGAATCGTGTATGGCTAAAACAGCCCGTGGCCACTGAACTGGACGCGTGACAGGGTGGTCAAGGTTACTCGGGACACTCCACCGTTTGTCTTTTAGTGTTCTAGTAGGCTACGGCGATCACAGGAACGGCTTGTTTCAGCACATCCACAATGTGGACTGTGCAGATCACAGAGCAGGAAGGAAAGTCAGTGTCCCACCACATTGTCACAGACTCACAGATTTCAAACACACGCTCCTTTAATTCTCACGACTCACGACCGTCTTGCTGCAAAATCTTCACTTGCACGACAGCTCTCTCAGAATATTTGAGCCCATTTCCGGTAAGGCCAGCGACAACTGGCCAGACCATATACTCCTGAAGTTGGTACAGCTGACTTTGCGACCGTCAGACAAAGCGGGTTTCTTTCATTTGAATTTGTTAAGGCTCTCCAACCCCCGCTTTGATGCGTCTGAGAGAGCAGAGACTACAAAGCAGGACTGTTCTCGGGCACATGTGAACCAAAACTACCATACATGGGAAAAGGTACACACCTTTAATAGTGTTGGTGATGTGCACGTTAAGACAAACAATGGGGTCTTTCACGTCCCATTCCACTCCTCACGAAACAAAATGCACCATCTTCCTTGGATTAACAACAGGTAATAATGTAGAAGGAACAAACGACAATATAGGGCTTGGTCCTGTGTGCACTGTGAACGACGTGGCTGGAAGATTGTGCTTGCCTGGATGGATCAAGAGTCACATACTGTAGAGGGAAAGTTACCAGTGGCCTAAAAACACAAATACTGATGGACAGGATAATGATGACAGGAGAATTATTTTTGAAAGAAATGTGTTGTGTGAGAGGATGAAAGTTAGATAAAAGATTTGATACAATGGAGGTAACTGGATACAGAGGCTGGTTTTTAGGTTGTGTCATCATTGATTGATGGTGAGAGTCAACAATGTGTTCTGCAACCAGCCTCCATTATGAGTACGGTTGTATTCCTCTTTCGTATATCAAAGTCAATCATTTGCTTGCCTTCTTTGATCCTGACGATATCTGGCTTTGCAGACTTGAATGTATGAATGTTCTGAATCCTGACCACAAAAGCTAATTTCCTCCTGAACCTCATCTGTCCATAACCTTCCCTGGGGAAGAGGACCAATTCATGTTTTCCGGATTATGGCGTCTAAGTGTGCAAAGCCAATAGTGCACTTAGTAACATCAGCAAGTTTTAAATTTGCATTTGCATGTTCCTCTGTACTTTCCACGTGGCCTTCACCTGACCTGAGATAATTGAGTCATCAGAGCACTGTGCTCGGGCTGGCACCTACCTGCTTTCCATCCAGCGTGTAAATCCTCTTGACCACGCCGCTTTCCAGCTTGATGGCCTCCGTGATATCAGTGAGCACCTGCTCGAAGGAGTGCGCCGTTTTCTTGTTGAGCAGCACGCGCACAGCTTTGCGCGGCTTCACGCCACTGCGCATCACCGTCACCAGCTTGGGCCGAACAAAGTCCTTGCCCTCTTTGGCCTCGCTGGCGGCCTTGGCGGCCAGTGACTGCATGTTCTTCTGGTTGGCCGAGGCCTTCACGTTCACAGACCAGTTGGGGTTCACGTTCTTCGTGTAGTCGACCTTTTTGTAGAAGTTCTCTGAGGCACAGACGTAGCTTTCCCCTGAACCGGCAGAAAGAAAGAGGTTCAGAGCATCAAACTAAACAAACACTTTGACATTTGAGAACAATGACAGTGACCAAGTCATTGAGAAAAAATATTTACATCCAGAGGAATTAGAGCTGTTAGAAATATCTGTACCAGTGGGAGCAATGGTTTCTCGGATTTCACATAATGGAAAATCACATTTTTGGGATTTGATTTGGCAAAGAGTTGGCTAAAAATATATTTCACTGTATTCATTGAGCAAATTTATGAGAAAATGTTATACAAGAAGCTAAAATACCTGGAATATGAATCCCAGGTATAGAAAAGATAATGTTCTGCCAAAGCTTGTAGGTGCATGCATGTGTTTTAAGTGGAAAAGTAGGCCATTTACGTTTAGAGGTTTTCCCATGAGAGAGGAGTGCAGATCTCAGTTTCCTTCATTACATTAGAACATGATTGTCATAACAATACAAAAGAGGAATATTTTAACGCTTGTACAAATGCAATTTTTTCCTTTAGGTGTACAGTATAGTGACAGCTCTTTTTCCAAATGAATAACAGGCGCCCCAGGTTAGAATTATCATAGTAGTCTAAACTCTTCACCAAGTCTAGACTGCCAGGTTAATCTAGACATTTAACGAGGATTCCTCTTAGAAGATATTATTAAGGTAGTAGGGCAATTGGTTAAGACTTGGAGGGATATAGTTAAGCCTTTCTAAGCAGTATCAGCCGTACTGACAACACACCACCAGTGACTAAAATTGAAGGAATACATTGGCAAAAGCACACATTCACCTTTTCCACACACTTAACTAAATATTTAAATTTTCAATGACAAATTTTCCACCAGCCTTCCTTCAAGACCCCGCTGAACTTGCTCAGGGAGGAACAACCAGGTAAGGGTAGTGGAGATTAAGGATGGACAAACTAGATTTTGTTAGTGGGAGATTCCAGAGGGTATCCATTAGGCCAAATGTAGTGCAATGATGGTACCAATTTAATAGGAAGGAAGAAAAAAAAACAGCCTTTACAGTGCAGAACAAAATGGAGTAATTAATTATGCCCCAGAGGGAGAAGGACCTCTACAGAGCCACATACTGCACCACTACAGTACAGACACATCTAATCCTCCTCTTCCTCCAAAGTCACTCTGTCCACTAAAGTGCACCTTTTAATCACCCACCCTTTATCCTCTAAATACTTCAAACTGAAGCAATAAGTTCTTCATTTGAAATATATATACACAAATAATAATTCTGGGCCTATCTATTGTTTGACTCACATTATGGAAGCTCACGTCTACCAACTTGCCCCACTTTCCTGGAAGAATATAATGCTGCTCTCCGGCAAATCAGGACGAAATTTTTGTTGTGGCAAGACAAATGCCCATAACTGAAATCATACTGTAAATTTTATGCAATCTGAAGGTCCTTCATTGTTTACGAAGTGCTGAGAGAAGGATGCAGCGTGGAAACTGGAACTAAAACTATATTGCAGATGCTTCTGCTGTTCAGATTAGAAGTTCATACATCATAAGAAGAGATTACACAAGTCTAGACCAAACAGATAAAACTGGTAATCTTGGAGTACAAGGGGACGGCGATTTAAAACTGGGCTGTAATATCTTAAGAGTGATCACACACATTTGAATCAATCTGGAACCTCGCGTTTCATCTTCACTGACATTGCACGAAACGAAAGATCTACCGTGCAGCTCCATCAGGCTTCCCTCGCCATACGCTTACCTTCCTCTAGCTCCTCCATGGCGGAGATCTTTTGTGCCCCATCGATGGTGAAGATGAAGCGGACTCCCTGTGGCAGGTTGATGTGATCAGAAAGTGAGCGTGTGAGATCGGCCAGAAGAGCGTCAAAGGTGCGAAAGCGGTCACAGGCAATGGCGTACACAATGCCCTTAAAGTAGCGGTCTCCATTGCGGTAGAACCGCACCTTTCTGGCCTTCTTTTCATTGGTGAGGGCCTGGAGGGTGCGTGTACGGTACAAGCTGCAGTGGGCACTATGGGTGGGGCTTGGCAGTCCGTTCATACGCCCACCACGGGCAGCGCGGGATGCCTTGTCTCGCTCGTCAAAATGTCCAAAGTCCAGCTCCATGATGCCCGATGTTAAGGTTTCTGGCAGATGTGTGATGGGTCCGGAGTGTCTGGCAAAAGAATGTTACAATCAGGAGTTAATTTACCATTTCAGGTCACGATTGGGACACAGATATTCCCCTCTTTTTTCTGTTATTTAACCTTTATTTCACCAGGTCTCCTTGGAATTTAGAATCTCCTGAGCAAGACAACTGGCCAAGACGGTGGCAATAAGTCATAAATAGTCATAAATGACACTGCAACATCAATGTTAATCAAAACCAGCAACAAACAGGAACATGCAAGTAAATAAAAAAAATCCCTATTGGCTCAGAAGGAAAGAATGGGAATCATTTCGGGATATAAAAGGACTATAAAGAGGCCATCCCATTGAGCTGTGTTTTTAGTTAGCACGTAAATTGTCTGAATCTGAAATCAGAAAAGCAACAGAATGAATGATTTCAAAAATTATTTCTGGTGCAACAAAGCAAAGAAGACTCTCCTTGCCTTAAAACAAGAGCAATTACAAAAAGAGGTTTCAGATCTTCATGTTGTAAAATGCCAATTGTACGCAAAAATATTTAACTTATAAATAAAAAACTTGCTGATTTTCAACAACAAAAGTCTATATAGCAACTGCTTGACAGAACCCTTAACTCAGTGGCAACACCATAGGTCCCTGAACCTTGTTGTTTCATGAAGTGAGCACCACTTGGGATGTTAAAATTGTTTACAAGAATTATCCTGATGACTATGTCTTTCATTGTCATATTTAAATAATTAGAAGGGCATAAGTGTGATTCACAGGAGAAATTAAACAAAAATGAGGCATATGTCAGACATAGTGAGAGGCGCATGGTTTGCAATTGACAATGCAGGCATTGTTTCATTAAATATTATGGACTGACTAATGCCAACTCTGATTAATGAAGAATATGCCATTTGTCTCGGTGGTGACGGTTGTGGTGGTGGTGGGGGTGGGGGGGGGGGTGTTTTGGGATATGCAACTATACTAGCTGTCAATATTCCCTGTGAATACTTCAAAGTCCTGATCCATAAGTTAAATGTATTTTCTAGCATATTCATAGCCACAAAGTCGGCTTTATACCAAAAACAGCCAAATGATCATACCTGTGGCTTGACTTCTGATATTTCAATAGAAATACATTTCGAAATCATTCTACTTTCATAATGTCAGCATACGAATAATGGATATTGGATGGGAAAAGTGGCAACAGTTCATCTTCTATAGATCTTCCAAAGCAGATTTAAAGTCAAGTGACAATCACAGTTAAACTTAAAGGAATATGGAGCAAAAATAAAAAATAAAACCTAGGCTAGTGACAATCAACGTATATATATATATATATATATATATATGTGTGTGTATCACAAAGAGGTTTGTAGGAAACAATGAATCAAAACAGCACCTAATTGCACCCATGATCAGACAATGATATAGAATCACCTCCTTTCAGGACACTGAAACCCTCCAGTCTATGAATAGCCACTCAATTGGATTTCTAGGTGTTAGATCAGCGCTTGTCAGTTTGATTATCACCAAGGACTAAATCCCTGCTGCAGAATAAGTAATGTAGAAGCAATCTGTCAAAGGGTATAGCTCAATTGGGGGGGGTGCTAAGTAATGCCAACACTGGTGTTTTATACCGGGACAGTCGACGGCAAAACTGGGATGAGGGTGTCAAACTCTGATAATGGAATGACTGCACCACCTGCAGTTTATATGAGCTGAAAGGAGAGAAAAAATCCCCACCACTTCGATATAGCCTTTTAAAGCATTAATCCGTTCCCTCAAATGTCTTGTAAATCCCAAAGTATTTCACAAATATTTCTGCTAGTAAACGGTATGGAGGCTGCTTGCGTGGCCTTCCGGTCGTACCAAGTTATGCTGAGGGGTTCATTGAGTCAGCGAACTGGCAGAAGAATAGCGTTCCCAATTAAAGGCTGACCAGTTCCTGTTTGATCCAGCGAGTGACCGGCCACGCCTTAGTCCTCAATAGCCGCAAAAAGTCATGTAACTGAAGCTTTACATTAGACACCCAAACACACCCACAGACGCACAAAGGAGGACACAAAATGCAAAGAAGTGGAATTGTCTGAATCCAACAAAAGTCCTGCTCCAGTGACCCATCACCAATTTACAGAAGACAATTTTTTTTTGTAGATATTTACTCAAATACTGTATTTCAGTACAATTGTAGTATCTCTACTTCCAAATCTTTTTCTTTTTACTCCACAGATTTTTTCTGTAACGCATGCTAGTATTGTTTATTTTTACCAAAATACTTTTTAGTGCAAGAAATACAATCAGTTCGTAAAGAGGTTTGAATTTAAGTTCGATCCTGCCAACAAGCCAAACAAAACTGGAGCATCGACACTTACTGAAATACAAGGTCCTTTTGGAGTACTTTTCCTTGCGATACTCAAGTACATTTCATATAAAATAGCCAAGTACTTTAATCCGAGTAGAATTTTGAATGGGGGACTTTTTGCTTTTGCCAAAGGCCTGTTTGAGTGGGGGTATTCAACATTTACTTCACTACAGGAAATTGGAATATTTTCCCCACCACTAATAAAAGGTAAAAATGAAGCCAATATGTGCATCAGGAATACACAATACGAAGCCTCTTGGTGAGAGAAATTCATTCACTCTGCCGATGAAAAACCCAGTGTATGCAAAACAAAGACCTGCTTGCCACATGGCTTGAACCCAAACAGTCAGACTTAAAAGGACTACACAGTTCGCAAGCAAGCCCATAACCATCCTTGAATTCATGGTAGCAAATAACTACAATTGTTTAGTATTTGTCATTTTCAGTGTCTCTGTTTTCATTCAACGCATGCCAATTTGACTTCTGGAAAAAAAAAAAAAAAAAGGTGAAACTAAAAACTAAATCAGAACAAAGAAATCTGAAATAAATCTGATTTACGAGGCCGATTGGCATTCTTGGACACTGCCCACTGAAAAAAAACAAAAAACAAAGCCTGAAAGAAACATTTTCTCTGCACGTATCTCAATGGATTCGGGCCTTTCAAGGCGCACGTGCTAATCCACAGCTCTGACAGGGTTTTTATTTTATTATGACAAGCTGGTCTTCAGGGGTGGGACCTCTGCGGAGTGCTGTGCTCCTCAGCTGACAAAGGCCAGCTCTGAATCCCATCTGCTCCAATAATGGGCCGAGCTAATAGTGACCGTTCCCCACTGGAGCATCAACCAGGACAGTCCATTGTCTGGGAGAGCCTTAAAAAAGTGACATCACCCTCCCAGTGCTACAGCACTATTTGCTTTTTTATGATTATTGTTATGATTATTATTATTGCCACACAGAAATACATGACACAACAAAGTTAATTTTTGGAATTCGAGTAATCGTATCATGCTGCTTTCTTTATGTCCTACAATATTAGATGGATTAAAAAAAAAAAAACCCTCACTTTCAGCGTTGACTTGCTGTTCATGTTCATTAAGTGACAACATGCGCAGGCAAACTTAACTGTCGTGCAAAAAGGAAAAATAAAACGCCGTAAAGCCAAAGGCATGGCACCCAACCGAGGCCCAGACACCACAGCATTTCCATGATGGGCTTTCATGCCGAGCTGCTTGTGTGTCACCCACACACACACACACACACGCACAGCTACACAGATACACACACCTACACACACACCTACACAACTACACCCACACCCACACCCACACACACAGCTACACAACTACACACGCAGCCCAATGGCCAACGGCCACATTTCTGTCCAATGTTCTTTCCTCCTTCTTGCCTTAATCAGAAATTCACTCCCGTCAGACCCAAATACGAAGTGAAAGTTTCACAAACATCACACTTCTCATTTACTAATTAAAAAAAAAAAAACAATTTACAAAGAAAATAACTATGACATGAAGTGAGGAAAACCAGCGCGTTGTGCGTTAGTAGCGGTATCACAAACGGAGGTGTGTGTGTGGGTGTGTGTGTGTGGGTGTGTGTGTGTGGGTGTGTGTGTGTGTGTGTGGGTGTGGGTGTGGGTGTGTGTGGGTGTGGGTGTGAGCGTGTGCGCATCTCCCCGCACGCCCTCCGACAGGTTAACAGCGGAAAATAACTTCCACGACACCCCGCGCTACTCCTGCGTCCGGGGAGAGCGGGGTCCAAACGCGGCGTCCGCGTTGGCCGCGGGAACGGGAACCGCGTCGCGGGGGAGGGAGGTGGTGGGAGGGGGGTCCCGGCGGCGGCGGCGGCGGCGGCGGCGACTCACCTGCGTCGGGTACGCTGCGGCTGCTGGCTGCGCGCTGAGGGGGGAGGCGGGAACCGGGAAGGCAGGCTGGCGCTGCCTTTGTCTGCTTCGGAGTGAACGCGAGCGCCGCCGCCGCCGCCTTCCACCCCCCTGCGCCCGGGCTGCTGGGTCCTAAAGGCCCCGCCCCGTCCGACGGAGCCCGGAGGGGCGGCGTCGCGCTACCCCCGGTTAGCACCGTCACCGTCTCGCCGATGGGGGCGGCGTTGACCCTTCGTTCCGAATGAATGGGGGGGAATCGGGGGGGGGAACTAACGGTTAAACTCCGTTAGACTGGGGCGGACTTGATGAATTGAGTTTAT
>NC_137200.1:26762661-26920161 GCF_960531495.2 Zeus faber | reverse complement strand
TTCACTCTTGGAAGTCTGGGGGTGTTTTCGTGTGTTGCATCCCGACAAGTACGACTGGGCCGCATGGCCCGTGCCTCGGTGTGTCAGTGTTAAAGCCAGGATCAGTGCCATCTTGTCGTATTTCCCTGCCATATTTGATTCACTCTGTGTGACAGAATTGCATTATTTTAACAGCCAGTCAGTTCTCCATGGAAGCTCCTTTATCAGCAACCGTTCCGTTGTATTCATATCCAGCACATAAGCGTGGTGGGTTTGCCTGGCAGGGTGGCTCTGAGGCACCGGGCATTCAAATACTGGAGTGGCGCTTTTAAAAGTCACGGTAGTTTCCAAGGCACATCTCCTCTTCACATCCACAATTAAGATGCACAAAGCAATGGAACAGAAAGTCTTGTTTCGTGAAAGAATTGTGAACCAGGGTATCTGGAAGCGGCTTCCGAGGAGTTCCCCCAAACGTTGGATCTCACGGGAAGCTTTTCCGTAGGCTGCTCTGGAGGCGGAGATTACCGTCAAGCAACAGGGAAACGACAGGTTGCTCGTTTCTGGCCTAATGGGGAATTTTGCCGCATTTCAGCATCAGTTGCCGTGTCGCCGTGCATTTGGTGCGAGAGTTGGGCAATTTTGACAGAGCCCGTTCTCGGAAATAGAATTCACGACATATTATTCCACATATACGACATATACGGTTGTTACCCTCCATTCTATTTTCTCTCTTATTACTCTTTACAAGTACATTTATATGATCAACTTCTATTTCAAACAACAGAAACGCCAAAGATACTCGGACGTTGCATTGCTGCCACCTGCTGGCTTGTTAAGTCTTTACAATGATGTTTTTAAAAACGCTTCAGGCCAAAAAAACCTCCTTCCTCCAGGAGTGGACGTGACGTGGTTTTTTTTTTGCGTTGGGTCCAAACTCTCCCCGGAAATGATGACGTTTCGTGAACGTCATGTTCGGAGGAGGCTCCGTCAGACGGAGTCATCCCGTCGGGGCGAGATTTGCCCCCAGATTGAGAGTCCGAACGTTGACCTCAAGTAAGAAATAGAAAGTGCGCGCCTCTAATGTTATGAAGGAGAGACGAAATCGCATGAGGGATGAATTTGATAAGATGATAAAATATTAATAATTGGATTCCAAACAATTAATGATAAGCCGCCATTGTGCCCTGTCTCCCGCTCCAGACGCCTGACACCGTCTGAATTGAATTCCAATTTCCTTTCTTAAAATGACTCACTATCCGCTTCCACTATTTATGTGTATAACGCACTCACTCACACACACACACACACACACACATATACATATATATATAGTGTATATATGTGTGTGTGTGTGTGTGTATGTATGTATGTATGTATGTATGTATGTATGTATGTATGTATGTATGTATGTATGTATGTATAGATAGATAGATAGATAGATAGATAGATAGATAGATAGATAGATAGATAGATAGATAGATAGATAGATCTCCTTTTATTTGTATTTATTATTATTATTATTATGATTATGATTATTATTATTATTATTGTTATTATTGTTATTATTATTACTATTATTATTTTATTACTGTCTTTTATGCCTATTGTCGTTCTTGTTGTTATGCTTTTCTTTTTCTATATTTATTTTCGGTCATTTTATGCAGTGTTAGGACATGATCACGATAGTTTGTTGTAAACGGTTCGTTTTGCTGCTGATGTTGCTCCTCTGACACTGTTCGCGTCGTTTAGATCAATAAAAAAAACAAAAAAACACGGAGGACTTTTACTTTGTTAAAAAAAAAAAAAAAAAAAGACGGTTCCGGACCCTCGCGGATGTTTACCGGAGCCGGACGCGGTGCTTTCCACGCGTGTTCCCGGGGACGAGAAGATGCCCGTCGCGTTAATTTGTATTTTTCTGGCGCTCTGCTTGGATATTATTGCGCTCCTGAGCCCAGCCTGGGTCACCGCGGAACACTTCTCTTTGTCCCTCTGGGAGTCGTGCACCAAATCCGGGGCGCGACGTTTGACGGAGGAGCCTGCATGGAGCTGCTTCTCCATCCTCACATCTGGTGGGGACCACACCGCTGCTATCGGTTCTCCTTCTCCTCCCTTTCCTTCTCCTCCTTCTCCTTCTCCCCCTTCCTCTTCTTATTCTCCTTCTCCTTGTTCTCCTTCTTCTTCTTATTCTCCTTATTCTTCTCTTCCTCCTTCTTCTTCCTTTTCTTCTACTTTTTTCTCCTCCTCCTCCTCCTCCTCCTCCTCCTCCTCCTTCTTCTTCTTCTTCTTGTTCTTATTATTATTATTATTATTATTATCATTTATTCAAAGCTGACGTGTGTTACTACTATCAAACCGTTTATTGTTATTTAACTGATCACTATTTTAATATTTGTTAAGAGACGTTTCAAGAATCAGCTCAAGTGGAAAGAACACGAAGAGTTTTGAATACGCAGTAACTTTTCATTTCCACGAATGGAGGAGAAATTCCAACCAGAGTTCAAACTTGGAATTCATTGGTCGGCGGCGGATCAGCGGTCGATCCCAAAAAGTCGACCCTTTTTTGGGGTGGGGGGGATCAAGCGGGCGACGGTGGACGCGGGGCTTGGGAAGCCTTTGTCTTCGACCTTCAGACCGACAACGTCTCCTCGTCTCTTGTTTTGTTTGTTTGTTTGTTGTTGTTGTTGTTGTTGTTTCCGTTACATTACGTCGTCTGGACACGTGGTCTTGAACCGGTATGATCGGAGTGACTTGAGGGATTGGAGCTGGCGGTTCACTTCCAGTCGTTTTGGGTTGTTTTTTTTTTGGACATTTCCCGGCGCCGATTTGGAAACTCTGGTGAATATCGGCGGCGCGCCAGTCACACTAGCGCCCGGTGAGCGGCGTTGGAACCCGGCGGCCTGAAAGGGGAGCACCGCCTCGGTGTGAGCCGTGGGCTCTGTGGAATGTGCGGGGCTGGATGGAGGTGGCTGGATGGAGGTGGCTGGATGGAGGTGGTTGGATGGAGGTGGCATGGATGGAGGTGGGGCCGGTCCCGCGGTGATGGACACGCCGCGGGGGTGTCGCAGGCAAAAGGACAAGTTGACCCAAAAAAACACCGCTCGTGTCGTTATGCGGCGGTTTCTCAAAAACGCATTTGAAGTAGTGACTCGTCCACATTTTCCAAATTCTTCTTGCTTATTTACTTTGTAGGTTTATTGTTATTGTTTATCATGAGGTTTATTGTTTAGCACCAGATTTTTGTTATGTACTTTGAATGGTCAGGTTTATTTTACTGTATATCGTCACATGTTCCACCTTCGAATTAACTTTGAGGTTTTTTGTGTATTGCCATTTTCTTTTTTCTATTTCTTTTTATTCTATTGCTCTCATTGACTATTTTGATGTGAGCTGCTACAACACTGTGATTTGGGGATGAATAAAGTATCTATCTATCTATCTATCTATCTATCTATCTATCTATCTATCTATCTATCTATCTATCTACCTATCTATCTATCTATCTATCTATCTATCTATCTATCTATCTACCTATCTGTCTATCTATCTATCTACCTATCTGTCTATCTATCTATCTATCTATCTATCTACCTATCTGTCTATCTATCTATCTATCTATCTACCTATCTGTCTATCTATCTACCTATCTGTCTATCTATCTACCTACTCTTTCCGTGATGTAGGATTTCAGGGTAAACATTGTGACAATAACAAAATCTCACAACATCGTTTTACAGTTACAGGAAAATCCCCCTTTCACGTGACTCAATAACAACATTTAACTGTTATTTTCATTTGAATAATGAAATTCATAGAAGAAAAAACATCCTTCACATGCATTTGATTTAATCAAGTAAAACTATCAAAACAGATCGTCATGCTCTACTCTTTTTTTTTTGTCGACACTATGTGCTGATGGCCACTACTAGGCTTGTAATCATTATTGTTCTCCCAATACATGAGTCATAGTCACCCCTGACCCCTGCCGACCTTGCCCCCTCTACGGGATTTCAACATTTCTATCCTATGTTTGTCAATACAGCGATTCAATTCAGTCCAACAGAAATGTGAATCAGGCTTTTGTAACCTGTGCGCTTCGCCTCCTGCAGACTGGCAGATCGCCACCCTGGTGCTGCTGCTGGCCGGTGCTGTGGGGACACTGGTGGCCTTTTTGGTGGCTGTCATCTCCCTATGCCTGGGGACCCAGAGGAAGCACTACCGCACGGTGTCCGTGTTCCTCTTCACTGCGGGTCAGTCGCTCTCTCTGCTCTTTGTCTCTCATCTCTGATATTTGGGTAGATGACAAAAAGAGGTGAAAACGTTTTGAGGTTTTTTCAGAATTTGAAAAAAAAAAAAAAAGGTGTATATTAGTTTTTTAATAAATGGTTTATTTTCAGGAAAAGTAAGAAGTCACCGAATGTTTTGCATATTTTTCTGTCAACTCATCACGTAAATTGTCCTGCGGTGTGACATCACATTTCATTAAGAAATCGAAAAAAAACATCTATATTTAGGCCTTGTTGTAAGGTCTTATGGACTTGCCCTAATATATAGTATTGTTCTCTATGATTAAAAAACTTTTTTCATGTAGAGGAGTCACACTACCTGGCAGAAGAAACTGGACACATGAGTGGTTCAGCTGAAAGATTGAAATTCTCAAATTGAGAGGAGATAAACACTTCTTCTCAAACGTCTGACAGAATTCCTGGTGCTGGTCTGATGTAAAAGACCCCACAGGGTCCCTGAAATCGCCTCATTATCAAATAGACACATGGGGTCACACCGCAGGACTAGATTTGTATGTCAAAATTGAAAGAACTGAAATGATTATAATTGTGTTTGGTTGTGCATCATTAACTCTTGCTGATGATAGTTCCAGGTAAGAAATGTGCAAAAAGCTCTGAGGACAGTGAGTACTTGATATGTCATGGGGGGGGGGGGGTCATTGGCAGTTGTACCCCCGTTAGTTCTGCGAGGGTACTAATATGCTTCCCCCAAAAATCAAAAACCCCTGGATATTCCAAACAGCATTGGTAACGGTCCCCTGGGAGCAAAATGAACAATTTGGGTCAGTGACCAATCCCATTCAATGTCTAGATATGCTCTATGACAACATTTAAAATGTACCGTATATACTATATACCTATATACTGCCAGTCTACGTCTTGTCCCAATTCGGATATACAGTATCCCTATCCTGTGCTTTTGTTCCTGATCTAGGCATATATTTCGGGGAGTTTTAAGTTATCATAGATATACTGTATGACGCTGTCTGTTTTGGAGCACTCTGTATCCAACTTAAAATAGGATGGTCTTTTAAATCTCAGCACAAGGGAACCCTGCAGGCTTCGCAGGCTGACCTCGCTCTAAAGTAGAAGAAGAAGAAGAGTCTTTATTCATCACATGACACACCACACTACAACACATGCATATATACACATGCTTTTTGGGTGGTGGCCGGTGAGATGTGGCCTCTGCATTTCACCCATCCTGGCTTGTCCTTCCTCCGGGGGGGGCAGCATTCGTGGACGCGCCCGGGGACCTGCTTCCAAATGCCCATCGCTGGTCAGACGATGACGTGTGCATGTTTTTGGTGGGGGTCCTTACTGATGTTAGGTGGAGGAAACCCCATGTGAGCACGGGGAGAACATGCAAACTCCACACAGAAAGGTTCCTATTTGGGAGATAACCCGCCGGAGCACAGTGCCAACAGCGCCCCAGGCGGGAATCGAACCCAGGACCTTCTTGCTGTGAGGCAGCAGTGCAATGAAGTAGAAATAGAGTGTTTATCAACATTGTACTGAGAGACAAGTGCTTCAAAGTTCAGGATATTATTTGCCCTATTAATATTTTGAAGAGTTGTAATACCTTTATCCTCCTTTACCTGTAATACCTTTATCCTAAGTTTTGTTAGTGAATGGTTTCCTCCAAGATAGAAGGTGACTATCCATATCGCAGATGACTTTCACCTTGTGCTTTTTACATTTTAGGATTTTTTTCTACTGTTCTCAACATTTGTAGCATGTGAGTTAAAATTGGACCGTAATATAAACCACATTTCTGGGTAGACCTATAAGGAGAAAATCCTTTAATCTTATTGGTGCATTTAACTCTTGTTCCATATTTTTCCAAAATTAAACTTTATCTTCCTCCATCCAATAGCTGAGACATCTTAATACAAATGCCCAATTATACAGTTTAAAATTTGGACATGCCAATCCCCCATCTGACTTTTTGAATTATAGAGCTGCTTTATATTGGGATTTTTTTTGCATTTTTGCCAATATCCTATGTATATATATATAAACACACACAATATAAGGATTATGCAACACCCACACATCAGTTTGGTTTAAGTCTGTTATAAAGAGATTAAGGGCTTTGGACGCAGATTCTTGAGAGCTTGGTGGAGTTGAAGAGTATTTATCGAGGGTTATTGTTTACAAAAGCCTTCGTGTCAGAACCAACATACAGTTGGCAGTCACTTAGCTTAAATTATTGTGAAGTAAGTGAAGGAAAAAAATTGGCCTTGAACATAGTTGGGGCATATAGGCTAATAGGCTCTGTAGGATATAGGCTAACGAATGCAACTTGCCCTGAATGGACGTACAGCCGTCCTTCATTGTCGGAGCCAATCTTTACAATTAATAGATTTATGCCACGTCAGATTAATATCACAACTCCTTTTGTACCAGTACCATCGGCTGATGCCACAACATGTTGATAAAGACGGTTTTAAACCCTGGAAATGTCATTGGGTTTAAGATGTGTTTCCTACAGTTCAATATCCATCCTCGCTTTGCGCAAGAAATCTAAAATCTTTAAACGCTTGTCGGGAGAGTTTAGTCGTCCAACATTAAATGGGACAATATTGAATCGTTGTTGCTAATATTCCCCCGGATCGGTTGTTGTGGGTGGGTGGTGGAGCTACTATTCAGCCCCTTACCTTGTAACATCTGTGAGTGTCACTTTAGCAATGTCAAACACTGAACACTGACCGCCCCCCAGCGTCAAAAAATGAGTAAGGCAAAGTGGTCCGTGTAGACAGTGCATATAAAACAAACAAAAACACCGGTTCAAACCCATTCATCCATATAAATGGGACCATTCCCATCGCAAAAATAGTATACCACAATTATGCTCTTGCAGGAGACTGTCGCTGTAATAGACCGCCGCTTAACAATGACATCAGTGACACCATATCTCGCACCCGGGAATGTAAACAAGTTGACTGGAGGCGTACGCCGAAATGAACATGTGCCATTGAAGTTATTCAAAACAAACTTCTGGTTTTTTTTCCGGCTTCATTCATTATGAAGTATAACATTGGGGTGTGTTGAATATCACCTCAGGTATAAACGATATTGTGGCAGACGAGGTGGCGTGGTTCAGCCACTGTCTGCAGGTGGCGGTGCTGGCCGCTCCCTGCCGCGGCGCAGCGACACCAGCTCCGCCTGATCAGCGCTGATCAGCGCCATTAGGATGCGTCACCACCATTCGCGGTGCGCTCGCACAGTCGACTTTCTCGCACACAAAAAACAAACATTTATTGTGCACAGCCACAATTATTTCCACATACCGTAGCTCGACCGCTGCTTACAAAAAACTTTTTGGTGTTTATTTATGGGAGGATGCACCGTAGGCAGGAAAGAGTGGCAATCCACACACAAAAAAAAATAAAAAAAGTTTTGGGTTGCGCTCATTCTTTTCTGTGGCAGGGCTCCTTTCCAGGGCCGCGGAGCGGTTGCTTGTGCCGAGACAAAGCAGCCACAGAAATAGCTGCTTCCCGATGCAGAGAGCTCCGTGAAAAACAAATCCCTGGAACACACATACACACACACACACACACACTACCCGAAGACTGTCCTCCCTCTGGGTTTAAAGACGAGATTGATACGGATTAAATATCGGCCGTCCTCAGAACGTAAAATTAACGACGTGTTTATTGTACGTTTGCTCATAAACAACAAACAGCGACTATTTGGGCTCTGACATCACAGGGTGAAAAAGAAGGATGAAACACTCAACCGCAGCTTCTCTAAACTTGCGCCCGGTGTCAACATTGCCAATTTCCAAAGTAAAATTTGGTGTCATTATATAATGACACCCTTTTATACAATTGATACGATTGTCCTTGTTTTTTCATATTCCAGGACAAAACTGAGGACGCACCCTAACCTCCCTGAACACGTTAGTTATAGTTAGTTAGTTAGTTCCCCCCGTTCCTTCTTGAACATTGGGCGACGAGCCCCCACCATTTGCTCCTTACCAGAATGGCTTCTTCTCGTCGTTTCCGTAACATGCTTTTTTAAACGGGGTTAGGATGTTAACCCCACGCCCAACCCCCAACCTGGAGGACCGGGTGCTGACTTACCCGCGTCACAAAGGCATTCTTCTATATATATAGGAATAATATTGGGGGGGGGGAGCTTATGAAAAACGAATACATACGTAAGTGAAGATTTGTAAGAGGAAAAAAAAAGATGAATATTTGTTTAAAAAAAAGGCTTTGAAAAATAAATAAGAATGTGAAGATAAAAGTGTGACACGTTTTCATGTATTTATTTTTTTGTTGTTTTAACCGATCCATCAAGTTACAGTTCTGCGGAGAACTAGAGCGTTTTCAGTCGAGCCACCCCTTCCATGTTGTCTCTGCAACGAGAACAAATCAAACCCTCGGAGGACACGGGTGTGTGCAGGACAAGAAAGCAGCGGCTCTGCTGTCGGTGGCTTTGGCCGCGTTCAGCCGCTTTACTCAAAAACGTGGAAAATTCCCCGGTTTTCCTTCCCTGCGTGCGGCCGCTTTAAGAGCCCGGCAGGGAGGAATAAAGCCGTCTCACAGGCCCAGATTCCACGGCGGAGCGGCGGTGCAGCTGAATGTCCCTCGGTTAGAGAGTGGCTTAGAGCTTGGTATTTATTCGCCTGCCAAAAGTATGACCTCAGCCGTAAGCCGGCGTGGCCTGCGCTCCATTAGCGGGGCCGCATTCTTGGCCCGCGCCGCCCCCCTCCCGCCGCCGCGTCCTGCAGGAAGGAAAGGTGGGGTCCCAGGGAATTACACAACAAGGTCCCCGCTCCTCGACGCATTCCACTCGCGCTCACATCTTTGCGGACAAAAAGGAACTGTGGTCGCCGGTATGTGGAGAAAGCACGGTGAGCCCTGGATTATGCGCACACTCGCTCCCTCAAGGGGGCTTCTGTGTTGTTGAGGTCAACGTGGACTACTTTGAGACAAGGAAATGCACCCAAGCGCGGCAAAATGTGCCTCGCCGATTCCGGCTTTGAGAACGAAGAGGACGATGGAATGCGTTTCCTTTTTCCTCTTCTGATATATAAGTCAACTTTTCATGTTTACGCGCAAGCGCGAAGCTGTATCTTTTTTGTGCGCAGTGCTTCAGTCTGTGTTTGCATATTGGGATGCAAAGTGTTGCAAGCGCTGCCCACGGTCCAACGGGTAACAACGCAGGGTGCTGAGCAGCAGCAGCCAAATGCAAAAACCACAGCAATCAGTCATGATGGAAACCAGAGATCTGTAGTTGAATTAGTCAATTACGCCCAATTTTTCCCATTGACAATGGATAATTGACTATTTTGAAACTAGTCATTTACAAATTCTAGGAAAATATGTCTATTTGTAAATCAAATTTTTTTTCTCATGGATTATTTCTTTCTAGTTGGCTGCAAAACAATCTCTGGTCCCGTTGTTTGATTTGTAGTCGCACTCAATGGGAAAATAACCAAACAACACAATCATCCTTCCTTGAAGAGCGTCTTTTCCTTGTCCTCTCCATAGGACCCCGCACAAAACGTATCGCGGAGCACTTCGGCCTCTCACTTCATCTCGTCCAGCTACTTCTTGGGTTTCAAACGAAGGAAAAAAATCTTCCCCCTTCGCCCACTTCCGTCCTTCAGCTTTTTTGTGTCTGCAGAGAATCCGTTCCACAGCCCGGGCCGTGAATCTGGCTTCACATCGGATGCGCAATCGTAGCCAACAGTCTGATCATCCCTTTAGTGGCCGTCGGATGAGCTATGTCTGAGTTCCACATCCCAAAATATGTCAGGGAAAAAGAGCTTGTTTTCCCAGTACAGCGGCGAGTGGCTTAATCAGCTGGACATTTACCACGTTCCATCAATGAGAGTTTAAAACCCCCTTTATGTAGTGCTTGCAAAGTGTGAACAAAGGTAAAGGGTACACACAATTCACTGACATGAAAATAGATTAATTGATGAATTGTGTCTACGGTGACATCCGATGTTAACGTTAATAGCGCCACGAATTTAAAACACGGGACTTAATTACTTTGTTTTAAGCCCGGCTCCATTAAAAACCCGACTGACGTCACTTCCGGTTGTAACCGTCGGAAATCCGAACGCCATCCGACTGAAACGGGAATAACACTGTTATGAGTTTGTGCAGCGGCAAAGGTCATTCGGATTGCAGGAATGTTTCAAATGATTATTTCTTAATTTTCATTTTTATTTTGCTGTTTTGTTGTTGTTGTTGTTGTTGTTGTTGTTGTTGGTAGCGGTCCTCCAGGCCTGCGCTCTGGTCCTCTATCCCATTAAGTTCATCGATGGAACCGTCCTGCAGACCTACCACGAGTTCAGCTGGGGCTACGGCGTCGGGTGGGGGGCCACCACCTTCATGCTGGGCGGAGGGGTCCTCTTCTGCATGCGGACGTCCATCTCGCCGCATTCCATCTACGAGGATGGAAGGTTCTGAGGCCTTTTTTGGAAAACCCGACACAAGAACACAAACACGCAGAGTGCCACACACTTGTTTTTCGAGGATTTTTTTTTATTTTTATTTTTATTTTTTTTTAATGGTTGCGCTTCACTCGCTGGATGAAATGTGCTCTACATAAACACACGTTGGGATGGATTTTAATTTGATTTGAAGACCCGCTCTTAGCCAGACGTGCATAGAATGGAACCCCGCCCCCCCCCCTCCCTTTTCTGGACTGATTGGCCGACTGGTTGGTCGGTTCTAGAACTGTTCTACTTGACATTGACGTGGATATTTATTGATGGGAAAACAAAATGTCGTAGGCTCTCGAAGCAAAACCGTACCCCCCAGAGGGGTGTTGATTTTTATCTTTACATTCTTTTTCAAAATTTTTTTCTAATCCCTGTGTTGGTTCCATTATTGCTTCCTCCACGTCGTCGTCAAACATATCTAATTATGCTTATGACTCCTGATGAAATGTAAAGAATTTAATGATTAATAAATGCTTTAGGTCTACTGTGGCTATACAAGTGTCAGTGGTTTCTTTGCCATCTCACGGTCGTATTGTAGATGTGTAGAATATTTATAGAGAGAAAAAAATATATATAAATCATTATAAAGCGCTCTTGCACGTTCATTCCGAAATGGGTGACGATTCTGACTGAAATTTAAGAGCAGTGCAGCAGATTGACACCTCTTTTTCGAGAAATGACATATTTAAAATTACAAATTTGTTGTCATACATTTAATATGAAATTCCTGCCATGATGCCAGTGCTCAGCTATGCCTCTGTAGTTCCTGCCTCATTCAGGTGGAAAGGTTCTGATGGAGTTCAGGGCTTCAAGGAAAAGGCGCCAAATCACCGCACTAACCTGAGCTCTGTGCCCTCCCCATCCCAAGGATCAGAAAAATAATAATAACAATTTCAAATAATGATAATTATAATACAATGAATACATTTATATTTAGAGTGTTGAACAGCACAGTGTTTTTAACACATTGAATTTAACATCATAAGTAGGTTTATACAAATCTTTATTTTTAAAGCATTTTTTAACTTTATTTTTTTTCACTAAAATACAGTTACAAAGTGTTTTACAAGTATTCTGAAGGTAACATAAAATAACTGCAATTGAAAAACACAATTGAAGGAAGATTAAAACCAGAATCAGAATCATAATCAGAATGCCTTTATTGTCATTGCCTGTGGCACAAACAACAAAATTACGGTGTCTCTCCATTCAAAAGAACTACAAACATTCACATGCTTTTACACTCCCTCCCTCCCTTCCTCCGCAAAACCCACCCATAGATTCACATTTACATAAATGTACACTCTCTCCCACCCTCCCTCCCCATAACCCGCACCATGCACCCACACACACACACACACACAATATAAGAACACAAGTATAAAAATAAAGTGGCTTATGGCAGATTAAAAAAGTGGCTATGGCATTCCGTCTAAAGTGACACTGATTTGTTATGATTTGTTATGAACCAGAAGGAGTAGGCATAGAAAATAAAATACACCAAAACAGCAAGGGCTTATATTAGTGGTTTACATAAATGGTTTATATTAATGGGCTCATATTCATGCTTTATATTATTGTTTTTTATTAATGGCTATTATTATTATTATTATTATTATTATTATTATTATTATTATATTAATGGACTCATTGTTATTATTATCATTATTATATGAATGGGCTTATATGAATGTTTTACATGAATGGGCTTATATTAATGCTCGACTTCTATGGATATTGTGTGTGGTGGTTGGAGGAGGCCGATAATAGAAGTGACCTCTCAGGAATCTGTGGGATACGACGTCCTGGTCAGAGGTGACGAGGCAGAGGGAGCATACAATAGTTTCCAAACACCACATCACACATAAAGAGACAGACAAAGATAAATTAAGATTTAAAAAAAACTGAACTTTAAAGACATTTTTGTACATGGATTACTGTATATGATGATGATACATTTGTAGATTTGTAGGGCAGACAGGCTGTAGCATATACTACCTTCTCTACAACTATAACGGAAGACCAGCATCTGATAAATCTCTGTTACTACAAAACACACACACACATATTTGTGAAAAGGGGGGGAAAAGGCAGTTAGGTCCTTGACCTAGTCAAATATTGATTCAAAACTTTTTTTAGCATTGCAACCTACATACAAGATCCTCATCCCTCTCTAGTAACGGGCATGGTAATTCTTAAGTATTTCGGGGACACATGGTGAAATTGTAGTAGCTGAATGTAATTATCATTATAATGTTAACTTATTAGCTGGTTCTGCTGTTAGCAACATTTCATTATTGGAAGTAATTTTAATCATGAATGGTCAAAAGAAAATCACAATAGGAATAGTTAATAGTTAATGAGACTAAGCATGAGATCTTTATTACAAAAATTCAAAATGTATATGCATGTATTTTTAGATATAAAAATATTCTTTCAAACCATGCAGTCAAAACAGTGTAATTATTATTATTATTATTATTATTATTAATAATATAATAAAAAAAAATAATAATAATATATTTTATTAGTATAGCGCTTTTCTAGGTACCCAAAGACACTTTACGTCACATCAACAAAAATAAATCACATCGTAAAATACAGAAATAAATAAATAAAAATAAATCAGATAACTTTACAAACACTTTATTAATTTTTGTTAATGTAACCACACTGAAATCAGGTGAGATTGTTAGAGAAACAATGTTTTCTGGCTCTCATTCATGTCTTATTCCAATAATCAGAATAGTCTGCAAACAAATACTTTGCAGATTGTAGCCCAGTTATAATTACAAATAGCTTCCAGAAATCCAGCGCCTGCTCTGGTCAGCAGGGTACTTCTGGCCCTGCTTCCACTCTTCCTGTGCAGCCTACCTTCCGCCCAACGTTCCCCTCCGCCGAGACGCTTTCCTACCAGAACAAATATGGCGTTATTCCACAAAGCCACAAGCCTTGGGAGTAATTGTTAACCCTGTGGTGACGGGGGATGGGGGATGTGTTCCAAAGAGAGCGAGGCTGGCCCCCAGGTCCAGTAACCAGAGAGGCCCTGCGCTCTGTGACTCAGCAGGGACAGATTCCAGTTACTGAGCCCGGGGGACAAAAATAATCTGCAGCGCCGAGTCACCTGGAAAGAGATATATGCACAGCATGTATTGTTTATTCGCCATTTTTGTGAATGGGGAGGGAAAAGGAGAAATTCAAGAAATTAAAAAATCCCAAATTCACCTCAAATTGTCCAGTCGTCCCTGTTGGATAGTGCCTGGGCTGCGGCCAGGTTGGAATATGATTTTTAGACAGAGCTCAGTGGACTAGAGCCCGACGCTTGGCCTATACAATACCCTTCCTCCAATCGACTGTCAATGGTTGCCCCACCAAAATTACACATTAACCCTCTCTCCCCTGCGCTAAAATCTTCTCTCCACTGGCTCCAGTTAGAAAAACATGTAGTTCATGCATAGAAAAATGCCCATACATACTGTAGTTCACCCTTTAGAACATTGATACTAATAATCTATATATAATAAAATATCAAAATATATGATCAATTGTTATTATAATTGTTATATTTATAAATATAATAATAATTGTAATTATTTATATATTTATGATTTTAAGCATGCAGATAATATAAATCATATAAGCACAGTGAACATAATTTTTCTGAGCTATATTCACCATTTTGCTGCTCACAACAAAGTCAGCTATGCAGAGGCCAAATCGTAACCCTTTTTTTGGATGAATTTGCACGTTATTATGATATTATCAAACCAAATGTCTTTTATTATCGCCATAGACAAGCAGAAAGTATTGTGGAGGTTTCCAAGGTAAGTAGATCTTTTTGGGTGTACACTGCCAAATAAGTACTTGAATGAATCAAAATGTATCTGCCATTGGGGTTTGAGCATTTTATACTTGATAAAATTCCTAGCACAAAAAATAAAAATCTCACGATATAAGTCATCCTAAAGTTAGTCAGTACAAAATACAGATGTAGAGCATTAAATTCTGCTGCTTTCTCTATGAAGCCTGTCTTTTACAGAAATAAATAAAATCGATTGTTTTTTTACATAATTTGCCGGCTTTTTTGCAGTGTATTCTCTGATGATGATTATTATATTAAATAATCCTCTTAACAGTACCAAGGGTCATGTGGGCTGCACCAGGAACGCAGCGTTGTGGGAAGGTGTCAGCTGTTGAGTCGACCTTGTGAGTGTTGACTCCTTAAACAGGGCCAGGTGCTCCAATTTCCCAACAGTGTATATACGGTGTATATATATAAACGGTTTCGGTATCTTTATATTTACTTTTTCATTTTTTATTTTTTTGATTAAAAAAGTGAAAAGGTGTAAAAAAAGTTTTTTCTCGTAGTCTGCCACAAATAACCAGTGTAATGCTCTGTGTGTATGACTGTGGAGGGAGCTGGGAGACGAGGGTCCAAGTTCATTGGTGGGTTTTTATAATTTGCATAAGTTCATCTGGAGGGTGGGTGTCCAGGATAGTGGATAATTCAAATATAAATGTATGTTATTTATATATATACTGTATGTATAATAATATATATAATAATATATATATATATATAAAAAATCATATTTAAAATATGTTTCACAATAAAAAAAACCCTGCCTTTTGTTAAAAAGGGGGACCGGAGGGTGTGCTCCTATTATAGGGGTATCGCACTGCTCAGCCTCCCCGGGAAAGTTTACCCCAGGGTATCTGGAGAGGAGGCTCCGGCCGATTGTCGAACCTCAGATTCAGGAGGAGGCAAAGCGGATTCCGTCCTGGACGTGGAACAGTGGAGCAGCTCTTTACCCTTGCAGGGTTGCTGGAGGCGTCGTGGGAGTTTGCCCATCCAGTCTACATGTGTTTTGTGGACCTGGAGAAGGCTTTCGACCGTGTCCCCCGGGGGATCCCGTGGGGGGTACTGAGGGAGTATGGGGTACCGGGGCCGTTGGTACGAGCCATCCGGGCCTTGTACGACCAAAGTGAGGGCTGTGTCCATATTCTTGGCACAAAGTCAAACACGTTCTCAGTGGGTGTTGGACTTCGCCAAGGTTGCCCCTTGTCCCCGACTCTGTTTGTGATATTCATGGACAGGATCTCAAGGCGCAGCCGAGGTGAGGAGAGTGTCCGGTTTGGGAACCTTAGAATTGCACCTCTGCTTTTTGCAGATGAGTTGGTTTTGTTGGCTTCATCAGAGCGTGACCTCCAGCACGCACTGATGAAGCCAACAAAACCACCTAACCGCTGGACGCAACTGAATTCTACACTCTGCACCTTTACATGGCCGTCATTATCTATTTAATTCTCTTAAGATTGGAGGTGCGTCTTTCCCACCCAGTCAGAAGTGAAACGTGCTTCTTGCCCAGCCAATCAAAAGTACGGAAGCGATCTTCGCTCCGCTATGCATATTTAATTTCTTCTGTTTCCTAATTGTATTAAACAAAAAAAAAAGCCCAGTGTGCAGTGGGGAGACTTTCTCAGCCCCCCCCCCCCCCACCCAACATGTGAATAAGCCACCAATCAATATTTCTTACTGCCCCCTACAAACAAAGCAGTCTAGAACCGGTTCATATACTTTCATACACTTTTTTGCAATTACAAGCTGTGGAATATATCACAAGTACATTTTAATGATGTGAAACCTTATAAAGCCCCTTTTGGAGCCTTGCAACTGGACACATCAAAACGTCAACGATGACATTAAAAAGCCAAGTGTGAAGCGCCACCTAGCGTCCAAGCCAGGCGGGTGCAGTGCGATAAAGAAAATTACATTGTTCCATTGCTGGATTTAATGGAGACGAACTGTGTCATATAGAGATTTTAAACTTTGTTACAACAAAAGGCCATCATTGTTTGCACAACTGGTTACACCTCTAGTGAACTGAGCTAGTGGTTTGATTGATCAGCCGTCCTTTACACTTAGCATTCTCTTATTTGTTCTGTGTATGCATGACCATCATCTAGTCGACCTTGAACACCTGGAATGTCTGAATTATACTGGAGCAGGGTGACATTCCCAACGACCCCAGTCACTCCAAAATCCGTCGTCAGTGCAGTACTTGTGCAACCTGGACCGAACTCTGAAGCAGCTCTTCTTGGTGTCAGGCACAAATAGCTGGTGCAGCGTCATCTTCCTGGTTAACGTCTTCTGCTGTTAGAGCAAGTGAATGAAAATCAGGGTTATTAACTACTGTAGTTCATTAGAAATCCCACCAAAAACCATTGCAAGCTGCAGGCACTTGTTAATTTACAGATTGTACTGTATTTATCACAACAAATTGACTCGATCGCGGGCCTCAGATCAGCACAGACACCGCAAAAGCAATACAAAAATTTAAATCAAACGTTACTGCTGCCGAACCGTACCAACAGCTGTTTCCCATCGAGTCCCTCTATCGCATTTTCCACTTCCCACTCCAGACATTGGCTCGAGACACGCCTGGCCGGAGCGTCCCAGTGAAGATGCAGCTGCTTATTGGGACCCATCTGCAGGTGCAGTTTGTCTGTGGCTGCGAGTTTCACTGCATATACAACACAACAGCGAGTGATTCATATTATATTACATTTAGCAGACGCTTTTATCCAAAGTCA
Organism: Zeus faber; assembly: GCF_960531495.2. Classification (NCBI taxonomy): domain Eukaryota; kingdom Metazoa; phylum Chordata; class Actinopteri; order Zeiformes; family Zeidae; genus Zeus; species Zeus faber. Next base: position 26,902,836 of record NC_137200.1, on the reverse strand, counting down.
TGCAATCAAACATCTTGGTTTCTGATCCCGTACGGTGAGAAGTGCATGGCATTAGGGATTGTCAAGCTTAGCTTTGTCATAGATACAGTATGGAGAAATTCGCTTTGATCGATGATTGATTGAGTGAGATTGAAAACACGAAATAAAAAAGTGCTCGTACCGTGGTTTTGAATTTGCAGGGAGAAGAAAGCTGGCCTCAGGGGGCCAGCGGGAGAAGAACCGTTTACGCAGAAGTTGACGTCTTCAAAGAGAGGGAGAAATATGCCTGAGAAGTTGCATCCGCTCCTAACTCCGTTATTGACGAGATATTCTGGACATTCCTTGGCCTGCTTCAGTTCACTGTGCCTGGAGATGATGAAATATCAAACTCAGAATAAACAAGCACCATGAGTTTATGATTAGAGCAGCTTTCAGAAGGCAAATTTGTTTTCTCAGTTAAGTACATAAACGTACCAATAATAAAGAGTTTGCTGTGATTCGGCCGGGTGGCCCGGGCTTCGTTCCCAATTGCACTCCACATACTCAATGTTATGGAGGAGACAGACAAAGTTCTTGGCCATGCTGCCCACTAGGCCTACAGAGAGGTTGTGAACAACAAATGAACATTATTGCAAATATATTGAGCAAATTGTCACGGTGGCGCAGTGCATTGCACTGCTGCCTCACAGCAAGAAGGTCCTGGGTTCGATTCCCGCCTGGGGCGCTGTTGGCACCGTGCTCCGGTGGGTTATCTCCCAAACAGGAGCCTTTCTGTGTGGAGTTTGCATGTTCTCCCCATGCTCACATGGGGTTTCCTCCACCTCACGTCAGTAAGGACCCCCCTCAAAAACATGCACCCATCATCGTCTGACCAGCGATGGACACTTATCACCTGGTCCCCGGGCGCGTCCACGTACGCTGCCCACTGCTCCTGGCTGTGCCCCCGGAGGAAGGACAAGCCAAGGATGGGTCAAAAGCAGAGAATCCATTTCACCGGCCACCATCAAAAGCGTGTGTGTGTGTGTGTGTGTGCAAGCATGTGTTGTAGTGTGGTGTGTTGCGTGATAAATAAAGACTGTTTCTTCTTTCTTCTTCTTTCAAATAAATCTAAGAATGATGAAAAGTTAGGAAATCATGTTTTATTACGAGAAAAATACTTTCTGAGCATTCTTGCACGTTTTCTTCAGAATTGAGAGTAACCCTTTGTGGTGCGGGGATGCTGTGGTTTTAGGAGCCACATCAGTCTTGGGTCTAGGTAATTGGGCCCAGGATCAGAGGGTGGCTGTAGGCCTGCTGCTCATTAGAGTAATCAACTAGCAACAGGTAAAACCCCCATCCCCACACACAAACGGAAGAGGAGCCCTTGTCATGACATGTTGTCCATCTGCTCAGGGCTTGTTTCACCTTGCCCACTCTTTAATAAAACTGGTGTGTTTTCAACCCCATCTTCTATGTCAGAAGGCCCTGAAAACACCACTCGCGTGGTGTGTGGCAGGTGGATCTGCTACACCCTTTTTTTTTCCAGGACCCAATTGAAAATAAATAACAAACCACTGTGATTTCTAAACCTTCAGCAGAATGAATGTGTGCAAACAATCGGCCATTTCTATGAAGTAATAAATGTTTTGGTTTTACTTTAAAAATGCTTTACTGTCTATAGAAATATATTTCTTAAAGACCAAGGAAATTATTCTGCTAATTAATTTGGCAACCCCAATTAAAAATCCTCCGCGACCCACCCATCATCTCTGAACAAGTCATAATAATAGTAACAATAATATAATAATGATGATAATAACAATAATAATTATAATAAACATAATTTGATTACAGTACTGACCAGTACTGACAGGTGGCTGGACTACTTCTGTGTAGGTCTCACTACTGATTTCCGAGCCATTTGCACAGGGTCCGCTCAGTAATGTGTGCACTCGTATTTTTATTTCTTTCCCCAGATCAAACTGGGCTGTGAAGTTCCTCCAAGACGTCCAGATCGCCTAGTGATCCCAAAAGAAAAACGACATTTTGTTATTCAGAAAATGTTCGTTAGACATTTAGGCCTGGTCTTTGATCTCTGATGATAATTTCAATTATAGACATTGTAGACTCAGACAGAAAAATCATGGTGTTATTAGTAATACTATTATGTAGTAGTAGTTCTGAAAGATTCATTTTAAGATTGAGATGTATTTCATTTGGCCAATTAACACACGCTAAAAATATTTTTCTTCAGCAATTCTCCAAGTTGCACATACTCTTCACATTTAACGGGTTTCCAAGAGCAAAGCACTTTGTTTCACAGCACTGTGTACTTCATGAAGATTTAATTTCATGGCTGCATTACTGTCTTCGTCACTTGATGGGGCTGTTTTCCCCATCATGATGATACTCTGTATACATTAAATGTGCCAGCTTTATATAATTAAGATTCTTATTAGATTAAAAGGGAGCATTTTAAATTGTCTATATTGAGAAATGCTTTGAGAAAGTGTATTTCAAACAATAGGTGGAGTAGATTAAGGCTGGTACTTACAGTCCATCTCTTCTTGTATGTGTTGAGGTACTCCAGTTTAAATTGCACATCACAGTTTGTGATATTAAGCAAGCTTGCGGGGGGGCTCCAGTGGATTTGGAGAAATCCAAGGTGTCCTGGATCACTTACCACAAGATTCTCTGGAGGATCCACTGGAAGAAAAACAAAAAAAAAAAGGTTTATCTTTCCCCTTTAATCCTTCATATAAAATAAAAACATTAGATTCAGGGAGATTAGATTAGAAATGTACAATTTAACTCACATTTTAAACCGTATCCCATACTTGGGCCAAAGCCTAGAAAGAGCAGGATAAGTGTTGCTTTCATGGTTGACCAGGTTCTGTCCATTATCCTCCTGTGCAGAAATCAAATAAAGACAAAAAAGGACTTGTTTTGTAACAACGGATATGAAAACCAATCCACCCAACAAACAATCCAAGCGTGAGCAGGACATCCGAATCCAACCCGAACATCTTAACATCTAATATGTAAGATTTCTGCAGTACAAAGGATCATTCATTCTTCAAATTGAAAAACTAACGACAAAAGAAGGATACAGTTTACGGGGAGAAAATATCTCCGAGCTACGCACTCACGGAACGTGTACTGGAAGCTGTGACATCTCTGTTTTAGAGGCTTGGAGGGCTGTGCGTATTTATAGGCTCCGAGGCAGTTTACTTTCCTGGGAATCCCGGGAAGTCTTACAGTGAACAATCAGATGGAAAAAAACCTGCTGTGGGATGGCCTCAATGCCTCCTTACATACGGCAAAATGTGGTGTTATTTGCCACATAGTAACATAAACACTCGGCACAGGGCGCCCTGACAACAGATGGGTTCGAGTCATCGAGCATGACTCGAACCCATCTGCCCCAGGCTTCAACCACACAGATGACATTGTGAGAACATTCAGACATAATTACCACACTTGTAACAAATTCCCTATCAAATTATGTATTGCATCTAGGTGTTTGTCATCATGACATGTCAGATGTAATTTCCGATCCGGCCACTCCCTCTTGCCATGCGGTCATCTTATTCCTGCGACCTAGTTTTCCCGACTATCTCCTCATCTGCAGCTCATTCCCTCAGTCACTTATCCTAAACGCCGGTCCCCTTCCCTTTGCCTGCCGCCAAATTGTCGAGTGTGTTTTGTGATCCTGTCCTGTTTTTTTCCCCCTGACCTCGGATTCCCTGCCTCTCGTCGGATGTGCTTGCCTGAGAGGCTGATCTCCCTTTTTGACTTTTTTGTTTGTTTTGTTTTTGATGATTTATTTTTGACTTTTCTCAGAAAACATCATACATCAGAAGATACATCATATCATAGCAGCAGAACCCATGAAGCAATGACAAAAAAAGCTTCCGTACCTTCAGAAATTAGTTTTGTGAATTCCATTTGCTAAAACAAATTTGTTCCATCTCAGCAAAATAAAACATTTCATTGAACCTCTTGAAACAATAGGACGATTGAGACTTATGGCAGTTATCATGCCTACTTTGAGAGCCTGCTTTTTAAGGGATGGATCTTGTCCTGTCCTGCCTGCCAGAGCAACCAAATATTGCCAAATTACGGTCTGGCTGAACAGTTATTTAGAGGGGGAGGAGCAGTGCCCTTGGAGAGCGCCTGCATCTGGCGTCTCTGTCTGTTGGTTTGAGGCGTAGTTGAAGAACTCAAAACTCGGTACATACACCACACAGTAGGCCTAGGGTTTGCGGGACGGAGGGGTGGGAGCTATGTGGGTGGGGATGTGGTGGGTGGCTGCGATCTTGCCCCTCTAGCTCCTGCCCCAACGTGCTTCTCGTCCATCCTGCAATTTTTAAAACCACTCATATAAGCTTAGAAAACATACACTCGTGCACAAATCATACCCCGGACAACAGCCCACCAGACCAGGGACTACGGGGCAGGAGGGGTGCCAGTGATTCGGGTTTGACATGCTTGGAGGACTCGCACCCCCATGCCCCACAGTTTTAACTGCAATTACCAACAGCACACATTGAGCGCTGGCGTTTCCAGGGTGGCAGGGCGCCAATGGGTTGGTGCGGGGGTGTGATTGGCGGGGTCCCCTGGCGGATGGCTTCGGGTCCTGGTGACTTGGATTGCCGGATGGAATTCTGGCCTGCTGTAACCCAGCGGGACTGCGGGGAGCGCCCCCGGGTGCTCGTGGCTGTGGGTTGGACGGCTGTCGGTCTTTGCTCTCGCTGCTCCACCCTCCACCACCCCTGGTGCCTGAGGTGATGGAAGGCCCATATATCTGGCAGTCTCTGTGGGTCTTGGCTGTCCTGCGCTAAGCGCACTTGGCTACGTGGATGGGGGCTCAAGGTGTGGTGGGACGTCCAGCTCGTTGCGGTATGGTAGGCCTGGCCTTTGCGCGGGATGTTGGTGGGAGTGGGGGCCCCGCCGGGTGGTTCGGGCGAGGTGTCGCTCTCTCGGACCTGGCTCCGGGCCTGTGGTCCGTGCCCGGGCTATCCTGCGGTCGTAGAGTGTTTGTATAGCTGCGGGCTTCGGGGATATAATTCTGACCTCACGCACCAGAACCAGTTGGGAAAAGTCCCGTACACTCACTGGTGGACAGATCACACACACACACACACACACACACACACACACACACACACACACACACACACACACACACACACACACACATACATCACCACACCTGCTTTGAACACAACCCAACACCCTCCTGGTTGCATTCCTTTCCTTTCCTCCCTCATTTACTGCCATAAATGTGGCAGGAACGGGCCACGGGCCCAACTGCTGTTCCAGTTTTCCTGGACTTAATTAACTCGTTTTGTTGATACATGTTGTCGTCAGATGTTTCTACGTTTATGTCTTTTCCAGCTACATGTTGTTGTTTGGCTCTATGTTTATTTGTCTCACCCTTGGGGATTCTCCCCTCTTGGAGTAGTAAGGATCAGTTTATTTAGAGACCAAAACATGGTAAAATCGTTCTCCAAAGAGGGGGGTCGGTGGTGGTTCTGTGTAACAAAAAGCTGTGCTCTGGTCATCGTCATCCACAGGACAGAGTTGATGATTTAAAATTAAAATAAAGAGTCATTGCAGGTTGAGAAGTTGAATTCCACTTGCAGACTAACTCTGTTCTAGATGCAATGGAACAAATACTCTGTGTGTGTCCAGCATGATGACAGCACAGGTAAAAACAAATAAAATAAAATGAAATAAAATAAACCCCACTGTGTCCAGGGAGGTTCTCAAGGCTAATAAAATGAGATATGAGTCTGTCAAAATATTGATTATAAAGGTTGGCGCGGAGGACCATCTGGAAGCACGCCGACTCCATGTGCTGCTCACTGAGGCTGGCTAGACCTTCAGGATGTTGGAAATTCCGTTTTGTTTTGCAACCGTTGAGAACACAACAGTGCTTGGAGGTTGTGCTATTTCACCTGTAGCTCTTGCTATGTTGACGGAGGTGATGATTAGGGCATCTAAGTGGGTTGTAGGTGGAGAGAGGTCGGAGGGTGGTATGGATCTTCTTCCCATTAGAGCATGTATGGATGATGTCACTACGGAGCCGTGCACATGTGGACTATGAGCCAAGTTGAGTGACAAATCTAAAATGGCCAAGAATTAAAGGTGCAGTGTGTGGAATTTAGTGGTGTGGTGTGTGGATGGGGTGGTTTGACCACACAGGTTTGGCCACGCCTGTTGCACGTTGGTTGGGCTAACGCGCAGTAGGTTTAAAACCCCATCCAAACACACACTCAGGAGAGGAGCCCTGTCATGACATGTTCATTCTGCTCCTGGCTTATTCCACCTAGCCGCCTCTCTACAATAAACTCGTGTTCACAACCCCCCGTCGTTTGGGTCTCTGTGCCGGAGGGCCCTGAAAACACCACTTGGGTGGTGTGTGGTGGTAGAACTGCCACACCGGAGCCTGAACAGGGACTCTCCGGCGTGGGGAAGGGGCACAGAAGGGATTCCCTGGAGCCAACAGCGGTTCAACGAGTGGCCCCAGCACCAACCCTCTCCCGGCAGGCAGCAGCAGCACCTAGGGGGTCCGGCGAAGGACCGGGGAGAAGCGGCGCAGCAACTACCACAGGTGATGTATGGCAGCTAGCTTCTCCGCCCAGCAGGCGTGGACCAGCAGGACCATCCAGCAGCCAGGCCACCCCTCCAAGCAGCACCCGCAACAGCCAAGACCGGCCAGGCCTTCACCAGCCAAACCCAGCAGCTGGAGGTCCCACGCTCCAGAAGAGAGGAGGGGAGTCTCTCTAGAGCCAGTGTTTGGTTTGTCCGTTCTGGGCTACTGTAGAAGAAACGTGGTGGCCTCCGTGAAGCGTACCCGCTCCCTATGTAGATTAAAAACAGCTCATTCTAAGGCAACTAAAACGCAATTCTTATTTTCATGGGGATTTTAAACGAATTAAAACATACTTGTGAATATTATATTATATTTCTTCAAATTCTACCCACTGTGCCATTAAGTCATCAGTTTCTTGATTGTTGGAGGTGAGCCGTACATGACGGATCGTGCTTGCACTCCCAGCGCGTATCATTACGACGATATCAACTCATACCCAATCAGATTCCCGTTACGAATGACCTTACTCGGCCTCCCTGTGCGTCTACTGCTTCAGCCCAGCAGCTGATCCCTGGACTGAGTTTCCACCATCGAGATGCAGCATTGTGTCTGCCGCCTGCAGTTTTGAAGGGAGAGTAATGAACGCTTTCTTGTTATTGTGAAATTTAACTTTGTTTTCGTCTTTTGCCCAAAGTATTGTTTTTGTCATTAGTTTCCATTACTGACCGGTTTTATCAAAACAGTATATATTTTCTATCTGCTACTGGTTGCTGTCTCACTGTGACTGCTGATGCTTCACATTAGCCCCCTGGTTAGCGCAACAGAACCGAGTTCCGCCACCGGAGGTTGGCGCACACTCAGCATCTCAGAGCACGATGTGAGGAGATCTGAGACAAGTGAACACCAGGAAAGCAGCCAGTCCGGACGGCATCCCCGTAGTAGCAGAGCCCGCAGGATCATGAAGGATCCTCACCACCCCAACAATGGACTGTTGCAGCTGCTGCGGTCAGGCAAACGCCTCCGCAAGCAACACAGCAAGAACAGAGAGACTGAGACTGAGTTTTTTCCCGCAAGCCATTAGAACCGTCAATGCTGACCTCACCAGGGGTCCTAACTGAGCCACACACATAGGCTCCACTACCTTACTGTACTGTATGTAGCATACTGTACCGCATACTGTGTCACTGTTCAGGGTTGTTCGTGATGCCGTATTGATGCGCCGTACTGTTGTATACTGTGCTGTATTATCCCACAAACACTACCTCACTTTATCACATGCCACTTTAATGCACATATCTGCATAAACATAATTGCCTATTCCATATACATAAGCATATTCCCTCTATCTATTCCATTTATTTCATTTTATTTTATTGTATTTTATTTTATTCTATATATTTTTATTTTATTCTATAAGTATTCAACTTACTGTATTACGTTTTAGGAGTCAGTCATTAGTTGGTCTATTAGAAATAAATTTTTCATAGGACATATTGTGAATTATCACCAGGTGCGTTGCATTACATTTCACTGCATATATGTATGAAAGTATGTATATGTATGTGAAGAATAAACCTCTTGAATCTTGAATCTTGACATGTTCTGAAGGCCTGTGCTGACGTGCTTGCTCCAGTGTTCACCATTATTCAACCTCTCCCCGGCGCGGGTCTGGTGCTGATGGTTCATTAAGCTTGGACTGGACGGGGACGGCTGGACTGAGGAGACAAAGACAGTTATTTGAAGATGAGCATTTATTAAGTACTGGTACAAAGTTTTAAGAACATGCACCAGGGGTCTGTTCTAGAAGAGAGCCCCAATCTCTGGGGCCGGCTGGTTATATAGCCTCTGTGGTAGCCTTTACCGGCAGATGTTGCAAAAAGGGGAGTTACTGTGGATAGTGTAAAAGCTGAACATTGCTTTGTGACACAAGTTTGACGTTCAAAGATCATTAATGTCAAGGAAATTCCGGGGAACATCGTGTGCACCCGCATGTAAGCACTGGCTAAGGGATTAAATAACATGACCTTATAGCATCCACTTACATTGAAAGTACAGAGCAGTTAGAACACAAAAAGAAGTGGGGGGCTGAGTGTTATCATTACCAAAAAATTACATCAGTGCCCATATAGAAAATTGGCTCCATTCACAATCAGTGAATTGGGGATCCACCATTTTTTCTCCCTTGAATTTCTTACCTCAGGGGCCAACTTAGAAGAGTGTAGGGACGTGTGTGAAGTCAATGGGCTTCTGTGTGCAGCCTCACACAGTATTTAATATCAGATCCTGTGTATTATTGCATGTAAGGCTATACATGGCTGATAATACCAAACAAGCAACAGATGCCAGGTTGATGAATGACGGCAATACATTCCTTAATGTGGTGCAGTTCTATAAGGGAATAGTATTTTGAACAAGATTAAGAAAACAAATGCAGTTGAAAAGAACGCAACTTTATTTTTTTAGTTGACCTTGTTTGTTCTTTTTAAGAAACGTTTGAAATGTATACAGGCGATATGTACAGAGGTCGGTCATGACATTCTGCAGTTCTGCATGCACTTTTGTTCTGCCTTAAAAAAGAAAATGCTTTTTAAAAAGCGGTATTATAACATTTTTCATTTTCGTGGTGTGAAAGGAGCCAATTGTTGGTATTTACATAAAATGGCTGAATGACAAACAACACGTGAAACACACGTCTGGCACCTCCACAGTCAAACCACAAAGTGACACAGCAGGGAAGGTGGAAAGAGGAACGTCCACTTGCTCACTTGGTTGGCTGCTTTACAAGCTCATTAGGAATATATTCGGTTCCACGTGTATCCAACGTATCCAATACCTCAGAACCTACATTATACCGTTTTCACACCAAAATAAGCGGGTTCACCCGTTTTTTATTTTTGTTTGTTTTTTAACCGGGTCAAACCGCTGAAAATAGGCGATTGACACCTTTCCCATTAGCAGGAGAAATGTCGTTTTCGTTTTCTGGTGCGTCATGTTCGACGTCACCAACACGTCGGAAAAGGGGCGCGTCATTGTTCCTGTGTGATTTGGAACAAAACAGTAGAGGAGACAGCAACTTGAGCGAACAATGACGTAAAACTGTAAAACTTGGGGCGTATTTTGCGGCGTTCAAAAGAACCGGATCGTTCATGAACGACAAAACACCACAGGTGAGGCGACGTGGAGCACCGGCACCACGGATACTCCATGCTCCTGCGGTGGCGGGGAGCGGCTTGGGGCGAGGCCGGAGTGACTTCTGAGCCCGGTGGGGAGCGCGAGGGTTCACCGCCGTGCTCCCCACGATGCCATCCCCACACTCGCAACATTTCACGGTCTCTCTCCCATGAGGAAAAAGTCCGTAACTTAAAAGTCAATAATCTGATCCACGTCAGAGCTGATCGGTGGTGGAGCCGGTTAAAACCCGGGTCTTTTGCAGGATCATTTGACCCAGGACTGAGACCCGTTTTTTTTTCCTTTCCCACTGGTGACAAACGCTGACATGGTTTCCTGTGAGCTGCTATTGGTCAATTTCTAATATCACACTTGCAATGTTGGACCAGCCAGTTTCTGGCAAATGCACTGTAAAAAAAAAAAAACACAATGAAAAAAATAGATAAATATATAAAATAAAAATAAAAATACTTACTTCTAAGCTATTTTTAATGGACAGGGTTATTAGCCTCAATACATCCGTATCCTACAACAACATAATCCAACATACAAAATAATTCTGTGTAGGTCTGTTGTGAAAAGTGGTGTTCACCTACTTCACTGGAAGCCAATTTGGACCTTTGGGTCCAATATCGTTTGATTCCCCACACGGCAATTGACACATAACCTAAATACATTCCGTGCCAATTTATTTTCGGAATAACAGTGTTTACCAATGACCATCGCAGAGTCCGCTCAATCACAGGAACTACAGGTGAAAGGTTCCATGCATGATTTGGCACCTTTCTGGATTTTGTGACGTTCCAGTATAACGGCATATGAAAACAATCTTCCATTAATTTACATTAATTTACAATTGACACCTACACCCAATAAACAAAGAAGAAACAAGGAAGGCAATAATTATACAATAACCAATTCAAAGAACCACCCCAAAAAGTCAACATTATCCCATTAATAGCAACCAAATAAATGGTTGCTATTAAGAATAATACACTAGCAGATGTTTTTAGCACATTGTGTTTTCCAAGCCTGAGTGGACGTTAAATTGTTGACTATATTTCTATATAATTTTTTATTTTATTTTCTTTACAATGGACTTTCCGAATAAGTTGTACTTTATTTATACTCATAAGATAAGATAACACTTTGTTTATCCACGGGGTCGGACTTCAGGAATGCTGTGACATAGTTGAAAATATTCCTTTGGATTAATGGTAAAGCAGTATAACTTACTACGTCATGCTTTTTTCAGGACCGGCATTTAAAGGAAGCTTAAATGGCCGACAACATGACGATATAAACTGGAGTTCTTTGCATAAGAAGTTGCAACTCTCGCTGCGAGAGCTCGCGAGACGCGACGGCCCTGCACGCGTTGGAAGCCGTGTTGCACGATGAGGTCGGCTCAGCCGCGGGACCAGGCCCTCCACCTATCAAGGCACGGCAGCTCCGCTTCAGAACTGTTTCGCTGATTTCCCAGGTGGAATTTCCTCGAGGTGCGGTAGTGACATTGCCGCAGACAGTGCAAAGGTCATGAATCACCTCGAAATAATGATTCAACTCTGTGTTGCTAAAAGTTTAAACCTGATCTTTTTTTTTTTTTTTTTTAAACAAAAGGAAAAGTATTTTCTGAATACAGGTCTCTATTGAAGTCCTGCATAATGGGGTGCTTCCACAGATGGGGTTTAATCAAAACAGGAGTAAGATAAGATTGCTTCATTTTAGACTAATTATTTCCAAACTAAAAAGTCCAAGACTAAGGTAATAAAGGACTAGTCAGCTCCTTCTGTCTGGTCTTGGTGCCGGTCTTAGTCCAGATAGTCAACCATCCATCAAGGTCGACCTGGAGGCCACATCAAATAATTACAAAATTTCATTTAACCCTTCACTTAGACCTAGATGAGCTCTAATCGTCCTGTGGTGCGTGGATGGGAGGGTTTGAGCAGCCATCCCTGCCGCCCCTTGGTTGGTCTAACGAGCAACAGGTTAAAACCCCCATCCACACACTCACTCAGGAGAGGAGCCCTGTCATGATGTGTTCCATCTGCTCCCGGCTTGTTCCACCTAGCCTCCTCTCTGCAATAAACTGATGCCCTACAACCCATCGTCTTCTGCGTCTGTGCCTTAGGGCCCTGAAAACGCCACTTGGGCGGCATGTGGCGGGCGGAACTGCCACACTTCCTTCTGGGAAGTCAGGGGGTTTTTTTTGTTTTTGTTTTTTTAAACAAAGACGAGAGCAAGTCTGAGACTATTTTAAAGCATGACTGAGAAAGGCCGCTCCAGGTAGTCCAGATTAAAAGTGTGATTCAGTCTGAAACGAGGCCTAATCTGTGTCGGCGAAACTGTGTTTTCTGTGTTGAAAGGACCACAGAAAACAATCGTGATCTTCTCACGGGTGGTAGAGGAACACGCCAGCAGTTGTCTTGCAAAATGCTCGGCTGGTTGTCAGTCTCCTTTTTTTTTTCTTTTGGGGGTTACAGAGGATAGGTTTGAATTTTGACACAGAGCATTACAATAAACAAACGTCAGAAGTTTTTTCCCCCCAAGAAGTGATTTGAGGTGAGAAATACAAACTACAACGAAAAAAAACAAACAAACACATGAAGCAAAGGAAGGAACAGAGAAATAAATGAACTTCCCTGATCGGATTGAACACAGTTAGAGGAACATGCTGCTCGACGTTTCCAGATGTGACACAGGCCCCATCTGAGAATCCCAACGTCAGAACAATCTGTAAGACACTGTTGTAGCAGGGCTGGGCGATATCGGCCAAATCAAACTGCATGATGTTTTTTTGATACCTCGATATTTTGGGGATGACCGTTAGTTCTTCCGTAGCATATTTACACACGGGAAATATTTGAGAAACAATCATTAGTAACGTGGACATTATAACCAAGCGGTAGAGGCGTTGGTTGGAACAGCCAGGGCAGCGGGCCAGGTTCGAAAAAATTGCATTTACTGTCCTGAAAAACATTGAACTAAATCACAATATTACGATCGCCAAATCCCAGACGATATCTGGTCCCATAACCGCGATATCAGCTTTATATCGATATCGCCCGGCCCCAAGTCGTACGCCTGACGCGGGGGACATGCTTTGTTTTGTTTTTTTTGTTTTGTTAAGTTTTTTTGAGTGGTCAAGATCAGAGGATACAGCACCACGTCCAGGTACACGGTATCATGATGTTCCTCTTCCTGCCCAAAATTATTTGTGTTGCCCGTAGCAGAGCTCTAGAGTTGAAGTTTGCGTTTTAACATTGTGCCTGAGGCGGCAATCTGGTGCTTGATATGCAAGAGGCGAAATGATACATTACTCGGAAGTACATATCTTAGTAAACAAGTTATTATTTGGCTACAGATAAGATGTCACAGTGGTCCAATGTCCCTGGCAGCTGCTGCTACTTTGCCTCGAAGCGCCCAGTTCTTCAGCCAGGGACAATTGCGGCTGCAGCAGTCCATAAGAAAACCTACCGGCTAAACTGGAATCGTATGTCAGGCGAGCTCGCCCCGGATCATTAGTGTCGTTCTCCATTTCACAGGGGGAACAAGGGTCACCCGTGAGTCAGTCACGGAAAACTGAATTATTGAAAAACACAAACACATTAGGAAAAACAAGTTGATGAAATAAGTAGGAACATAAATGGTAACAAGGAACTGGAAAAATGATGCCACATGTGAAAACAAAAAGACTTCAATTTAAATCTATTGTTTGAATTTCTCTAATTTTGTGCACATGTAGCCAAAGGATTGTTCAACTGAAGTTACCCAAAGTGACCAGTGGCCAGGGAATTGGGAACTCTTTTCTCAGTCTTTCCATACAAGCCGTGTAGCAACAAGGTGGCTGTGACAAGTGGCGCTGTGCAGGATTTGTACAGGTTTAGATTGTGCGGCCTTCAAACGAGTGCTTTGTTTCATTTCTTTTTTTATTCGATAGGGGAGTTTTGTGGCCCGTGCGGCGATGCACGGCAAGACATTTAATATTTTGGTTCCTTCCAGGGAACGCCTTCCACCCGTTTCCTATAATTCCCCAAATGAAGTTTTGGGTACCAGGTTTCCTTTTGAATCCCTTGGAAAAAACAATACAATTTCTGGGAAAAGATCAGAAAGTGATGTGCTCTGAAAACAGAGAAGCAACAGAGAGAATAAAATAAATTAAACCACGTGTCCTCGGGACAATTTATCAAAGGAGCAAAAGTTGGCACAGAAGAGAATAAAGAACAGTGAGCTTCTGTGGCCAGCACGCAGCTGCGTTCCCCAGCTGTGAAGCGCCGTGTGACGTGTCTGTACGATCCCCGTTTCAATCTCGCGCCGCCTCCAACAACTGCAACCGCAACCGCAAACGGGGACGCACATACCTGAACCCCAATGTCGATATCCATCAGGCCTCATCAAATAAGTTTAATTTATCGTAGATCCACACACATGCCCACGTCCACAGTGACTGGAACCGGGGCAAAAAAATAAAAATAAAAAATAATAATAATAATAAAAAATAAACATAGGGAGAAGAAGGTGACGGGCGGGAGTCGGGCCCTGGGGTCCCAGCTGGCGTCATATAGGAGAAGTGGTCGGTCCTCTCGACTCCCGACTCAGTCAGCTGGCTGGAAGGGGGAGATCCCCGGCCCCCTCCTCTGCGGGTCATCGCTCCTCGGGGGAAGGGGGTCCCCGGCAGTGAGGTCACGGGACCAGGGGGATGGGGGGCGGGGGCAGGGGAGGCGCCGGCCTCGGTGGCTGGGGTCAGACGGCCGACAGCGACGCGCTCTTTGAGGGGGGCAGCTCGAGGAGAGCGTGGACGGTGACGCCCACTTTGACCAGGCCGCGCTCCTCCAGGATGTGGTGCGGCAGGCACAGCTTGTCCTGGCCGGGGGAAACAAAAGCATGAGAGGCGCGAAAGGAGGCTGCCACGTCTCTGTGTTTGTTGCGTCGTAAGTTCACTCGTTCACAAGTGCTCCAGCAGTATTGGCATTTTTCCTGCAGCGTGGGTGTGTGTGTGTGTGTGTGTGTGTGTGTGTGTTTATGTAGGAACAGAGTGTGTGAAGTAAACACTGGCATTTGTCTGGTAACTATGTTCAGTATCACTCGCCAAACAAAATATTAGTGCAATGCTTCATTCCCAGGTTCCTCGGAATACTTAAAGGGGACCCATTATGCTTTTCCAGATTTTCTGCCATATATATAATGTTACATTATGGGGTGTTCATATTAGACGCGGCCCAAGTGTCAAATAATGATGTAAACTCATGACAAAGTAATCGCTGTAAACAAAACGTTTCGACTCTGGACGCTCCGTTTCCAAAGGTTTTCCCCCCCCCCCCCCACTCGTAGGGACGTCTGCTCCATCCCATCCGCTCCAAACAAAGCTAATAAAAACACTGTATTACTGTAGATGTATTAATTTCTTTCATTTTATTTTTTGACATCGACACGAATAAAATAAAATAAAATCCCTGCGTGTGAGAGCGCCGTGCGAGTTCCCCGGGTTAACTTTGGTGGACGGATAAGGTGAAACCCTGAGCTTATAGAACGAAACCCGGAAGTGAAGCTCAAACCCCACTGGCTCACAGACCTCAGGAGGGAGGCTCCTCCCACTTCAACAGAGCATCAGGAACAGGGTGGATTTGGAGGCACGTTAGAATGGCTAGAATGCATCATCTGAGCGAAATTTCACCAAAAAAAAACTTAAGAACATGTTTTGGGGACCTCAGATACCAATATTAACTAGTGCAAAAAGAAGCATCATTTTTTTTTTTTTAATTTAACTACAGTGATATTGCTTTCACATTGTGTTTCCTTACCGATTAGAGGATCAATTCGCTATTCAACATGTTCATGTAAGGCTTTTCACGCACAGTGAGAAGCTGCAGCAGAGTGGTAAGTTTCTCTGCGCTCTGAAAGGTTGTGCCATGAACTGTTATAAATGGTGGGAACCAACATTATGTCTATGTCATATATGTCTATGTTTTGACGTACTTTTCATATCAACTTTTGTACAAGGTATGTGTACTTTGCTTTCCTTATTAAGGCTAAATACAGTGCATGTGTTAAAAAAAGACATGAACTCGTCACTTTCTGTGCCATAATGTGAAGAGGAGAAAGGCAACATGTCGCGACCATCAGATAAAGGGAACTTAAACAGATGATCTGTCTCAACGAAATTGCCCCATCAGCGACACCGTCTCATCAGCAGGACCCCTGCGGAAGCGTCGCCACGCCTGCTGACTGACATCTCAACGACTCGTCAGCTTCGCCGCTCCAAGAAAACTGTATTAAAAAACTCAGATCTCCAGTGAGAACTGAGCACTTCCTCTGTGGCGCTCTGTTGTGTTGCTACACTGAAACGGCTCCTCTTGTGCAAGATTAAATACTTTAACATAAAGTATATGTCTCTGATTTCCTCTGTAACGATTAGTCCGTCCACGAACAAAGTTTATAGCAATTTAACTTTTACAGTCCCGGTGAAAATAAACAAGAAATGGGCTCCATAAAGCCCAAAATGTTATATTTCCTTATCCACAAACGTTATGAAGACACATATACAGGTACACGACAGGATTTATTTATTTATTATTTTACCTGTGGGACACCCAGCTTCTTACAAGCATCCAAGAAGTTTTCCACATTCCTACGGCACTTTGCCATGCTGAGTTTTGGCTGAAAGACAAAATATCATTGAAGCACATCGTCAAATTGTGATTGTTTGTTATTCGTTTTATTCTCAAATGTGATTGATTGTGCGTCATTTGCAGCATCACTAAGTTGTAAGAATGTTACTTTACAAAACCAAAATCACAGATCACAGTTATAAGATCAGACGTTATGTCCATAAACCTCGAACACTTCAAATGTAAGAAATATATATTTTTTTCATTTTAAATATTTACAATAATTTTTTTGACAGTTTTATCAATAAAGATTGTCAATCATCTCAAGAACTGATCTAACGAAAGAGAAGATGAAACAAGGGGCGCTCTTAAAAAAAAAAGATAAATATAAATACAGATTTTTGCCTTTTGTACACGAGTTGTTTTTTTTTTAGACAGCTCACCACGGCAGGGGAGGGGACGTGGATACTGGCAACAGACCGAGGGCAGATGTGATTGGCCAGATGGCACAGGACAACGCCGTCCATTAGAGCAGCGCCCACATCGTCTGGGAGGAAGACCTTCAGCCTGGACTCAATGTTCTAAAAACACATTGGAAAGGACGCAACGCAGACTTTTTACCAAATTGAAAAACAGGCATTGTTGCCACAAAATCTGATTTATTTTTTTCCCCATGACTTTCCGATGCACTCTCAATTAGCTAAACTGGCATTAAAAGTTTTTATTTTACTACTTTTATACATTACTTCCAAGCTGTACAAACCACTAGTTTCTTGTATTTAACTATTAATTTAATTAAATAATGACCAGGAATAAATAAATAAGTAAATAAATAAGTAAATACATAATAAATAATAATTATAATAAAAATGCACTCTACATAAACAGACTTGTGTGAAATGCTCATCTATTTAACTATTAATTTAATTAAATAATGACCAAGAATAAATAAATAAGTAAATAAATAATAATAATAATAATAATAATAATAATAAAAATGCACCCTACATAAACAGACTTGTGAAATGCTCACCTGCCGCAGGAGGCCGATCTGCTCCATTTCCTCTCTCAAATGCTCCATCTTCCTCCTCATAGTGAAACTGGGGTCGGTGGAGGCCAACTCCTGGCGACTTCCTCTGGTAAATGCTGCCAAAAGAGATTAAAAATAAATAAATAAAAATGAAACAAAATGCAAAAATGCACCATTTTTAAATACAGGTGCTACACATTGAGGAACATAGAGTTAGTGGTGCGAGCGAGAGGGCTGCCACCTTTATTTCTAAATAATCCACACCGAAGGACGGACGTAGGGCAAGGGGTGGGCAAACTTTCTGCCTCAGGGGCCACAATGGGTTTTAAAATTTGACAGACGGGCCGGGCCAGCAGCAGATCGATGGAGAATGTTTGCGTCAACTGATATAAATTACATGTAAAAGCCATTACATAAAAAGTTTTGCCCTTTAAAGGGTAGCCAAAGCACTCAAGTGTAGGACCGGGGGTTGCCGAAGCATGAATAGTAAGAAGTTTTTTTTTTCATTAAAAGTAAAGAAACTTACATTCAATTTCAGCGGGAACAGTGTTGTTGGTAACCCTTTTTTTTTGCCAGTGCATCAAAGTTTGGTGTCAGTTTTGGCTGTGGCAGTTCTCAGGACAGATCTGAGGTGTTCCTCAGATACAGTGGCTTGCAAAACTATTCATACCCCTGGAACTTTTCCACATTTCGTCACGTTACAACCACAAACGTAGTTGTATTTGATTGGGATTTTATGTGATAGACCAACACAAAGTGGCGCATAATTGTGGAGTGGAAGGAAAATGATACATGGTTTTCAATTTTTTTTACAAATAAAAAACTGAAAAGTGTGGAGTGCAAAAGTATTCAGCCCTCTTCACTCTTATACCCCTAAATAAAATCCAGTGCAACCAATTGCCTTCAGAAGTCACCTAATTAATAAATAGTCTACCAGTGTGTAATCTGTGTAATGCTGCCACTGTGGTTGGAGTCGCTTTTATTGTTGTTTTTGTTGTCTTTGTTGTTGCTTTTGTTGTTGCTGTTGTTTCAGGGGCATTCTTTTCTGACAACTACGTTCTCTCTCTCTCTTTTTTGTATTTCTTTGTAAAGCTCATTGTGTTGCCCTGGTATGAAATGTGCTCTATAAATAAAGTGACTTGACTTCATCTAATCTCGGTATAAATACAACTGTTCTGTGAAGGCCTCAGAGGTTTGTTAGAGAACATTAGTGAACATACAGCATCATGAAGCCCAAGGAACACACCAGACAGGTCAGGGATAAAGTTGTGGAGAAGTTTAAAGCAGGGTTAGGTTATAAAAAAAATATCCCAAGCTTTGAACATCTCACGGAGTCTGTTCAATCCATCATCCGAAAATGGAAAGGGTATGGCACAACTGCAAACCTACCAAGACATGGCCGTCCACCTAAACTGACAGGCCGGGCAAGGGGAGCATCGATCAGAGAAGCAGCCAGGAGGCCCATGGTAACGCTGGAGGAGCTGCAGAGATCCACAGCTCAGGTGGGAGAATCTGTCCACAGGACAACAATTAGTCGTGCACTCCACAAATCGGGCCTTTATGGAAGAGTGGCAAGAAGAAAGCCATTGTTGAAACAAAGCCATAAGAAGTCCCGTTTGCAGTTTGCCACAAGCCATGTGGGGGACACAGCAAACATGTGGAGGAAGGTGCGCTGGTCAGATGAGACCGAAATTTGAAGTTTTTGCCTAAATGCAAAACGCTATGTGTGGCGGAAAACTAACACTGCACATGACCCTGAACACACCATCCCCACCGTGAAACATGGTGGTGGCAGCATCATGCTGGTAGGATCCTTTTCTTCAGCAGGGACGGGAAAGCTGCTCAGAGTTGATGGGAAGATGGAGGGAGCCAAATACTGGGCAATCTTGGAAGAAAACCTGTTAGGAGTCTGCAAAAGACTTGAGACTGGGGCGGAGTTTCACCTTCCAGCAGGACAACAACCCTAAACATCCAGCCAGAGCTACAATGGAATGGTTTGGATCAAAGCATATTCATGTGTTAGAATGGCCCGATCAAAGTCCAGACCTAAATCCAGCTGAGAATCTCTGGCAAGACTTGAAAATTGCTGTTGACAGATGCTCTCCATCCAATCTGACTGACCTTGAGCTATTTTGCAAAGAAGATGGGCAAAAAATTTCAGTCTCTAGGTATGCAAAGCTGGTAGAGAAAAACCCCAAAAACTTGCAGCAGTAATTACAGCGAAAGGTGGTTCTACAAAGTATTGACTCAGGGGGGCTGAATACTTTTACTCTCTTTTATTTGTAAAAAACAATTTGAAAACCATGTATCATTTTCCTTCCACTCCACAATTATGCACCACTTTGTGTTGGTCCATCACATAAAATCCCAATAAAATACATTGACCTTTGTGGTTGAAAAGTGACAAAATGTGGAAAACTTCAAGGGGTACTTTTGTAAGCCACTGCATCTGGGCGTGCTTTGTTGATGTTCGTCAACCTGAATGTCTGCTCACACATGCCGGTAAAGCCCAAACGTCATCTGCCATCTTCCGAATGTTTGGAAACGTGGCTCCGCTTAGCCAAGCATAAAACGTAAACACCACGCAAACTAAAACATCCAGTTTGAGAGAGTTGAACTTCTCCTATGGGACGGAGTCACACTGACGATGGATCAGCTCCAATTGCGACTCCCGAGTCTTGCGGCAGGGGACGTTGTCGCCGGCTGAAGTGACTTGTCAATTCTTTAAAAAAAATCAGAGAACTGACGGCGGAATTCTCCGTGCAGGTTGTCCGGTGATTTGCTGGGTTCCTTCACGTGTCGAGGGGCCTCTTCCAGTGCCGCTGGTGCGGGGAAGTGAGCCAATGATTTGTTTGAAATCTGTCTTGAGAAAGTCAACTTGGCTCTGAAGGCTCTCAGGTTTGTGTACATTTCCTGCGCAAATTGATCCTTCCTATGGCTTCACGTTCAGCTCCCTCACTAGTGCCAATACTATTGATAGACTCTACGTTTTGTTGTGTTGTCCGCACAAATAAACTCCTAAATAATTAAACTTTTATAAAACGTGTATATTCTTACTGTTAAATAAAAGCTTTTTTGAAAACACAAGAGGTTGTGTGTCGATGACGCTGTTCAACATTCCCTCAAAACACAAGAACGATGCAGGGATTGCCCCATTCAGCAGGCTGTGAAGTAGCCATGTGAAAGTAGCCATGAGGCTTTGTTGGTCCTCCAACCATTTGCATTCTGGGAGCTGGCTGAATGAACCAAGTGTGGGGCGAAAACTTTGGAGGTGATTATCTCAGAAACACGGTTTGCCACACCCTTGTCGTTAACAAGTCGTAGCTTTAAAAATATTTGCTTGATTTGCACAAGTGACACCTTGTTTGGAGGCTCTGATTCTCAGCTTTTGAATGGTGCGTGGGGAGGGGGAACCGCCGGCTTTCCCGATTAACTCGAAAAACGAGCTCATTTCCCCTTTGAGCTCCCAAACTCGTTGACATACTTTCCCCAAACTTAACCAGCGGACATGAGAGTGGTAAAGCAAGTCCCAGTGATCAGGATCGCTTTCCCGGAGGACCATAATAAATTGACGACGCTGAAGACCCCTCGCCCGTATTGAGTTGACGAGGTTTAGGGCTGGATTCACTACACGATCAAGCTGCAATACAGACTCACACAGGGCTTCCTGATGGATTATTGTAGGATAAGTGTAGGAAAATGACATCCAGGCCAGGGTGGTGGCAGCATCATGCTGGTGGGATCCTTTTCTTCAGCAGGGACAGGGAAGCTGGCCAGAGTTGATGGGAAGATGGATGGAGCCAAATACTTGGGATTCCATGGTCAAAAATTCCTCCGTTATCTCAAAATTGTCACCGATCCCTCTGATAAAAATGAAGAGCTGAGCGGTGTCCTTTATGTCGTTACTTTCACCCAGTGCTAACGAATACAGCTTAAACGACTCACTGGCTATGTCTTCGTCAATTAGTTCTACACGGCGAGTCACTGTCCTGCGTGATAAACTCATACTTAAAAATAAAAATAAACTTCACGGCCCACGATATGATTTAGATCTTCCTCCACTCGCTTCTCCTCATCCCTAACAACCCGGAGATGAAAGTTTTCACAGACGAGTGAAACCCGGATCCTCGGCTTGATTACAGAAGTGGCGTCAGCGTGACTTCTTCGGTGGTGTGCATTGGTACACGGCCCCTCCACAATGATGTCTCCGTGTGTGTGTGTAAAAGTAGTACGATTTAAAGGTTGAACTCTATCAAAAGGGCTTCCCATTGTGACTTGACATCACATGGAACACGGAGGAATGATCTTCACCCGGACGCTCGCTTTAAAGGAAACCATCGATCGGTGTTGTTCGGCGCTGTTCAGCGACTCGGGAAGTGAACGGCGTTTCCCCTCCCCCGTCATCTAACGGGAATATTTAACTCCGCGGTTTAACATTTATCTACTATTTATAAACCAAACTCTGTTTTGAAAATCCGTTGAGCGATAAAAAATAAAAAATAAAAAAAACCCACAAAGGAACATGAATCTAGAAAAATCGAATTTGCCTTCTAAAAGGTTTTTTTTCAACTTATTTGGCTGCTCCTTGGCCATTTTAGAAATGGGCCAGACAGTGGTTTTTGCTGCGGTGTGTCACATATTCAACGGGCCGGAGTAAAAACCCCAACGGGGTGTATGTGGCCCGCGGGCCGTAGTTTACCTATGCCTGATGTAGATCAACCACCGTATCAATAACCCTGTTAAAACGAACAGAGGCTCAATGTGAATGATAACAAATCTAGAGTATTTGTCAACCCCAAAATGGTGAGGGGGGTTGTACATAAGTGCTCCCTTCCTCCTCCTCCTCCTGGAATACCGATCATTTTCTGGATCAGAAATGGAATAAAACAACAGAGTTGGTGTGGACATGGCTTGAAGCAACACTGTCACTTTTTTACCTAAAAATAACAGCTTCAGAATCATTTTGAGGGTACACTGATTTTCCGGATTGTAAACTACATCAATTGCACTCTCAGACTACTTTGAGCGTAACAGCGCTCACATCTCATACCATGAAGGAACTAGAAACCCAAATACCCTTGAAATTCTCTTGAATGGAAGCTATTTAAGCACACCCTTATTGTTGGTTTAATCCTGGAAGTTTAGTTTTGGTACAGTTTGTCTTTTTAACAATGAGGGGAAGGAGCTTATTATTATTGTTGTTCTTGCAGCTGGATTCCACTGAATGAGCAAAAAGGAAGAAAGTGTGAAGAGCATTCATCATTTTCATTTCCTAGTGGAGCTCCTTGGAACACACACACACAGTACAAAATAGACTGGGTGGAGCCATTTACCTGAGCGTGGCTTGAGTCCAAACACCGTCAGAGTTGTGCTGAAGTCTACGTTACACAAGCCGTCCTGTCACAAAGGAAAAGGAAGACAATGAAATGGAAACGAGCAGCCGAAAAAATAAGATCTCGGTAAATGTCAAACAAGGTCTTTATGGGGAGTAAATTTTTTTCTATTAAGCTAAAATAAGTTTGTTCGATTTTTGACATAATTTGTTAAAAATGTCCGGCAATGCGGCCATAAACAAAGCCATTTGTTCTCATTGTTGGCCATTTCACTGTCTCAAACAGGGATGACATTTTTAGACTTTAAAGCCACAAAACTCCCACAATGAATGAACTTTAAAAAAAAATTGAAAGTTGAGTCTTCATTATAGGCTTTTTATTTTTATTTTGCATGTGTCTTCATATCTAGTTTATTTTAATGACTGAATTCGGACACAAAAAAAAAAAAGTCATTGAGCCTCACATGAACATTTCTTATATGATTTCATTTCTCACCTCACACTCGTCATTCCCACTGGAAGATTTCCGCGCACTCTGGCATTTGTACTGTGAAGACAGATAAAGAACATTCAGGTTCCCATGGGCTTTTAGCCTCGGGGCACCGTGGGGCCTCACGAGATCAGATCTGCCGATGTGGTTCCCCCATCACACAAACTGCAATAAATGTCTAGCAACCACTTCCAAGCATTACAATTCCAAGCACAATGAATATGACACATGATTTAACTCAGGATGTGAAGTGAAGTCCCTTGTGCACATCATTCTAGCCAAATAGCAATAAAACAACAGCAGGGCAATAAAACATGGATTTTGCTCGACGTATTCTTTTTTTTCCCTCTCAACTCCTTTGAAGACTTGATGACAAGAGAACATCATATCTGTTACACATTTATGGCCGGCACCAATCCTTCTTCTTCAGAGGATCTTATAAAGTTTTGATCGACCAAACAACCAATCGTTATCGCTTCTCAGAGAGGGGGATAATCTCCACCAAGTGAAACACAGACACAAACCACATTTATTTGATAAAACATACTAAAATTAAAATAAATAAATAAATAAAATTAATTGGACAACAACCACGCCCCACGCCCGATAGCCCTTCCTTGTTCTTCAGGTGGACCCTCATGCCACGCGATCATGAATATCAACGAATATCTCCCGGCGAACTGAGGCATTATGTACGCTGACACCGCGTTCGCAATGTGGTCACCTTTAGATAATCTTTCCTAAGGTACTTGTTCCTCCGGCGGTCCTCGTTCTGGTTGAGGACGGGCTGGATATCTGGCCACTTTGTCTCTGAATTACACTGCTCCGACTTGAGGCTTCCGTCGAAGGAGGATGAGGAGGAGGGCTGCGGAACGACATTGAAGAATCAGCCATCGCCAAGACGTGGGGGGGAGAGAGCACCGTAAAAAAAACAACAAAGAGACATCCGTCGCCTGGTGGACAACGAACCGGGATGAGGCAACAATCAGCCTCAGTGCCCTCCGCGAATTCACAAAGAATGGATTGCGGACAGTAATAGCACCATGAATTGCGCATCGATTACTTTATTACATTATTACAGCGAGCCCGACACGGAACACAGGCTTTTTTTGTCTCTTAAATTAGAAAAAGGAGTAAAATAAATACAAAATAATATTAACACACTGCTTTTATTTGTTTTATTTGAAGAAAGGGGGCAGGCGCAGCGGAGCATGAATGCGTATTGTGGTCTCCAGTACGCATTTACTACGCCACTGCTCAACACTTGCCTGATTTTTTACGAATTATCAGTCAAAAAAAAACTTTAAATAATTGTATTATTGTCTTAAAATAATAACTACAGGATGGTGGTTGTTTTTATTTAAAGCGTGAGTGAAAATGTCCAATTGTAAGGAAATCCTCGGGTGGTGCTCTGCAAAACCCTGACAGGGCTGTAGCACCGGCAAGCCCCCCCCCCATCCCACCCAAGCGTTGAATCATCCCATCTCCAACCCCCCATCCCCGGTCTATTTTGTACCCCCACTTTGTTTTATCTTTTTGATTTGATCTATTTTATTTTTATTTTATTTATATTATTCTATTCACTAAATGCATTACGTTTTAGGAATCAGTTAGTTTCAGTTAGTTTCTAGGTAGGAATTAGGTTGGCTACTATGTTCGGTTTAGTAACTATTGTGCGTAATCTCCGGGTGCGTTGCAAAGACATTTAACTGCATTTATGTATGAAAGTATGTATATGTACAGTATGTGACGAATAAACCCTGATTAAAAAAACAACCCGTGAATCTTGAATCATCCCAATGTTGACAGGTAGCTCTGATCGCTGAGGAACTCAAGGCGCTCCCTTTTTTTTTTTGTCGGATTGTTGAATTGGGTATTTTTTGCAACGAGGCTCATTTGCATAGAAAGGGGCCAATTTTGCACCAGATATATGAATATTAATTTGTTTAAATACATTTAAGCACCGGTGCACCGAGACGCTGTTTACATGGCGGCGCGGTTCGGGTGCGTTTTGTCGTCTGCAGGTGCTTTGTGAATTAGACGGCTGCTTTTTGTGTTATTTGCGCAGGTTTAACGGCTGTAAAAGCCGCAATCCTTTTGTGAATTCGCCCCTGAATATTTTAAAGGCAGGTACCTGTCCGCTGAGCACCGTTCCACTGCTCCCTTCATCCAGAGAAGCACTAGGATAAAGACAGGGATATCTGAAGGTTACTCGATTTGGACATTTATAAAAATAGTAGAAGCCATCTATCTTCCTTTGTCTTCATTTGTCAAATCTCATTGTCAATCAAATTGATTCTAAATGATTTAGAAAAACTCCTCTTGCCATATATCAAAACCTCACAGCCATGTTATTATTTGCAGAGCTTCCTTCTGCATTCAGTGCAATATGGCTTTTTATCTGGTGCCATCATTACTGGATGGATTCCTACTCTTTTAGTCCATCTCCAGTGCGGTGAAGCCACTACAGATGATACAGAATGCGGCGGCGCGACTGGTGTTCAACCAGCCAAAGAGGGCACATGTCACTCCGCTGCTCATCGAGCTCCACTGGTTACCTGTAGCCGCTCGCATCAAGTTCAAGTTCTGATGCTGGCCTACAGAGTGATTGCTGGGAATGCTCCCGCCTACTTAAATGCTCTTGTAAGAGCACATGTTGCCCCCCGGATGCTGCGCTCGTCAAATGAGCGTCGCCTGGCTCTGCCGGCCATACAGCCACGGCAATCCAGGCTATTCTCATTTGTAGTTCCACGTTGGTGGAACGAGCTGCCAAAAATGACCAGAGCAGGGACCTCCCTCTCTGTCTTTAAGAAGCACTTGAAGACCCAGCTCTTCAGTGAGTACCTCCTGTCCTAACCTACAATTACTTAGCACCACCTTGCAGTATTTATTGTTACACTAATGTTGTTGTTACACTAATCTCTGTCGCAATGTAGCTTGAATGTTATTCTCCCTTGTAAGTCACTTTGGATAAAAGCGTCTGCTAAATGACTAAATGTAAATGTAAAATGTAAATTACGGCCAAAAGTGTGGCGCAGGCGCTGTTTCAGGTCATCTCCAGAGTTGGGATTCCAACGGAAATCCCGTCCGACCCGGGCACTTCCTTCATGTCGCGTACATAGTCGGTAGAGTGGTCGTGGGTAGAGATTCCCACACTTACTTTTATTCCACGATATACTTTTTCAATTTCACTTGTTTATTTTACTTATGTCAAACTAGAACAAGAACTTGAACGTGGAGCGGAACGACAGCAGTCGTCCTTGTCCCCGGTCGGGGCGCTCACAATGTACATCCAACACACACAGGCCCACAGAAAATGGATCCAGCTGTTTGTTTGTTTGTTTCAAACCAGACGGCTTGGGTAGGCCACTGTTCAAGTCCAGGCGGTTGCCACCAACGATACCTGCTCGCTGTGGTGAGGTGCATCTTGGACAGATATTTGCATGGCCACCCTACGGGTCTACCATTCAACCAATGAAACACCTGATAAGAGATTGGGAATGAACGGGCCACTCCATAAATTCTGATTGTTCTTGAAATCCGGTGCTCCCGCGGTAATTCTCGGAAACAAAGGGTCATGAGTCACAAATCCAGTCACACCTCACTTCTCGGCGTGGAGGTGAGGTAAGTCGGTTCATACCTTCGCACGGCCTGGGCGGGGGGTCTCTGTTTGCTGCTCGAGCTCCCAGAATGACTCAGGAACCTGTGACAGTGTAAATAGAAAAGTAATAAGTGTAAAATATAACCCCACCAATCTCTAAACAATGTAGACATTGTGGTGCTGTACACACCACCGTTTCCCTCTGGAGGTGAATAAACCGTCTGTCAGTCATCTTTCTAGCAGTGGTAATGAGAATCAGCTTTGTTTGCCCCATGCTGCCACCGCTTTGCTGAAATGTGATTTTCCACCTGTTGAAGCTTGAAATGATCCTTTCATTTTGCTGTGTGATATTGTGTTGTGTGACTTGATGTTCCTTCCCTTGGTAAGACATATCCATCCAACAAACCTTTGCACAATGTTCATTCGGGGTGCACTCACCAGATGTTCTGGCAAAAAGCTTTATTCATCATCAACACTTTTGAAAGAGTTAAATGAAGAGTTGAATGGCTATCTGATTATTTGCTTATGAACATGAAAAGATACATTTTAAATATTTATATTCTTTGCATAGTCAATATTGATAAAGTAATAAAGTAATTTCCCCCTGGGATTATTAAAGTATTTCTGATTCTGAAAAAAAATAACCAAATTAGTTCCAGTAAGATTTGTAACCGGCGGGCCATTAGAATAGTCACTCTGGAGCTGTGAAAGAGTTAGGAAGATCAAAGACGACAGCACATGGGCGACGGCTGCAAGTTTTAGCATGCAAACGGGGAAGGCTAAAACGGTATTTATGCATTACCAGGAAAGTCATGGTGGAGCAAAACAAGTGGCAGCAAAAAAATGAAAATAGTATTTCTGAACATGTGACTAAAGCACCACAGCCTTGGATCGTGCCTACTGACTGGGGATGTATATAGACACCAGAAAGATGGCTTATATATTCAAAGTCCCACGGTTAACAAGACAGCTGAGGGTGAACAAATAGTAAATTATAACATTGAAACTGTTGTTTCAGAGAAAAAAAGCTAATATTTCATAATGATATCCACAGAAATCATGCCATATCTTATCTCATATCATATCTCATGTCATATCCTCACTTGTGAAGATAAAACAATTGTGAATCGCGATGTGGCGTCTTATCAAAATCACATGGATACAAATGACGGCTGTGAAACAACAACATTGAAACCCAGCCGCAACTCCCACTGTGCTTTGTAACCAACCAGAGGTGTGGATTTGTTATGCAGAGGTTTGCTGTGTACTGTTCATTTTGGATGCATCTACCTATCAATCTAATAACACAACAATTTGGATCAATGTATTGATTCAAAATGCAACAACGTGAGTGTGTTGATCAAGTTATTCAAGTGAAGTCCTTGTCTGCCTGTACCTGTGCGCTCGGCCGGTCACCCTCCGTCGGTGGATGAGGCTCTCTGCTCTACAGATGAGTGACCGACGTCTAGTGGCCATGCACCATGCGGCGTTTAGGCAGCGCAGCAGAGAGCGAGGGGGCGGGAGGGAGAGGGAGAAGGGAAGAGCGGCTTTAATGAGCGCCTGCATTGTTAGTGCAGAGAAACACACAGAGAGAGGTTGCGGACCAGCGGTGCGGCGCGAGGAGCGGCTGTAAAACAATCAATCACCATCAATTGGTGGTTCGCAATTACTTGAGATAATTGTGATCATTTGGTGGAATAATTTGATTCTCCAATCACGTGTTTCCTATGGAGGACCATGTGAAGAAGAATAGAAGAGCACTTCCTATGGAGTGTGCCACGGATAGAATGAATAATATGGAATCAAAACACAAAGAATTTCTAAAACAATTAAAATACTTGTGATAAAGACACTTTAGACACAACATAAAGACACAAAATAAGACACTTTACACCGCATTCCAAATTATTATGCAAACTGGATTTCAAATAAACATCTAATTTTTTGCTTTTCGATTAAACTCATGGATGGTATTGTGTCTCAGGGCTCTTTGGATCACTGGAATCAATCTCAGACACACACCATAATTAGATGCCAGGTGAGCCCAATGAAAGGAAAACTACTTAAGAAGGACGTTCCCCATTATTAAGCTGCCACAGGTTTCAAGCAACATGGGAAAGAAAAAGCATCTCTCTGCTGTGGAAAAGCCTCAAATAGTGCAACGCCTTGGACAAGGTACGAAAACATTAGATATTTCACAAAAACGTAAGCGTCATCATCGTACTGCGAAGAGATTTGTGGCTGATTCAGAGCACAGAAATAATAGCCAGATAAAGGCAGAATGAGGAAGGTTTCTGCCAGACAGATTCATGGGATGAAGAGAGCAGCTGCTAAAATGCCGTTACAAAGCAGCAAACAGGTATTTGAAGCTGCTGGTGCCTCTGGAGTCCAGCCAACCTCAAGGTGTAGAAGAGAGCTGGTAGGCCAAGTAGAGTAGATAAAGTAGATAGAGCTTGTGACTGAGCACTTTCTTCCTTGGTACAAAAAGAAGAACCGTGCCTTCCTTAGCAAAACCATCTTCATGCCTGACAATGCACCATCTCATGCTGCAAAGAATACCTCTGTCTTTGGCTGCTGTGAGCATAAAAGGAGAGAAACTCATGGTGTGGCCCCCATCCTCCCCTGACCTCCACCCTATTGAGAACCTTTGGAGCAAGCTACAGATCTATGAGGGTGGAGGCAGTTCACATCAAACCAGCAGCTCTGGGAGGCTGTTCTGACGTCCAGCAAAGAAATTCAAGCAGAAAACTCCAAAAACTCACAAGTTCAATGGAGGCAAGAAGAGTGAAGGTGATATGAAAGAAGGCTCCAATGTTCACATGTAACTTGGCCTGTTAAGATGTTTTTGATTGAAATAGCTTTTGATTTCAGTAAATATGACTCCTAATGCTGCACATTCAACAAATGACCATTTTCAGTTCTTTACAACCGATAAAATGTTTTGAAACTCTGTTGTGCGTAATCATTTGGAACAGTGCATTTTGAGTTTTTTTATTTTTGAAGAAAATACTGTTCTCATTGGGAGGTTTGTTCAATAAAATTCAAATTACTTGAATGTTATTGAATGTAACTTGAAAATTATACTGACTGTCATTTGCATCCACTATTTAGGAAAATCAGAGAAAAATATCATTTGCATAATAGTTTGCAATGCGGTGTATTGATCCCCAAAGGAAAATTCCAGTGTTGCAGCAGCAATGACATACATGACAAAACACAAAATTTACTTACTGAGTTAATTTACTTAATTTATACTGATCATTAAATAAAACAGCTGAGAAATAATTAATTAAATGGGAAATGTAATAAGCCATTTTATAGTTGGATTTACGAAAAGCATCTAACCAATAAAGGAAGCAACCTTCTCTGCAGCTACGCAGCCCCATACGCAGCAAGCTGTGATGCATGTGTGTTCTGACACCTTTCTATCATAGCAGCATTACCTTTTTCAGCAATTTGTGCTCCAGTAGCTCTTCTGTGGGATCCAACCAGGCGGGCTATTCTTTGCTACCCACGTGCATTAATAAGCCTTGTGGGCCCATGACCCCGTCGCCGGTTCACCGGTCGTCCTTCCTTGGAGCACTTTTGGCAGTGGTTAAATTAAATTATTATTTTTTGCTGCCTACCCAGACAGAGCTCACGGCAGGTTAGTGCTTTTGGTTGCCGACAGGAAGCGGATGTTGTTTGTAACTTGGGGTGGACAGTTTTTTGGCTTCAGGAGTTCGTATGTAAGCGCGTGCGTTCCTGCTGCCCTGCACGCGCATGTGCTGTATATTCAGCAGCGCCGATCAAAGGAAATACGTTCCCGCGCGCGTTGCACTGTTCTCTTAAAAAACACCCCCTAAAGAGATTTTTACATAAGCAGTAGTTTTCTTACCCTATAGTCTTTGGGCCGGCGTGACTGATTGCTCCTCTGTGGTTAATGGTAAATCCATAATGATCCTTACTCCCTGAAGTCAAGCAGCAGAAGTTAAGCGACGGTTTTCAAACACCACTGGCCCATTTTTGGCTGAACTAAATACGCAGGAGTCTTATATGTCACTGTTTATATCACGGGGCGTTCATCCTTTACTGGAGGGGCCGCTTAACAAAAATACTTTTTTGGCGAAAATTAAGGGTGTGCCCACCTCTCCAGGGGGGTTAGTGTCGAATGTGGTGCAATTTGGATGCGCAACACATTACATTTAGTCATTTAGCAGACGCTTTTATCCAAAACAACATGCCAACACATGAAATCAACGAAAACAAAAAAAACCCGGACGCTAACTAATCTCAAAACAAACTAATGGCAAACAGAAAGCCAGCGAGCTGCCAGTGACAGGCGGCAAGCCGGAGCGGGTAGGCCTTCCTTTTAAAGCAATCAGCCAGTTCCAAACAGGCGCGTGCGACTTGCGCGTGTTTTTTTTTCCCCCGTGGGAAAGTATTTCCCATTGTATCCTTTACCGCGACGTTCATGAACAGGCACGTTTTGCACCGACGCTGCATTAGTTATTTAAATGCTTTGAAAAGAGCCATTAAAAAAAAAGTAATAATAATAATAATAAATTAATCCAATGGACATTTAAAACTGTCAATTAACAATATTGTTTTTAATACCCTCATTCCATAAGCCCATTCCTTATTGCGTTTCCTCTTTGACATTCTTTGTTTTAATTCCCTTTTAACTAAATATAGAGTATTTAATTCTTTCCGGGGACACGTTGTCCTCCATAGTTTCCATCCAAATTTAAGCCAATGGTAGAAATGCCGCAACGAATAAAATGTGGATTCAATCAACTGACTCACCAAATGTTTATGTTCCAATGTTCAATGTCTATGGATATCTCTTCTGCAACAGGTAGACATGTATGATGACACTATTATAAGCTTATACTATGATAGTGGCATAAAACGATCGAACCATAAATATCAAAATGATTTGCATGACAATCAAAAACTAAAATGACAGCGACGCCTCTAAGGATGACATGGGCAGCCGAGTTGGGATGCGTCATCTTTAGGAGGGAAATGCCCTATGCGAGCGATGGAGAGGCGGGGGAACCGGAGACGGAGGAACCAAGGGTGGAGGAAGCAGCGCTCCAACACACCTGTTCTGCTGCTCCTGCTGCAGAAGCTGAACGGCGATCTTCCTCAGGTCCAGCACCTCCTTGAGCTCGTCGTCCTCCTCCTCCGCCAGCGGCTCCTTGTCGGAGCTGGAACAGGTTGAGCACCGCCAACGGTTTACGACGTTTTATTTTGATTTTTTCAATCCGA
Organism: Zeus faber; assembly: GCF_960531495.2. NCBI lineage: Eukaryota > Metazoa > Chordata > Actinopteri > Zeiformes > Zeidae > Zeus > Zeus faber. Next base: position 26,870,798 of record NC_137200.1, on the reverse strand, counting down.
AAGCGATGGAACGTTCCGTCGACGGAGCGGCATTCTGTTTCGGACGGTTTCACCTACCCCGACTCCTCCTTCCAACTATCCTTATCCCTGCTTTGGTGCGGCATATTTAGAACTTTCTCCAGCTCCTGAAAGAAAAGGGAAAACAAAACAAAAACAAAACAAAAAAAAAGCCAATTTAGAAAATTTGCAGCGAGCTCAGCCCACGTCATGACTCGACGCCAACACCTGCAGGGAACACCTTGATACCCAAAGCTATGAGTTTTCTTGTTCTTGTTTACGTTGGCTCTCTTCGTTTGAAGTTGTTGTTTTGACATATTGCACAAACAACACATGAGTTGCACAATTGTATTGATAAAATAAAAAAACACAACTTTTTTTTAATTCCGATCGCCTACCACTGTACTGCACTTGTATCCGGTTGAATTTTGAAACGGGGGCTCGGGCACTTGGACTGCTGCGACTGATTGTTTCTAGCCTCTCCCGTCAGTGACGTTTGCAAAATGATAATACATGTAGGTGTGGATCACGTCGGCTTTGGATTCGTTTATGGTTTTCATATTAAAAAGGGCCAACATCGGTGGATTTAGCTGTGCTTTGCTAATGCGGGGCGGTCGGACCCGCGCCGTTAAGAGTTCACGGCACGCCATCTTCCATCGTACGCTCTCCTTTGCGGACAACAACCGCGGAAAAGATAAGTCAAATACTCCATCCATCTTAAATCAGATGCCGGAAATCTTCCGTTGGGATTTTTGTGACAAAGTATGAAGAGCGACACACACACACACACACACACACACACACACACATACACACACACAAACACAGCGTTCAAAATTATTATGCAAATTGGATTTAAGTGTCAAACATTTAATTTTTTGTTTTTCAATCAAACTCATGGATGGTATTGTGTCTCAGGGCTCTTTGGGTCACTGATTTCAATCTCAGAATTTGGAACAGTGCATTTTGGTTTTTTTATTTTTGAAAAAAAAAATACTGTTATCAAAAAATACTGTTATCTAATTCTTTGTTCTAATTCCATTTTATTCATTCTATCCGCGGCACACTTCATAGGAAGTGCTCTCCTATTCTTCTTCACATGTTCCTCCATAGGAAACACGTGATTGGAGAATCGAAAAAAAAATTTATCACTGGGAAGAGATTTGGCTGATTCAGAGCACAGACGGGTTGGTGCAGGTAAAGGCAGAATGAGGAAGGTTTCTGCCAAAGCAGCAAACAGGTATTTGAAGCTGCTGGTGCCTCTGGAGTCCAGCCAACCTCAAGGTGTAGGATCCTCCAGAGGCTTGCACTTGTGCATAAACCCACTATTGGGCCCCCCTAAGCAATGCTCACAAGCAGAAAGGGTTGCAGGGGGCCCAGAAATACATGAAGACTCATCTTCAAAAAGTCTTGCTTCCTGATGAGTGCCGTGCAGCCCTGGATGGTGCAGATGGAAGGAGTAGTGGATGGTGGGTGGATGGCCACCAGGTCCCAACAAGGCTGCCAGGTCAATAAGGAGGTGGCAGAGTCATGTTTTGGGCCAGAATCATGGGGAGAGAGCTGGTAGGCCCCTTTAGGGCCCCTGAAGGTGTGAAAATGACCTCGGCAAAGTGTATCGAGCGTGTGACTGAGCACTTTCTTCCATGGTACCAAAAGAAGAACCGGGCCTTCCATAGCAAAACCATCTTCACGCATGACAATGCACCATCTCATGATGCAAAGAATACCTCTGTGTCATTGGCTGCTATGGGCATAAAAGGAGAGAAACTCATGGTGTGGCCCCCATCTTCTCCTGACCTCCACCCTATTGAGAACCTTTGGAGCATCCTCAAGCTAAAGATCTATGAGGGTGGAGGCAGTTGGTATCAAACCAGCAGCTCTGGGAGGCTGTTCTGACGTCCTGCAAAAAAATTCAAGCAGAAACTTCCAAAAACTCACAAGTACAATGGAGGCCAGAAGAGTGAAGGTGATATGAAAGAAGGCTCCAATGTCGACACGTAACTTGGCCTGTTAAGATGTTTTTGATTGAAATAGCTTTTGATTTCAGTAAATATGACTCCTAATGCTGCACATTCAACAAATGACCATTTTCAGTTCTTTACAACCGATAAAATGTTTTGAAACTCTGTTGTGCAAAATCATTTGTAACAGTGCATTTTGAGTTTTTTATTTTTGAAGAAAATACTGTTCTCATTGGGAGGTTTGTTCAATAACATTCAAATTATACCTTTAAGGTTGATGACTTAAATTATACTGACTGTCATTTGCATCCACTATTTAGGAAAATCTGAGAAAAATATCATTTGCATAATAATTTGGAACGCGGTGTGTAAATATATATGCATTAAATAAGAATGTAAACATTATAAGTTTTGTTCTTTATTTCTGTTTTCTATGCGCTACATGGAAGGATTGGGGAGTATGCCGTGGGTTGGATCCCTTTCCATCAGATCACGTCACCAAATCTATAAATAACGTCATACAAAAAATAAATAAATAAATAAATAAATTTTATCAATTTCGATAAAAACTATGATCTTTTCTTATCAAAATTCGGAACCAGAATCTATGCCTTGAGCTAATCGAGTCCTTTCCGATATGAATATGGATTCGCTTTTATTAAAACACTATTATAATTATTATTAATATTAATACAAAGATGCATTGTTTACACTTAAGTCTATCTGGAACAATGGTGGGAATAAGACCCGGGCAACAATTTCTTGGAATTCCTTTCGGTTCGTCCATCGTCACACGTTCTGGATAACCACAACACTGCCGTGTGTGAGGACGTGACCTACCTTGATACAGGACATGTGGCTGCTCTGCTGTCCGTCTCCCTCCGAAAGAGCCGCCTCCTCGTCGGCGTTGGGCTCTATGAAGTCGTACAGATCCTGATCTGATGGATGGAAGCAGCGTTTAAAATTGGAAACACTTGGTCGTCAGATGTTTGAAGACCGACCCAAATCGTGATCAGTTTTAGGTCAACATTGAACATTATAAACATTGTAAATGAAATAATAATTCATATTTACAATTTATACCCTCTATACTCAAAACAATTATTTATCCAGTGCATAGTATCGCATTTTGTATATTCTGTTTGCATATTTTTATACTGTATATCTGACTTTTCCCGGAGGGTTTTAGTACTTTTTGGCTATTTATATATATTTGACAAATATTTTTTTACTTCACTTTTTGTTTTATTTTATTATTATTTTAATTCTCCATTTTTTCCAGACTGTAAAGTTTTTTTATTTATTTTTTATTTTTTTATCTATGCTAATGCCTGTGGTGAAATGCTCCCAACCTCACCAAAACAAATTCTGAAAACAAATTCCAAAACATTCGGCAACATTTCTATTGTTTTTGACCTGTCAATGACTTGTGTTTCCTGCAGTTGAAATTAATATTCAGGAGCTGACCCTTTGACTGTCTAAACCCACCAGCCAACTAGATACGCAAAATTGAAAGGGCTTCACGGCGGCCGCGGTTATCTAATCTCCTCTGAGACACAACGTCACTTCAGCAGGGAGACAGAACACAGTGTAGGTGTAAATGTGAGTCCACCTCTAAGGTCACCTTTGCAGGAGTCCATCTTGGAGAGCAGCAGGAGGGCGTCTGCGCGGGCGCTCTCCGAAAGCTGAGAGTGCAGACTGATGGTGTCATCGTCCGAGGGCTGGAGGAGGAAGAGGAGCATTTCCTTATCTCTGGATAATGTCAAATTTCCGCGGAAAGTAATCTTGGCGGCTCAAAATGTTCGTTGGAAGTGGTGACTTCCTTCCTTCACAACATTGCAACTGCGGCCAGGAAGGCGGGGCTGCCGACCTCTATTGTTGGGACTAGAACCGAGGCACGTTCATACCATCTGGACTGACGAAGGTTTAAAACAGCGGTCTGCCCTTTAAACAACCCCCTATCGGCTCCCTGGCAAATAAAACAAGAGATATGCATGACTATTTTAATTTTTTTTTAATTATTTTTTAAGTTATTTTATGACTTTGTCATTGTAAAAACTTGTGTAAATGTTAATATTGAATAAAAATAAGATAAAGATAAATGATCATATATTAATGTTAATTAATTCATTTCATCAGGCAAAAAGTGCATCTGGGTTGCCAGGCTACTACGCCCCGTCACCGTCGGCTGACGGGCGGAGGGTGCTTCTCCATCCTTCCGACGTGTGCGTGTGTCGGTGACGCTAGGCGTGGCTACAAGAAGTGGGACAATTGGACCAATCAGTGCGTTAGACGGGCTGGACCGCACAGCGCCTCGTGGAGATCCGGGAGGTGTGATCTACGCCCGCCTTCGCCGCCCAGCTCCGCGGACAGGCTTAGTTAGGTGGAGCATAAAGCAGGCTCCAGTCACCACGTCAGCACAGCGCCCTCTAGTGACCAGTGGCTGTGTTGGTTCTCCATCAATTAGCGTTCATGCCAGTGTGTTTGTCGCCATTGCTCCTCATGACGCTACGTATGCCTATTAGTTCTGTTTGTGATCGATAAAAAACAAAACAAAAAAAAAATAAAAACACAAAAAGATGATTTACAAACTGCTGCCATTATTATTTTTGGAAATATCCGGGCAGAATTAAGCTCTTTATTGTCTGTTTTCCAATGCGCTCTTATATTGATTAAATAGCCGACAAGTCACCAACTTTGACCTGCACCTTTTTGGTGAAATACAAAGTGGAATCAGCCACAGCTTGTTTATCAGTAAGTGGTGGATGTAGATACGAGCCTCCTTACCCGCATGAAAGACCTCCATTACGTTTTGAACACGTTTATTAGAAGTTATTGACTTTCCCGCCCCCTGAGTGCGGGGACCACGGCGGAGAACGCCACGCTCCCCGCCGGGATCCCAGTCACTCCGGCAGCGCCCCCAAGCCAGCCTCCCGCCGATCCAGTACGGATATACCAACGATCCCATTCTTTTGAACGGCTCTTTCATAGGAACGGAGGGAAGCATGTCGTCGTCGTCGTTTGTTTATGTCGCCGCCTCCTCTACTGATTTTTTCCCCCTCTAATCACACCGGACACATTGACAGGCCTCTTTCCCGAAATATTTGTGACGTCGAACGTGACACGCCAGAAGGAAGACAACAAAACAACAAGGGCATTTCTCCTGACGATGGGAAAGGTGTCAATTCCCTATTTTGGTGTGCAGTGTAAAAAGGGTATTTCGATTTTGTGGCGGACCCCACAGATCCCCGCTAAGGTTTGGAACAACGACATATTTCTGTGGTCTCAAGGCCGGCAGCGGTGCTTTTGGATGGATTAACAGTCGGCCGACCACTCACCTCAGTCGTGGACAGCCTCTTGTCACCATTGTCACTGCCGATGCCAGAATCAGGCCCGTGGTTCTTGTTTGGGTAAAGGTCTTCTATGCTGCAAAAATGACACAAAATAAACGATTTAGGCTATTAACTGATCAGATGTGAGGTGTGAAATGTATGCACGTACGTATGACAATGTGTTTAGTGGTGCGTTCCTTCTGTGTACGGGACCGCAGAGAGTGAGTCATACCTGTCTGTAAGAGGCTGCGGAAGGCAACGTTTGCCCAAGGAAGGAAGATCAAGGGAATCAGGCTTTTTATCCGCCCGACACGCCTGTATATTTAGGTATTTGAATATATGCACTTTGCCCTTGAGGCAAATCTGGAATAAACAAATTCATCAAGGGTTACAAACACCTATCGTTAACATAAATGAGAAAATGCATGCATCTGTCCACTAGATGGAGCCACTGCTCCAAGTTCATGACAGCGTTAGGAACGCATGACAAAAAGATGTGATTGTTCCACACATAACAAAGTGAAGTCATCCACTTGTTTGCTTCTTGCAACCAAAATAATATACCATATACATTCATATCCACCATTCATATACCATATAACACACACACACACACACACACACACACACACACACACACACACACACACACACAGACACACACACACCTGTGCGGGAGGAGACTGCATAGGGTTGTTGTCAAGTACAATGTGCTGCAGTTGCCTGAGTTTCCTGTACACTGGAGGGATCTCTGTGATCTTATTGCATGAGAAGTCCAGCTGGATGAGCGGAAGGTCAGCCAGCTCTGGACAAGGAGAACGGAAGACAACGCCAGAGATTACGATTTAACGGCGATATAATGCCGTGATGCAATGAATTCCAAAATGCAATAAATCATCTAACAAGTTGTACACAGTGTGATGTATTTACGTCCATGTCAAATTACACCCCATGGTTCATTCCTCTTGGAACAAAGTCAACGGTCTTTCAAAATTGACCGGACCCCTACATCTACAAATCTTCAGTCAACGGCTAAAAGATCATGAGACGTAAACCACAAAAACCGCATGAGACATAATGGCCAAACCGAGAGCATGCCGGGATGTGTACTGACCCTCAGGCAGCATGTGGAGACAGTTCTTCCTGATGTTGAGTTCGCGTAAGGCCTGGAGCCTCCCTACCTGAGCCGGCAGCACCTGGATCTCATTGCAGCTGACGTCCTGCAGGGGGCGCCACCACACACAGGGCAGTGAGAAGAGAGGGGTACAAAGGAGGCGCAGCACATGTGCTTGCGTGTAGGCACATGTGGAGGCCTCACAAAAATTGGTGATTGTGACGTTTCCACATGTGCCTACACGCATGCTCATGCTGTTGGATTATGCCTTCAGTCCCGATTGTCAGAGCCCACGTGGGAAATTTTGCAACAAATCAGAAGGCAAATTTGGTGCGTTTGAAAAATTGATAAAGTTGAATTGTGAGCCGGAATTTTTAGGCCCCAAATTTCTACTCCAATGGATGTCTATTATTGTGCCGTCTCGGGCTTATGCTACGGCTGCGACGTAAAATAAACCAAAGAGACAATCATTTCAGGAGTTTTGCACGACACGCAGGCTGCTCACCAGCTCCATCAGCTCTTTCGCTTTTCCAATCTCCTCGGGGATGGACACCAGTTTGTTGTTGCTCACTACCAGAACTTTGAGCGGAAGGTTGAACAGGTATTTGGGCAAAACCGACAGGAGATTTCGGCTACGGATAAAAGAGAAAAAAAGAAAATATAGACAAAACCCCCTTAAACACACGTTTTCTTTACATAAGTGCGGGGTTAAGGTTAAGGCGACACATTTTCCCTTTCGGGAGTTCACTCTGGCATTACAAAATGGAGGCTTAAACAGAAGGCTCGGAAAAGAGGAAACGCATGTTTTGGGTTTTTTTTCTTGCCGTCCTGCGGAGCCGGCCGAATGGGGAAACACGCAAAAAGGCCCGGCCGTGTCACAACGCCTCGAACGGGGAGGCAGAGCCGGAGCCTGACAGACCTGATGTCCAGGTACGTCAGCATCTGCAGGTTGATGATGGCTTCTGGGATGCATTTGATGCAGTTGTGGTAGAGGTTGAGCGACTCGAGGGGAGCGAACAGGCACACCTCCGGAGGGATGTCGGTCAGACGGTTCTTGGACAGGTCTAGAGAGAGAGAGCGAGAGAGAGAGAGATTTTAGGTTTTTTTATTAGCGTGACCGTTCAGCAGCCGGTTAAGTCTTTCACATCAGTAAGCTCGCCAGGGCCACAAACGATATATTTTGACTCCTGGGAAACCGGCATTGTGGCTCAGGCGGCCCCGGTTTCACTGCGTCTCGACCGGTCAATACATCCAAACGGCTGCTTTAGTGGGTCAGCGTCTTAAGTTGCACGTCTAACATTGCAAATCTGTATTGGAAGACGCGCAACACGGATATTTCCACTGTCGGTCAAACTACGAGAGGAGAGAGGCATCAGCACTGTTCCCAGTTTCATTTCAACTTTGTCGGCCGGCTCACGCGCCACGGTGGCGCCCGGCGTGGTACGATCGGTACAAACTCGAATAAGAAAGAGTGAGAGAAGGAGGTAAAGGAGAGGATCACAGGCCTTGAATCTTAACGACTACTGCCCCGTCCTCTGGGGTCCTGAAGACCTCTCAGCGCCTTGCGCCTGTTTCCATGCCTCTAGTGCTGTATTCATACGTATACATCCACCTATATTTATATATTATATTTTAATTATACCCATAACCATACTGCCCCAGCCGTTTTTGTTTGTTTTATTTGGCTATTTATTTTCTTTGGGAAACGAGGCTACTTTTGGACGACTGACGGCCGACGTGCCGATCTTCACCGCGGCAAAATTCCTCCTGTGTGGAAAAATGTACTCTGCGAAATAAAAGCATTGTGATTCCGCTGAGAATAGTTGCTTTTATTCATTATTCACTCCGACATAATCTTGAGTTATCTGTCGCAGCGACGCACTGAAATGACCGGTGCGTCCCCGCCACTGTCACAGACGCTGATCACGGGATGAAACGGTCTCGGGAGGGTTTGGTTCCCCCTCCTCCTGCCGTCACCGACTCAGACTCAGACTCGTGTTTGCATTAAACACCGACTACTTTGTGCCTGATAAATGATTCAGAAGCTCACGCATTCATTGAGACCGTGGCCCGTTACAGCGTGAGCCTAATAGAGAGACAGAGAAAGAGGAAGGGAACAGCTCCCGGGTTTTGCTCTTTTGCAGTTGATTTCCAGAGGTGGCCTTATTATATATCCTCATATTATATACACCGCCACGGCTAATAACAGGCTACACATCACTCCCCGTGCCCGCGGTGTGGAGCCCCCTCTAATTCGCTTACTTCCATTTAATAACAACTAAATGATGTATATGAAACACACTGGGTGGGCTATTGCACGACCCATTTTAACGCCTACAACGTAATCTATCGTTACAACAGTACAATATTGCAACCTGCGAGGAGGACCATGAGTCACAAAGTATACAGTGGTGATCCATTCACAGAGGTCACAATAATATTTTGCAGATACAGTGCCTATGCCAGGACTGAATGTAATGACTCCTGATAAGTTATGTAAATAACATAAATGTTGCTAAAAAAGTAAAAGGGTGATTGGCTTATAGAAATACTAATGGGTAGCAATCTAAATGATCTATCCATCTAGAGTATCTACAGTATGGATAGTAATAATAATAAACATTATTTGTAAAGCACCAAATTATTTTCTCATTTCAATGGAGCCTTGGATTTGACTATCACGACACCCAAAATGACACACCCACTACCCAGCCGGGCTACATAAAATACAGAAATCTAAACCTCAGACACAGACATACAGTAGATCTGCACCACACACACACACACACACACACACACACACAGACACACACACACACACAATGTTTTATATTCTCAAAATCATGCCCCTCTGGTATGAACCCTTGGAACCGTCAGTTAATCCACTTGTGGCGGAATCACACCCTGTTTTACAAGCCATTAAGCGGAGGACCGTGGGTGGAGGTGGTGGAGTCTCAGCTCCTGCCCAAACAGGGGATAATGGCGACGCCCCCGGGGTCACCTGCAGGGGACGTCCTCCTCTCCACTGCGACCGGAAGATGGGGTGGCGGCCCCGGCGGTCCCAACCCCAACCGTGCGCACCACTCATTCTTATTTTTATTTTTTATTAGAATTTAGGGACGACGGGTTCAAATATGTTTCTCAGTCCGATCCGATCTGATGCGAATTTCCGAACTTTTTTGATTTTTATTTTTTAGATTTTTGGCAAAGCCCGGCATCGTCGAGTCGGAAACCGAACAGATTGAAATTTCAGACTGTTCCCGCGATAAACACACTTTCTAAAATGTAATGGTGATGTGTCATCATCCTGACCACGGATTCGTGAATGCATCAAAATTAACAAAATCCCAACATCAATATTATCAATCTCAATATTTTTCCACATACTGTAATAAATGTCAAGGCTAAGTTACTGTAATCACTCTGGGGTAACTACAACTGTGGCCCTCGGCCTCTGTGTGGAGCGAGTAACAGCTCATGATTAATTTAACCCTTTGTTTGTCGAGTCACAGCCACACACACAGCCACACACAGACACACACAGACACACACAGACACACACAGACACACACAGACACACAGCCACACACACAATTTGAGAGTCATCAGTTCTCACTTACGTTGCATGCAGTGCCCTGAAACACGAGGAAGTGCTCACTTCCTCAAGATAAAAATAGATGTTACCTCTTTGAGTCAATTGACAAACCAAACCCTTAAACCTCTAAACATTAAGCGTGCCCCACACAATCCCTTACAGCTCGGTTTTTTTTACAAGCCTGGGCGAGGCGGCGAGTGAGAATGTGCGCGGGGGGGGGGGGGCACGCTGGGTGGCGTCGGACAGCGAGACGGCTCCTGCTTCGCGGCTCAAATCAAGCCCCAGAGAGGAGTCAGAAAGCAGAAGTGATGAGTGGACTACGAGATACAAACAAAGTCAGGGACGGGAAAATGCTGCTCGTCTGCTTCACAAGGAAAACGACAACAACCGCACCGGGGGGCGGGGGTGGGTGCCCGCCACGGGTTGGAGGCATTTTCCGTGAGGAGTAAATCTAGAGTCTCCCTGAGAATGGGACCAGGATGGTTTGACCCAGCTGTACGCGGAGGACCCCCCCTGCCCCCCACCACGGTGGGGACCACCTCTGTGGAGGAGCAGTCATCTGGGTCCGCGGGAGGAGCGGATGGGTAAGGCGCTCATTGTAAGGCTGTCCATCTTCCCCCTCCACCTCCATCACCGTGGCTACGCACCATCTGGGGCCCGCGGCAGCTTTTCGTCCGCCTGCCGGAGGGGCCAGAGCTGCAGGGGCCAACACGGAGCCAACACAATGCCGTCGCCATTATTCACCACGTCAGCAGCTCCCCGGGTCAGATTAATGACCATTTAACGCTCTGCAATATGGGTTCCTTTACTATCACATCCACACAGATGTCATGGTCTTTGGCTCATTATTATTATTATTGTTAATAATATTTATAATTTAAACAACAAAACGGCGTACCGATCGATATGTTGAGGTCTGAGGCTGGATTCTATATGCATGTAGAAATTATTTTTTTTCCCCCCATCTTGTACATACATTCTTGTTCTCATTGGACTATGCATCGTTTTATATTTTCTATTGGTTTGGTTTTTTTTAATATCTGTCTTTAGTTTTCTCCGGAGCATGCAAACGAGCAACAAATCCAAACAAAGACTTAAAATCGTTGACTCTTTTCATCGGGGACCTTAAAATTTTTATTATTTTTTTTAAATTAAAAAATAAAAAAATAATAAAGGTTTGATGATCCCGGCTGTGAGATCCGGTCAAACTCCACAACTGTAATGTATTAGAACATGCATCGGCAGGCCATATCAAGCATCCATCTCTGAAAAGAGATTTACCGTCATTGCTTTTATTTGAGACATGGTGTTTTCGTACTCCCTCTGTAGCGACTGGACCCGCGCTGAGATAAGCCCTGCTCTTTCTGCTGACAGGTATGCAGGCATCTTGTCGGGACACGCTGAAACACAACGTTGCACTTCGACAGGGAGCCCCGAGGGGGGTAAAAAAAAAACAAAAAAAACACCGGGCAAGACTTGACATTGTGTAGTTTTTCGGCTCTCACTGCGCTCACATTAAGAGCCGCGAGCACCTGGGCGATCCTGACGAACGGCCTTGTGGCCGCGCGGGATCTCAGAAAACTCAAACTTCTTCCCCACCATTTGTTCCACAGTAAGTTTGTAGAAAAGCCGTTCAACCCTTTTTAAAATCACTGGGATGGCGCCAGGTGAGCGGTGGGTTTGCTCTTCGGGGCATCGTGGTTTTTAAACTGGCCTTCCTGACAGCTGTTATGATGTTTGTATCTGTGTGTACTGCTGAGAGACGGCACCGTAGACATGGGCTGGATGAGGTGGACAAAATAAACATTAAAAAAAATACTAATAATAATGACATTTCTAATGAATACCTTCAATACCTTGAATATTGGTGCTGTCATAAGATACTGTATTTGGGCCCAACACTTAATTTCTGCCAGAGCAGAAAAGAAAATCTGATCACTTCACTGTATTCCCAACGCGGCCTTCAAGAACGCATTCCACCACACCACAACAGTAAGATAACCAAAAGCCCAGACGAAATCTCAAAAAGTCTCATCACATTACATCGATGTCATGTTGAGCCCCAATGGAATTACAAGTGGATTTCTACACCAGAAGACCCAAGCCGCAAAACGATAAATAAGCCGCACACCAGAAACAACCTCCTGCGTAAGGCTTATTGCGGTTTTGCTTAACAGAAAATAGGGGCATCCTGGTGTCTCATGTGTCTCAGATTTCAGCTACGTGTAGAAAATAAATGAAGTGAAAACAAGACATGAAATGTATAGGTCGCTGCGTTGCCAACATTGCGAAACATTTGCAGTTGCTCCTTCAAGAGTAATACTCAATCTTTAACCAGGTGCATTCATGGCTCTTCCCCGCGATCCCAACCAAATACATCAACTCTTAACAAAGATAAACGGTAGGAATCAGGCTGCAAGCAGGAGGATGGGGTAAATTGCGGAAATTAAAATGGAACCGGAATGGCATGCCGAGATCCAAAAACAGTCTCCATAGAGACGTCACTGTGACCTCGCGCCGGCGTCGCAGTTGAAGTGCGTGATGGCGTCTTTGGCTCTGGGTGTTTGTCAAACGAGGGGTAGGGTGGGGGGGATGCGGCACACGGGGGCGCGCCGGGATATTGGCCTGAACATCTGGCCGGGGCGATATTCTAGTCGTTAGCATCCTCTCCAAGGTCAGGTCATCGGCCCAGAGGCCTCGCGCCGCCCCGTGGGAAAACAAACAGATTGTGGATAAACTGCCGGCGCTGCACGGCAAACGAACACCTCGGTGCGAGCGGCCCACACACACACACACACACACACACACACACACACACACACACACACACACACACACACACACACGAGTGGCCGCACTCGCATTTAGGTGCCACCGCTCAAAATCAAAAAAGAAAACGGGAAAAAATGTTGTTCTGATGACGCGCGGCCTTATACCGGCCACGAAGACGCCTGGTGGTTGACGGTGAGGTGTATCGTCAACCGGAGCTCATGATTGCTGCGCCCAACTACGGCGACCGCTAAGTGCGGCGGCGGGTTAAGACATTGGTGTTTCTAAAACTTCACAAGTGCAAACACAGATGTGCCCCCCCCCCCCCCAAAAAAACCCTCCAACTCTCATAGTGCTGCTTGTAGCAAGAAACTGTGGCGTACAGCTGGTGATACTGTGACAAATGTGCTTATTGTCAGTCGCTTTGGACAAAAGCGCTTGCCAAATGACTTAACGTAATGAAACGTAATGTCATGTGATGCAATGTTTGTTTGGGTGTTTTGTGTTTCCTCCAAACAGCCAAAAGGCCCAGAGGAGGTGATCTGGGAAAGCCTGCAGCCCTGTGAAATAGTATATCTATTGATTGGCGGCTCTGTTGAAGTGTCTCACTCTCGGGCCGCCTGCAGCTTTATACTGCGGAGCGGCCGCTCGTGACTGAGGACACGACGTCAGGCGTTAATGTTCGGGAGGACACTTCACAGGGAAATAGGGAAAGGGGGCTGCACCTCCTAAGTTTTTAATAGTCTGGGTGATTTAAACCCTTGAGAAAAACTCAAGTGAAAAACAGTGTCAAAGGGAAAAAATAGAGACGGCCTTCTGACAGGACTGAAATACCTCTCTTTCTGGTTATGACCAACATGAAGCGTTATGGATAGAATTTGTCATGAGCGCTGCCAGGGAACGACGGAGAGCTGTACAGGCTTGTTTTGAAACAACGTGGTTATTGATGGATGCAGTTCAGATGAAAACATCTAACTGATTGGCCATGGAGCCCGACAGTCCAGAAATAGTGCACACCGACATCCTGTCTGTCTGCCTTTCAATGTGAACTTTTAACACTTTTTTTTTTTTTTTTTTTTTTTTTTTTTTTTTTACAAAAGGGATATAGAAAACGGTTAAACCCTTGTATAATGTTTCAATGTACTAATGTATAACTGGTGAATACTGTTTTGGCCAGAAATGCCACCACTTCTATAAAAGCCACCTCAAAATTGTGAGATATGCATATCTAACCTCTTGAAATTGTTTCAAATGATCATGTCAGTGACTATTTCAGTTTTTTTGTACACAGAGACGGATTTCCCTTGATGTTACTCCACTCGTTTTCATTACAAAGAACAACATGCACTCATTATCCATCGAGCCGACCATGATGGACATAATGTTATATTATTATTTTTTATTTGCTGGCATATTTTTATCTATATAAATATATATAGGGCACCATAAAGCACCAGGTTTTGTTGTCCAGAATAACCCGCTCCGCTGACTGCGGTGTGAACAGTTTAAAGGCAGATTTCACGTCATGAACTCGCGTGACTGCAAACCTGGTGCAGCGTCGGCCCTGGGAGCCTTCCGATGATGCTGCTTCCAACCGACGGTCTTCCCTGGCTGGCACAGGGGGTTTGTGACCACGCTATGTCTCCATCCCATCAGCATCGCCTCTCTTTCAACCTGTGCATCTTCTCTTTCTTCAGAGGATGATTTTCTTTACCCCGAATCATGATCAACACTTCCTCCGTCTAAGATTAGAGCGAGGGCTTTGGTGGCTGAAAAATTATGCTCACGTCCGTCTTTCTAACAACTGTATCTGAGTGAGTAAATGGTGAGTCAGACCTTTTTATGTCAGTGTGTTGCCCCTCTCAGACGGAAACAGAGTCGGTACCCACAAGGCAGACCTGCATCGGTCTCAGGTTATGTCTGAGGCATTGGTAAGCTTTTTGAAGGCAGCAGCCTACCTTTAGTTCAAATAAAAGGGGACGGCCATTATGGTCTTTGAGTGAGTGAGTCTCTCTTCATAAATGCCTGTTCTCCCTTGTGGTCAAAACTGTCCGGAGCATCAAAATGGGGTGCAAGGCGCTTATAGACATAAACGAAAACATTGAGATGATGTCAAGATGATGACGTCAAGATGATGACGTCAAGATGATGTCAAGAACATCGAGATGATGTCAAAATGATGACGTCAAGATGATGTCAAGAGCTTCGAGATGATTGCACACTGACGTTGACATCAAGATCAATGTCAATATTGCTCTTGAATCTTACTTATTCTGTCTAGAAGTTTGTGACCCCAAATTAGGCAAAGTCACCTGGGCTCAGGCTGAAACAAGTACGTTAAACAAGCCTTTTGGTGATGATGAACTCCTACATTTGGGTCAAATCTGACCAACATAATATTAAAAGAGAAAAACCACAACAACTAAGATATATATTTTTTTAATGATGATCTATAAATGCACAATCTGGGACATAACATTATACAACAGACTTTGTTGATATGTCAGCTCTTGAAACCAAACAGATCACCAAAACTCAAACTCAGCCCTGCCTCATCACCTCACTTCATAGGAAACATGATGAGTCTGCTAAGGCAGCATCTCACTTCCTTCAGTATCACAGAGCATTACTTTGCAAGAGTGTGTGTGTGTGTGTGTGTGTCTGTGTGTTAAAAACAGAAAAAAGCTCAAAATAAATGGCTTGCTGCAGCAGACTATTGATAGGTTATTTAAAGTCGATGATGAATTGATGATGTAACAATGGGGGGAGGACCAAAAGTGATTGGGATGAAAATCAATGAAGAATAGATGTAGTGAGTTTAAATAGAATAGTTATATCAGAAATCGGAAAGAATACCCAAAATGAATGAAGCGGCCGTGATGCTGAAGAACACGAAAATTGTAAACTCGCTACCCAATATATGATCACTCAATTCGTAAATGTGACAAGAGTTTCAAATGGGGATTTTATAAATGCAGCACAAATTCTAAAGGAGAGACAGTTGAGCGCAGTCTCAATAAGGCATAGTTCAGAGTTAGAGCACCAGGGATACTTAACAGTGCTATAAACCCTGATGTAGGTGAAAGCAGGCCTGCTGAGTGGAGCCATACACATGATGCATTGACTTGTCCATTGAGGAAACATAATGCAGGAGGGGTTGATCATTTTGCAGGTTGGCACATCACATACAGTATGTTGGAGGACTGGAGCAGCAAGTACATCTTTTGTCTTGGTGCACCAAAGACAAATACAGTATGTGTGTGTGTATATATATATATATATATATATATATATATATATATATATATATATATACCGCTGGCATACCACATGCAAATCGTATGCAATTTAGTATTCGATATTAGTATAATCATTCCTTGGTTAATTCACATTCTGCTCCACTTGCCCAGTGCCCCATTCCAAATCAATAGACTGGTGTGCAGCCGCTCCTCTGGGTGCGCCTGGCGCCTCATCCAGTCTCAGGGTGGCAAATGAAAAACACCCTCGTACAGTAGATTACTAGATTATACAGTGCACACCGCTGGCGCTGCAGAGATAACAGCACGGGCCAGCAGTTAAAAAAAGGCGCATTTGAGCGGTATTGTGGAGAATTTTTCTCAGTCAATTCAATGATGCGCCTTGTTGGTGCATCATTGAATTGAAGACCACAAAGCAGAAACTGAAACAAAAAGCGTGCATGGATGCATGCTGGGTCCACGTAAAGCACATTGCATGTTATTGTTGTTATTATTATTATTATTATTATTATTATTGTGGTTTTAATATAATTATTATATCTAAGATGTTTATCTAATTATGTATTTATTTATTTATTTCTTTATTTATTTTACTCTCATAAGAACCACCAGCTCTGATGGCTCATTGTGGTTCCAGCACCGACCCACCTGCTTGCGTGGTATCCGTCAGATCGCAGCTCCCTCCCGGGTACTCCCTCAGCTTCCTCCCGCTGAGGTTCAGGATCCCGGAGCACACCGCGTCGTCCAGGGCTCGGTCCAGGCTGCGGGTTGTGTGGTGCTGCTGCTGAGCCCCCAGGCTCCATTGGGGTCCGCTGGAGTAGTGCTGGCTTTGTAGAGCCGTCACGGCGCCCACACCTCCCTGACCAGACGCCATTTTCGCAAAGAAATTACTCTTACGATAATAACAGCGGCGGATCCTCCGCGCATGCGCACGCGGGGCCGGGTCGGGGTGGGGGAGGATGGAGGGCTGGTGGATGTGGGTGGGGTACGGTGGCCATTTTAGACCGGTGGCCATCATTTCTTTCACCTGCAAAAGTCAATTTAGGGACCTGTTATCCTTGAGGGGGACAATCAGCTCTGCATACCATGCAGTATGCATTTATTTACACGGGGCTTCGAGAATAAGTTTGCTGCGTTTACCGTTTAACCGCGATGCTTCCCGAACCAATATGCCCGAGTTAAAGCGGTAATCTGCAAGGTTATTTTGTTCAAAAAAAAAAAAAATGCCCGCCTTTTTTTTTTTCTTCTCATTCACACCTTTTCTCAGAACCAGCCTTTGGACGTGTGTCACTCATGCGCCCCCCACCCGCACATGGCCTTCCATGGCTTGTGGCGGGGTCCGCCTCTCCCGGCGGCGCTGCAGGGATCCTGTCAGTAGGCGGCGCTAAAAAAAAAAAAAAAAAAACCCTCCTCCGCCGCCTTTCGGGGAGAGGGTGAAACAAGCCGGTCGGAAGAAGGCGTAGTACTTTCGAGAAAAATGAAAAAAAAAAAAAAAAAATAAGACGGCCGACCCCTAAAATCACTTGAAGGATTTCTAACCGAGGCGTGTTGGCTTTCCCGGGTCAAGTAGCCGAATTTGCCATCGTCCGCGGCGGCGTACGAGGGAGTCGCCGCCCTCCCGCCCAATTCTCTCTTCGCCGCCCGGTCCATCAACGTCGGTTTCTCGTGTTTCTGTCGCTTTGGGGGGCGTCCTTCGATGGGGCTGGGCAACGTACCCTAAAAACCTGTTGTAGGGCATATGAAGCCGTGGTTGGTTTTTCAATTTTTATTATCGCTCACTTTGGATGCATCAATCAATTTTTTTCTCTACAGATGAAGGACCGGAGTCGTAAGGCCAGCTGCCGTTCGGATCGACTTTCCAAAATTTGCACGTGTATTGGCTTCGGATTGCCTTTCTACTTCATACATTTGCATCCACTGTAATCGGAAGTCACACCCTATAAAATGCGGTGGAGGAAATTAGTTGAAGATTAAGACTTCATCGCGTCACCCCAAACTGATTTTTTTGGAAGGTGAGGCGATTCGAGGCGAGGCTCTTTTATCTATTTATTCTGTTTTATTTTGTTCTACCTATGAACGAAAGGGACAATATACAGACATTCAGGTATTCAAAATAGCAGATTTAAATGACAGGAATACATGTGATAAACATAAAGTGAAAATATCAAAAAGACAATTACATTAAAAAAAAAGAAGCAGGGGTACACATATACACACAAATAAATATATTCAGTCAGAGGTTTCAGGGGAATAAAAAAGTTCCATTATGTTTCAGCAGCGTATCGCTTTTTTTGTTGTTTAGGAAACCGAGTCATTCAAGCAGAGAACGCAGCTCAAGGAGAGGAGGAGGTGAGATCTCAGGTCGCCATTGAAGAAAACGTCCCCTTGTGAATAAAAAAAACAGACCTGTCCTATGGAATATTGAAATGAATCAGAGAAATAGTTTCTGTATTATGTTTACAAAAGCTACGAGAGATATCTGTAAACTTAGCAATAAGACAGTCGGCAGGGTATGTTTTATGTTTTTTTTTTTGTTTTTTGTTTTTTACATTTAGCAGACGCTTTTATCCAAAGCGACTTACAATTATTCAAACACCGATGGACGCAGCCATCAGGAGCAATTAGGGGTTAAGTGTCTTGCTCAAGGACACTACAGCATGCTTGCCTCTAGCTACAGTTTGAGTCTTTCTTTGAAAGGTGTGGGAATATGTTCGTTGTTACACATTATATCTGTTCGTTTAATCCCATCGTCAGTGAAGGCTGTGTTATATTATTATCACCATAACTTTAGTGGCTTTTCACAAGTTACATGAATCATTTTGAAATAGCACGAGTTAAAGAATGAAATTCCCTGAAAGGAATCAGAAAACTGTGTACAGATATAAACCGTGCATACAGCGGGACAGCATATTACCAAATTCATCAAAGAGATTGAGAATACAATTCATATCCCTTTGGAACCATTTGAGGGAAGAACAAGGATTTGTTTCTGAGATGTATGTCGCAGTTGTTCCAGAGAAACGTTTTGTGAGGTGAGAAATTGTGGAATAAAAAACAGCTTCCAGGCTAGAAGGGCTTGCTGATAGCCTGGGAACCAGGCCAACCTGCAGCTCATGTTTCATTTGCTCTGCAGAATACGTCTAGCCACCCTCCCATTCAAACAGCTTTCCACCCGACCTTGCCAGGGCCGGGGCCAATCACAAGCGTTTATCTAAAATGGGGCGGGTTTGATACCATGACGATGCGGAGGAGAGCCGTTGAAGCACCTTACCAAGATGGCCGCCGCTGACGGGAAAGGGTCCGTTGAAGCCATTATCGCCGTTGACGCTCCTTACCAAGATGGCTGCCGCCCACGTGGCACGCTCTGATGAATCCGTTATCGCCGTCGACGCACCCGACCAAGATGGCAAAAGAAAAGAAAGACCTCCAGGTTTTGTTGAAAATGTGATTTTGGATGAAATACCAGATTTGAATCAGGATTTTTAATCAGGACTCTTTTTCAACCAGTCAACCTTAATGGGTATTCATTGTATCAACGAGATCCACGACATCAAGACCCCCTCCTGCTTTACTATGACAAAGTATACATTGCTTAAGCTTACGTCATTTATTCTTCCAAATAAAACCTCGAAAAAATTATATTTGCTTCAGTGGCTGTGGAATAGTTTACAAACAAAGATGA
Source organism: Zeus faber (assembly GCF_960531495.2). Taxonomy (NCBI): domain Eukaryota; kingdom Metazoa; phylum Chordata; class Actinopteri; order Zeiformes; family Zeidae; genus Zeus; species Zeus faber. Next base: position 26,851,091 of record NC_137200.1, on the reverse strand, counting down.
AGATGGATTCACCAAATGAGTGTCCTGTGCATTTGAGAGAACTCTACCAAGGATGGACAAATCCCTTTGAAGCCAAATGTTGAAAAAGGTATTTTTTTTTATTTTTTTTTTAGTCTGGGTGAGAAATTTTTTTCGTGATAATAGGCGGAACGCTTTATAGGATAACGCTTTTAGGATAGACCTAAAACCAATCACAGAGTTGGATAGACCTACAACAAATCAGAGCACTGGAAAGACCTACAACCAATCAGAGCACTGGATAGTCCTACAATCAATCAGAGCGTTGGAAAGACCTACAACCAATCAGAGCGTTGGATCAACCTACAACCAATCAGAGCATTGGAAAGACCTACAACCAATCAGAGCGTTTGTTAGACCTACAACCAATCAGAGCATTGGATAGACCTACAACCAATCAAAGCATTGGATAGACCTACAACCAATCAAAGCATTGGATAGACCTACAACCAATCAAAGCATTGGATAGACCTACAACCAATCAGAGCATTGGAAAGACCTACAACCAATCAGAGCATTGGATAGACCTAAAACCAATCAGAGAGTTTGATAAACCTACAACCAATCAGAGCATTGGAAAGACCTACAGCCGATCAGAGCGTTGGATAGACCTACAACCAATCAGAACATTGGATGGACCTACAACCAATCAGAGAGTTTGATAGACCTTAAACCAATCAGAACATTGGATAGACCTACAACCAATCAGAGCATTGGAAAGACCTACAGCCGGTCAGAGCGTTGGATAGACCTACAACCAATCAGAACATTGGAAAGACCTACAACCAATCAGAACATTGGATAGACCTACAACCAATCAGAGAGTTTGATAGACCTTAAACCAATCAGAACATTGGATAGACCTACAACCAATCAGAGAGTTTGATAGACCTTAAACCAATCAGAACATTGGATAGACCTACAACCAATCAGAGTGTTTGATAGACCTACAACCAATCAGAGCTTTGACGTGTGACGTAGTCCTTTCCTCCATCTGTTTGCATATACTAAGGCCAATGAGGCCAAGATTTTATGATCTATTGTTCAAATAATGATAGAACGACAATTATCTATTAATAAAAGATCTCCACTGGGTTTAAGGATAAGAGATAAAATTGAGGCGAGAACTTCTTTCACCTGTTTCCCGTGTGTGACGTCACCTGACAGCAGACGACGCTATTTGGTGACGTCAGCAGAGTCCTGCATCAGGCCGAGGGCCTACCAATTATTTCCTTTTTAGTGGATCAATGATTGACAGTTTCAGATACACATGATATTAAATCGGCACGCATTAGTACATATACACTCACGTGTATATGTTTGAGTGTCGTAATAAATACGTTGTAAGCGTCATAATATAGAAAATAGGACGAGTGTGTGCTCGCGCGCCCCCTAGCGACCTCTGGTGGAAATGCTAGCTCCGCGGTAGCACGTTAGCATGTTGTAGCTGGACAATCCGCTCTCGTCGTAACAAAAAATGGTGAACCGACAACACAGCAAACACTGTAAGTCACAGATCGTCTTGTGCGTGGAGCTCTAGGCATGCGAGCACGGCTCCTAGCCGCTGATTTATAAAAATAAAAATAAAAATAAAAAATAAAGCGTGCCCTTGTACCGTTATATTTTACAGTGTAGTTAGCGAATGCTAATTCTGGGCTGGTTTGTTTTCACTCGGGGGAGATTGAGAGGGTTTACGTGGTTGCTGAATGATAATTTAAAACCACCGTGTCTGTGCTTAATCCCAACTAAGGGGCAGACCTCAGGTAGTTTGGTTCCTTGTTCTTAATGTTAGCTAACTAGTGCCGGGCCCGGCCTTCTAACCACGGAATCCAGCTAACCAGCGCAGTTGTAACCAGTCCACTATCTGGCAGCGCTCTGCGGGCTGCGGTTATGACCAGCTCACTATCTGGCAATGTTTATCCACCTGGATTAATCCGTCACTAACACACTGCGAATGGATGAATGCAGACAACACTTGGTTTCCTTCTGGTGCCGAACCCTCCACTTTGTTTTACAAAGTTCCATCACAGTTCCGTTACAGCAGTGCTGTGAATGTAGCTATAGTTTCATATATATATATATATATATATATATATATATAGTATTATTATGATGTTCTAGATTTAGAATATCTATCAGGACCTGTTTATTTGGCCAAGTACATTTGTCTTGGTAAGAAATGGTGCATTGTAGTGCAGACAGACGAATCACATAAAAATAATGCAAATAAATAAAAACAATATACAAAATGTGCTCTATTCACCAGATAAAGAAAGGGGCATAGTGGCAGTAAGGGTGCAAGTATTGACCGAGTGTAAATATACAAATAGTTGGATCTTTCTGTATATGACGAATAATGTGTATACAACAGTATGGACATGGCTTATAACAGACTGGTATTTATCTAACCTTTAGAATGAAGTACACATTTTCAGACTCCTACTTTGCACTATATTTACACCGATCAGCCGCAACATTAAAACCAGTGACAGGTGAAGTGAATAAACTGGATCGTCTGGTTCCAATGGCACCTGTCAAGGGGTGGGATGTATGAGGCAGCAAGTGAACAGTCAGTTGTTGAAGTTGATGTGTTGAAGGAGCGTAAGGAGCTGAGCCACTTTGACAAGGAGCACATAGTGATGCTGGACGACTGGGTCAGAGCATCCCCACAACCACAGGTCTTGTGGGTGTTCCCGCCATGCAGTGGTTACTACCGACCAAAAGTGCTCCAAGGAAGGACAACCGGTGAACCGGTCGACAGCGTTGTCATTGATGCACGTGGGGAGTGAAGTCCCGCCCGTCTGGTCCGATCCCATAGAAGAGCTACTGTCGCACAAATTACTGAAAAAGTGAATGTTGCTATGATAGAAAGGTGTCAGAACACACAGTGCATCACAGCTTGCTGAGTATGGGAGCGCTCAGAGTGACCATGCTGACCCCTGTCCACCACCCAAAGCTCCTACAATGAGCGTCAGAACTGGACCATGGAGCAATGGAAGAAGGTGTCCCATTCTGATGGATCAGTTTTCTTCTACATCATGCGGATGCGCGGGGTTAGGGTCCGATCCGATGGAGCATCTGTGGGATGTGCCAGAACAACAAGCCCGATCCACGGGGGCCCCACCTCCCAACTTCCAGGACTTAAAGGATCTGCTGCCGACGTCTTGGGACCAGATGCCACAGGACACCTTCAGAGTCTGGTGGAGTCCATGCCTCCACGGGTCAAGCTGTTTTGGCAACACAAGGGGGAGCTGCACAATATTAGTGTTATTAGTGGTGGTTTCAATGTTGTGGCTGATCAGTGTATATTGTTACTATAAAGCATGTGGTCTTATGAGGCCAGTTCAGACTGTACTGTGATTAAGGGCCTAGAAAAACTTGATTTAACTTCAGTGATCAATAAATGGATTTCAATTACAGTTTATCTCAAAATGTATAATCCACTTTTTTTTTTTTTAAGATTCAACTTATTGTCATTGCAAAGAGTACAAGTACTGAGGCAACAAAATGCATTTCTCTGCATTTTACCCATCCTAGTAACTGACGTATCTAGGAGCAGTGGGCTGCCATATTCAGTGCCATATTCAGTAGGTTGGATGCAGATATGCACGCATAGGGGAGCCTAGTGGGGAGCCTAGTTTGCATTTCAGTCCAATGGCATTCAAAGCACCATGGATAATTATGTATAATCCCTTGAAATATGTGCTTTTACTTTGATGGCCAGTCTTATAATTTTAAACCACAATACAGTGACAAGCTCTTGCAAATCAAGCAGACAATGCAGGGGAAGACTTGAGAGCCAGCTGGCAGGAGAAGCCACGTCCGCTCAGTGTATGTCGTTTGAAGCGGTTTTTGGTGCTCCTGCCAAACAATGCGTGTCCATGCTCACGAGACAAGAAGGTTGCTTTTAAAAGTGGGTAACTTCACAGAAACTCAGAAATAAACAAAAAAAGTAAATTGTTGTAACTCGTTGGCCAAGTTAAGATTGACAGATTATATCTATGTGAGAAGTCAGGGTAACCAAATGTTTTGTTACCTTTATAGATTTGCCACGCTATCTTCTGAATGTCTCAGTGATGGAAGTGGAATTGATTATGTGCACTGAAGACATGTGTTGAGATGTTTCCCATTTGCTTTATACCTTTAATCTTTCTTCTGCAGTTATACAAAATAAATAATGGTGCCATGTTTCATCCCATCTTTAATTATTATGGTTGATGAGAGATGTAATAAGCTGTTCAAGTTTTAATTAATTTTACTTCATAGGAAGTATGTTTTCAAAGACAAGCATACATACATGCATAGATACTTACATACATACATACATAGATGCATGCATACATAGATGCATGCATACATAGATGCATGCATACATATACATGCATGCATACATACATACTTTTATGTTATGAACCAATATTGCTTAAATCATTCTAGGTAATTGTTCTTCATTTTAAAATAATCTGTCTATTTCATTTTATTCTTTGTAGTGTAATCATGGCAGATAGGAGGGGAAAACCTGTGAGTGCTGTAAAAAAGAAGGAACAAGAAGAGCTTAAAAAGAAGGTAAGTGAGATTGTATTAGTTAGCAGTACTAGTTGTCATAGTAACCAATACAGCCCCCATGGAACCTCTTGAAGGCTCCCGCCATGACTATACCAATACAACAAATTGAAAACACAAACTGATGCTTGAACTTAAATTATCCGTCAGTTCTTTGTACACGTATATTAATTCATTTCCGTTTCAAAAAGGTACTTTCTTGTTTGGGCTGATAAATAGTCTATATTTCATTTTGTCTAGGAGCAAGAAAAAGCAGCCGAGGTTTTTGAAGAATTCCTCTCGTCGTTTGAAAGCAGCAACAAAAGCGGGGTGAAAACCTTTGTGCGCGGAGGGATCGTGAACGCCACTAAAGGTTTGTCGCAAGGACGTCCTGCCGCCCCGTCACACGGCGAGGCCACCTCCCCCCGCCGACGGCGCCCCTGGAGCCCCGGTGGCTTTTGTCGGTAAGGTATTTCCGTTCATGTACTGAAGCGTTTGCCCGGCATCTCCGCAGAGGAGGAGTCGGCCGAGGTCAACAGGAACAAGCTGTACCGACCGGCGTCCAAGTTGAGTCCCGCCGCCCAGCCGCCGCTGCCGCCACCGCCGCCGCCCGCAGTGCAGTCTGCCGACTTCAGGAGGCCGGTGAGTTGCTCCCTCTTCCTCTCTCCGCCGCCTCCCGCGGTTGTTTGCCACTTACGCCGCGCGGCGCGGTTCGCCAAGGACGCGGTTTCCAACGAGGTCCTGCCGTCAACCAAAATGGCCGCCTGTCTGATCCACAGCTGTTTAAAAGGAAGACGGAGGAGAAGAAGAAGAGCAATCTCGAGCTCTTCAAAGAAGAACTTAAACTGTGAGTCTCTCGAGGCTGGGGGGGATGGGGGGGGGGGTATAAAATGCATTCTTCGTCACTTTCGGGAGGGGCTCGCGTTTCTTTAACGCGCGGGCACCGTTCTTTACCGACAGAATACAGGAGGAGCGCGAGGAACGCCACAAGAGGAAGATCAATGACCCCGAAGGTGGAGGAGGGTATGGAGACCTGGACACGCCCTCATCCAGGCGGTCGAGTAAGAGTCATTATCCATGAGCTTCCGTTGGTACCGTAAGGGTGGTTTATGCCAGGCTTTTAGGCCTTTTCCCGCAATTGTACAAACACCACACCACACGCGCCTCTCGTGCCCGCGTGGGCCAAAACAACGCCGTGTTGAAAGTACCGTTTTCTAACTCGGTCTCACTTCCTCTAATCCCGTCCCCCCGACTGACGGGGGGCTGTTTGTTGGGGGTGTTTACTTCCGTCTTCTTCCCCCTCACAGCGTTTTACGATGACTTGACGATGCCAATCACCACCAACCTCTACATCAGCTGCATAAGCCCAAAGGTGAAGCAACATATCTGGTTGGATTTTGGGGGGGCCGGGTTCGGCAACGGTTTGGATTCACGGTTTCCTGCTTCCAACCTTGTCCCTCTTTAGATGAATGAAGAGATGCTCTGCAAAGAGTTTGGTAAATACGGTCCGCTGGCCAGCGTGAAGATCATGTGGCCCCGGACGGACGAGGAGCGCTGCAGGACGACCAACCGAGCGTTCGTGGCCTTCATGACCAGGAGGGACGCGGAGAGAGCCCTCGCCGCGCTGGACGGTAACGTCGCCTCACCGGCTTTGGAGAGAGAGAAAAAAAGAAAAAAAACCCTGGCTCTCACTTATGAGACGCACGCGGAACCGATTTGTGCGGACGCAAATGTATGTTTTACGCATGCGCTGTGTATGTGTTATGTGCATTTTCCTTTTGCGGGAGTTTTTTTTTTTGTTGTTTTTTGTTTCCCCTCATCCAAACGGAACGCACGCACGTTGAGTCTAAAGGCCGCTTTCTCCGGCGTTCCCGAATCTGTAAATGAAAGATGAACGGATTGGCGGAGCCCGTCGAAGGAATACGGATGCCGTCTCGCAGCGTTTGTGTCGTGAGTGCTGGTCGTCGCCATGAGCTCACGACGTCCGCGTGTGTTGCTTCGCTCCAGGTAAGACCGTCATGGGATTTGAAATGAAGCTGGGCTGGGGGAAACCGGCTCGCATTCCGCCCCAGCCGCTCTACACGCCGATAGGGCTGAGGGCGGCACCGCCGCCCCCGTCGGGCCTGCCCTTCAACGCTCAGCCCCGGGATCGCCTCCGCAACGACTTCACCAAACCGATGGGGAGGTCCAAGTCGGACTTTGACAAGGTACGACTCTCCCGGCGCTCTCGGCATGTCTGCATGTGTGCCCCGGTCCCTGCGGTTGCGCCAGAGAGTTTAACGACAAAGCGGGTGTGAAGGGATCGGCGGCGCTCGTCGTGCTGCCTTGTCGTCCATCAAAGGGATTCTCCGGGGTTTTTGGGAAATTTCACAGGAGCCAGGGTGGTCGATCCCCTCTGCAGACTCACGTTGCGCTCACGCAGTTGGCAGGCAGCGCCTCGCTATCTCGACGCTGGACACCCGGGGATTACATTTTTATCGACCTTCCGCTCTGAATCCGGGCAAACTCAACAGGAAGCCAATTTTCCCAAAAACTGGAGCATCCCTTTAATGACTTAACAATAGGGTACGGAGTCAGATAGACTATAAAATAATGTTTGAGGCTGTGGAGTGCGCCTCTCCCACATTTATTAAGCGATGATTGCTCGTCCCTATCAACCATCCCCTAATTCTACAATGTATGACTTCTCTTGTTGCCGAACCAAATAAACTCAATATAAGGGGTTGACTCATTAAAAACAAAACGCCTTGAATTGACATAGAATAAGCTGTAGTACAGGGGTGTCAAACACAATTTAGTTCACAGGACTGGTCAAAATGCGACTAGATAAGCAGCACTGCCTGCTGAGATGCTTTTTCGGGCTCTTGAAGTGTTTGGTTTTCTGAACAAGATTGAGACCAGCTGTATGTGTCTCATTGCAGAAATGTAGACAATAACGGAAAGTGAATATTTTAATGAAAATATATACAGGGTTCGTACCAGGCGCTTGAAGTGCTCGAATTTTCTGTCTTCAGAAGTGAAGCACTGGAATACCTTGAAAATAGCTCCTTTATGTGCAGAAGTGCTTGGCAAGTCCTTGAAAAAAACGCGATTCATTTGATTGACCTGTGATATTCACGCTGGTTTTTATTTTTCCAGAATGGCGTTTACGACATAGATTATGCCAGGGAAATGACAATTGAATCCAGCACGGCTGTAAAAAGACACTTATAATAGTAGACGACAATGAGGTTAATAATATACAGTTAGTATACTACCGTAATATAAATAGACAATGAGATTACGATTATATTGTATTTTAATTAATAAAGATCAGTATCACACTGAAAATGGATTATATTTGTTTCACGCGAAGCCCTTGAAAATGAAAACGTAAGTGCTTAAAAAAAGTCCTGGAAAGTCCTTGAGCTTCATTTTGTAACGCCAGAATGAACCCTGTATATATTTGCCGCGGGCTGGATTGGACCTCTCGGCAGGCCGAATCCAGCATGCGGGCCACGTCGTTGACACCCCTGCTCCAGTGTGTGTGTGTGTGTGTGTGTGTGTGTGTGTGTGTGTGTGTGTATATATATATCTCTCTCTCTTAATGCATGTGCTTGGTTCAAAGTGAATTGAAGTGAACTCAGTAAGGCAGTATGCCATTGAAATGTCACTGCAGATTTAAAGAAGGGGGAACATCCCCCCAGACGGTGTACGTAGCGCAGCAGTGTGTCACCTCACCCCCGTTTCAATGACTGATTGCTATCGTTGTTTTCTATGCTGTATGTATCCTGCAGTGTTTCATCTGTACAAATACTCACCTCTCCATATCTTCTACTATTTGATTTGACTTCACAAACAGACTCTGTCCGAAGCCGTAGTCAAAGTGGTTATCCCAACCGAAAGGTACACGCACTCTTATCTCCTCACTACTGACTGAGCAGTTGTTGTCGCCCTGGTGTTGTAGGACGGGGCCATGGCGCACCGTCACCGTCCCTCTGTCCTCGCACGCGCGTCGCCGTCGAGGCGGCAGCCCCGGCCCTAAGAGCCGCCGCCGCGTTTGGCCGCGCGCCAAAAGCTTAAAACCTCACCGACAAAAAAATGTCCGGGGGCCTGAGCGGGCGCCCGAGCGGGCGCCGAGCGACGTCGGGGCGACGCGGCCCGGGCAGCGTCCGTGGCTGAGGGCTGTGGGCTCTGACGTGACATTCCCCAGGTGCCCATGGCCTCGCAGTAACATAGTTCATGTGGACGTCTTTTAATTTGTTTTTACCGCCTTATCAATAAACGCTTTTAGTTATTCATTATTATGTCAACATCAAGGCACTGTCATGATGGGAAGCGTATGGATATGAAGTCTGAAGGCTGTGATTTTTGCCTAATATCAGTCGTCGACCGTCCCCCCGCCCCCCTCCCGGTGGCTGAGACACTGCAGACGGATACAGCTAGAAGGCTGATAGTTTTGGTTTTTTTTTGGACCGGTGCCGGTTGTAGAGGGAGGGCGCTGTCATTCGAGTCACCTATTAACCGACGTACCCCATCGGGTGTCACAACAACGAGAAATAGGAACGCTACAGTCACGTGAATAGATCTCTAAACGCGAACCGTGTGCTGTGCTTTCAACGATAAGATTCACTCGCTCCACTCGTCCCGATCAATAAAAAATAAAAAAAATAAAACGAAAAATGGCCGCAGTTAATCGACTACGGTCGATATCGTAATGAATGCAAATCTGGCCGGGCCAAAAGTAACAGTGACCTGGATGTTCACTTTCTAGGGTTAAATCATTTTTTTCCCTACTTTTTTTTATTTTTTCCCCCCCTTCGGAAAATAAATGAAACGCGCTCAAAACGTCTGATTTGGCCAGATAGTCATCGCGGCCTGAGCTTCCCTTTCAGCCTGAGCTGATCCGTGGAAATGTCCCCGTACTGCAGCTCAAGTTCTTTTCGTCTTCAGGGCGATTTCCAAACCGGTCGCGACAGAATTGACGGTGCACGGTTTGACCGTACCGAACAAATACCCAAAACCAGCGGCCAAAGCAGGTGTTTCCTGTGCCTTTAACCCGTGTGAAATGGTTATTAGTTGTTTCTTATTACGTCTTATTATTATTATTATTATTATTATTTATATTAGTGCCGACTGAGGCACGCTGAGTGCTTTGGCATGACCCCGGGTCTGACCTCCTCTCCTCTTGTCCAACAGGAATCTAATAGTCCTTATTCACAGGATGATAGAGTTTGTGGTGCGTGAAGGACCAATGTTTGAAGCCATAATAATGAGCAAGGAAAAAAACAATCCAGATTTCAGGTGAGACCCGCCGCGCGTCACGACTGAGATTGAAATTCAACTTCTCTGTGCATCCTCGGTGGTGGCGGCACTTGCGTGCATTTAGCGTAATGGGAATGCTAGGATAATCAAACACGCCGCAGGTGGCAGACTTGACCCGTGCTCCCGCTTGTTACTTTTCCATCACCACAGGTTCCTGTTTGACAACAAAAGCCAGGACCATGTGTACTACCGCTGGAAGCTCTTCTCCATCCTCCAGGTGGGTCCCGTGCAGCCACACCCACCCCACCCCTCTGCTACCGCTTCTTCTGTTGTCCGTTGGGACGGCGAGCGTTTTTATTGAATCGGCATATCGCGTCTGGGACCCCGGTCTGAGAAAATGTTGGTGGTTGATGTCATTGAGACCCCGCCCGGGGATGAATAAAGTCTTTGTTTTAGTTCAAACCTCCATCCCCGTCTCTACTAAAGTTCGGGGAGATGACCGTGAAACTAGGATCAAAGCTGTCATCACTGTACGTTCTCTAACGGTGCTGACGCCTCGTCCACCCGGTCATGTTGAAGTTTATGAGCTATCTATCTATTTATTTATTTATTTATGCGTTTGTTTGTTTATTTATTTATGAGGTTTTTGTTTTTTTAATTTGCCTGTTTATTTTATTTATTTATCTGTTTATTATTTATTTATCTTTGAGTTATAAATTTTTTTTTTAAATTGTTTATTTGTTTATTTATTTTTATCAATTTATTTATTTTATCATTTACTAATGAAATCAAAATGATGAATCATTAATTTATTAATCATTTTGCTGTGGACCCCATGGAACCTCTTGAAGGCTCCCGCCATGTCTATACGTTTCGGCCACAGTAGTCGATCAGAGCGGGTCTCGGTCTCGGTGGACCCCTCACGCTGCTTTCCGTCTCTGGTGGGACTCGCTCGGGGGGCGCTTTGCTTTCGCTGCCGTAACGGTTGTTCCTCTGCCACCGCCGCCGCTCGCAGGGGGAGTCGCCCAACGAGTGGAGGACCGCAGACTTCCGCATGTTCCGCAGAGGCTCCATATGGAGGCCGCCCGTCCTCAACCCTTACTCCAAGCGGGACGAGGCGAGGGCGGAGCAGGACGGCCCGGCGCCGCAGGAGGAGGAGGAGCTGAAGAGGGGGCAGCTCAAAGCCGAGTGCGTTCACGCCGCCGCGTCGCTTTCCCAACGTTTCGGCGAGGAGGGCCGCGCGGACCTGACCGAGGGATTTGTGCCGTGTTTCTGTCCCCAGGCACAGGCAGAGGCTGGAGGCCCTGCTGAGGGAGCTGACGCCCCGGCAGGAGGACGTGGCCGACGCCATGGTGTTCTGCCTGGAGAGGGCGGAGGCCGCGGAGGAGGTGGTGGGACACATCTCAGAGTCGCTGTCCATGCTGCACACGCCCCTGCAGAAGAAGGTTATTTCCACAGCGCATGTTTTTAATTTCCACGGCACGGCGCCGACGCAAACATTACGGCATTTGAGACGATGCCGCATCAAGGTGGTTGGTCGTATCTACAGAGCTTGTGTTGGATTATCCCTCTTAGACTGTCGCCACCTGCCAATGATAAAAAAAAATAATAATAATAATAAAAAAGCTGGTTTGTTGTTGTCTGGATTTCATATTTTTAGGGTTGTTCCCCTGGAAACACCTCACATGATGACTACATTATGTTTTATCGTCTCACTTCCTACAGATTTCGAGGCTGTACCTGGTGTCGGACATTCTGCACAACTCGTGCGCCAAAGTCGCCGGCGCATCTTATTACCGCAAATAGTAAGACATTCCTGAGACGTTCCTGAGTTCAGCGTCGCGCTCCTCAGAAAAGAAAACCGTCAAACCGCTCTCTCTGTCCGTTTATCTGCTGTCGCTCCAGAGCTTCTGTCCGTCTCTCTCCGCAGCTTTGAAACAAAGCTGCCTCAGATATTCGGAGACCTCAACGCGGCCTACAAAAACATCCAAGCCAGGCTCCAAGCCGAACAGTTTAAGGTGATGTTAAATATTATTATGGTCTGTTCTATGCAGAGCATAAGCGAAAAAATGCTGTACATTCACTTTTTTTTTTTTTCTCTCTCTCCCTGTTTCCCGTCTCCACAGCAAAAGGTCATGGGTTGTTTCAGGGCGTGGGAGGACTGGGCCATATACCCGGAGCCCTATCTCATCCAGCTCCAGAATGTCTTCCTGGGCTTCGTCAAAACGGCAGAAGAGCTGACGGAGAAGGAAGAGGTGAGCCGGGGGTCTGGGCGGCTCTTCCTGGCGAGAGGCCGGTCCGACCTGGCAAGTGGAATATACGGGCGCTCCCCGCACCTCACGCCGCTCTCGTCCCGCTCCCAGGAGGCGTCGCCGGATCTGGACGGCGCGCCGCTGGATGGGACGCCGCTGGACGGGCCGCTGGAGGGGGCGCTGTTGGGCAGAGCCGCCATGGACGACCTGGACGGCTGCCCGCTGGGCTGGGACTCTCTGGACGGCGTCCCCGTCGACGACATCGACGGGGTTCCGCTGGGAGCCGCCATAGATGACATCGATGGAATGCCTCGTAGGTCCTCCTCTGGACGCTTATGTAGATGAGGGGGGAGTGTTGACATCACCAGATGGGGGCACCAGCTGGCGTTGTGACAAGCATAAACAGTGGAAAGAGCGTTTTCCCATGATAATGGTCATTATTTATCTTTATTTTATTTATTTTTTTATGAACCTTTATCGGTCCCACAACGGGGAGATTTGCAATTTCTCTGCGTTTACCCTCCTGGTATCTGACGTGTCTAGGAGCAGTGGGCCGCCGTGTAGAGGCGCCCGGGGAGCAGCTAGGGGGGGTTGGAGCGTCTTGCCTCAAGGACACATCAGCACGCCACCATGAGGAGCCGGGGGATCGAACCGGCCACCTCACTAGACGACCCGCTCTGCCTCCTGAGCCACTGCCCCCATAATTATAATGATTATTATTAACAGACAGCGGTCGTTGTTGACAAATAACCGACTGCTGATTTCCGCCACTGGCTGATCAGAATGGAGTATTACTTGATAACTTGATGTCTTAGTGATGTCAGAAAGCTAAGATGTCATGTCTCCATGCGACTCCGTAGCCTAAATGAAGGATGGTGACCTACAAATATTATTCCAAAATATTGGTGGTATTTGGAAAACACAGTAGAGTCGGCGTCATTACGGCCGCCGGAAAAGCGCCTCAAGCCTGCTCCTTCGGACCCATTCTATGTTGTTTACTTTTTTTTATTTTGACGTAGTGGATGACGGCAGTGCTCCCTTCTCTCGAGTGGCTGTGTCCAAATGGGAGAAGATGGGCGACGCCGAAGAGTTCTCCAAAGGTATTGTGAGCACGTCGCATCAGAGTAACTCCTCCTCCTCATCCCGTCCGTCTCAAAGGGCCTTTCTCCAGATTCACGGTGCCACTTTTTCCCCTCCAGCCAACACCGAGTCCAAGTGGGACGCGGTGGCGCGGCGCGACGGCGGAGACGACGCCAACGCCAACGCGAGGTAAGGCTCATCCGGGGATCCCCGCGTCGCACTGGTGCTTTCGCTAGGGCCGACGAGACGGACGGGGGGAAAAAAGGTTGTCGTCCCCCCCCCCCCCAGTCATCGCTCATCCCTCTGTTCCGCAGCTCCAACCATCAGGAGAAGGGGCGGCACTCGGAGAGCGACAGCAGCGACGACTCCTCCACCCTATCCAAATACGACGGCTCGGACTTTGAGACCTCCCTCAGAAGCTTCCAGATGTCGGAAGGCAAGAGGAAAAGGCTGAGAGACCTGGAGGCACGTGTCGTTTTGAACATCCCCGAGCCGCCTCAGAGTCGGCGGCGGCGGCGTTCGAGGGGCCTGGCTGTGATCCGTCGCGGCGGAGAACCTCAGGCCCCCCCCCCTTTTTTTATTTTATTTTATTTTTTTAACCGCAGTGTCTTTCTTGCCTTTGAGTCGTTCGCCGTTTCTCCCGACGCAGGTGAAGGTGATGAAGATTCAGGACGAGTTGGAATCCGGTAAAAGGAGCAAGAAATCTGGAATGACCATCCCACAGCAGGTGGAGCACTACAGGAAAAAGCTGCTACAAAAGGTGAGGTTTCCGGTGACCGCGACGTATTAGTACCTGCTCCGCCGTTACGTCGCGCTTCTGATGGGGTTCCCCCCGGCCTCGCACCGTGCGCGCAGTCTATATTTACGGGGCCTGCACGCGGGCGACGGCAGCCCTTCCGTTTTAAAAGGAAGCGCCTCGATAAACATAAGGGAAGCGGGAACCTCGCGGAGCGGCGCTGGCACGATAACGCAGGCCGCCCTTTAAATCCCCGTTGTTCGGTTTGCCCCAGGAGTTCGACAACGACGACGAGGAGCCGGCCGAGCCGCCGGCCCCGAAGCCCAAAAGCCGATCGAAGGAGGAGAGGAGGGACAAAGAGAAGAGCAAACGGAGCGAGGACGGCGACAGGAGAGGGAGGAGTGCGGACGCCGACGAGCAGGGCCCGAGGTGCAGGAGCGTCTCCCCTCCGAGGCAAGTGAACCCGACGGTCGCACGTCTCGCCTTGAATTCGAGGCCTTCCGGAAAATTTACCCCGACTCTCTGCCCCCCCCCCGTTTCCACAGGGCGAGGTCCCCCAAGTGGTCCAGGCGCTCGAGGTCCCCGTCTCCCGACAGAAGAGTGGCGCGGAGGTCCAGGTCCCGGTCGCCTCACCGCTCCCACAAGAAAGCCAAGAAGAGCAAACACTAGCCCCCGGCCCCGGGGGCTCAGCCAGTGCTTTACACAGCCAACGTGCACCACACTCGGCCTCCTCCTCGTTTCGTTTCCACCTCGACCCCACTTCACGCCCGACGACTCGGCCCCCCGCCCCGCGTCCTGACTTCTGCGGCCACGATTCGGCACATTTTTGTACAAAGAAGTTTGAAACACTGCGATGACTTATATTTTTGTTTTAATGTTTTGTTTTTAAAAGTTGGTGCGCAGGATGCTGCCGCCAGTCTGTGACCCAAAAATAAATGACTTCCTGGTGACGAGTGTCGGTCTCCCCCACCTTGTTTCGGGGGGGGGGGGTTTGGTTCGTGGGGTCCGAAGCCCCTCTGCACGGAGCTTCGTTCGGCGTCCGGGCGAGAGCGCGAGTCGATTCGCTTTTCCCGACTTTCCGGGTGAAGGCCTAACGCGTTTCTGCAAATCTTAAGTCACGGCTCTAGCTCGCTGTGTTATTATAAAAAGAAAAATCAAACATCAGGCCTTCAAAGTCATTGGATTTGAGGAAGCTGATTTTATTTTGGTCAAATTCATCTGCCTGAGTCAATATTTCCGTTGTTATAAAACCCTAAGCTTACCGCTGAACCTAGTGTTCAGCTAAGTTTTGTTAAATAAATTGCCTCAAACCGTATTTAATTAAACTGCACACACCCTGTGTCTAGGTTACAGACGAAGAAAAGCTGCAATATTCCCAGGTCAAATAAGATTGGACCTTGTGTCTTGACTTGATACCATGGTGAGACAGATCTGATAAGAAAAGCATCCAATAAGAAAAGCATCCAATAAGAAAAAAAACAAACCAAAAAAAAACAAGGAGTTTTACAATTATAACAACTCTTTATTTGCATCTTTGAGGAAATTAGAGCGTGAACTGATTCTATTTTAAAAAAGCCAACAGTATGTGCAAATGTTACATAGTACATAAATACTCTTTACTATGTCATGTGCTTTCATTCAAAGAAATGTATCAAAATACTTTTGAACCAAAATTGGTATTGAAATGTTTCTCAGATATACCCAGCCCTAATTATCCGCATACAGATGTTTAATCTCAGTGTAGGATAGTGCCATTACCTTGTGTTTTTGTTTTAGATGTGTGGGAGAGATTTAAGAATTTCATTCGACAGGGGTTTTTTTTGTGTTTGTTTTTTTTTGTTTTTTTTTTAATTAAGTATAGATTTTTCCAGTCATAAAATTTTGTAAAATATAAACATTTAAATTGAACAGCCATTCAAATACCAAGTCACACCGTTTACACAAAGACAAAAAGGACTTGTAATTGAAACGACGAGTGCCGGTCGCGTACAGTTCACCGGCGACGCCTCTTGCCGGGTTTTGCGATCTGGGTCGTTGGAATTCCAGGAATAAAGGGGCCTCCAAAATCCTGACATCACGACTATATAAATACACATATATGGCTAGATAAAGTTTCCGCTACTCTGACTCTGGTTTGCCACTCATTTAATGCAAAACAAAGCTCACAGTTGTTTGGTATGGAGGGGGTGATAAGTGACTGAATTACACCATCTGCTCTCCCCCTTCTGGCTCCCCCCCCCCCGCTGTGGGCAGCTCCCTGTCTCAGGGCGGGGTGCAGACACCCCGCTCGTCATCTTTAGGACTGCACGCCAGCGCGCCGCCGCAGGGGGCGAGTGCGGCGGGTGCCTCAGTACTTCTTGACGTTGGTGAAGACCTTGATGGCGCCGGTGAAGTCAGCCGAGAGCAGGACCTCGGCGTGGTCGGTCTTCAGAGCTCCTGGAGAGGGGGACGACACGGCGCTTAGCGTTTCACGGCGCTCCCACCGCCTCTCCCTCGCGGGAGGGGGAGGGGGGTCCGGTTTCGAATGTCGGGGCCACGCACCTGAGGGAATAGTTTCCGAGTCGGCGGCGTCTAGGTCCTTGCACTCCGGCTCCGGCTTCTCCAGCCCGGCCTCTTGCGGAACAATGAGTCCTGGGTGCGGCGCGAATATGGCTGAGGTGACGACCGCGTTGTGAGCTGAAAGACGAGCAACGGAGCTTTAGTGGTAGATTTTTAAAGAAAGAAGGAAGGTAAAAGTAGCTTCAGTTGACATGAAGTTAAGTTCCTACATTTGACCCCGTCATGTAACCGCTGCATTTGTAATATCTGATACTGGTGAGGCCCGCGCTGCGGTCGACCGTCCTAGATGACGTCACCGTAGCGTGCGTACAGTTTGACCAGGTGGCGCCGGCGGCAACGGTGATGATTCGACTGAACCACAGATTGCGTTAAAAAAAACGGAAATTTAGTTTCTCGCACCGCGCCCGACCCCGGCCCAACGCTCCCGCCGAGGAACGAGCCGCGTCGGCTGGGTCGCCCGGAGCGAACCGAGATCAACGTCAAAACCCGACTCCAAACATCATCTCGTTATTCTGGCCGACGTCACGACACACGTTACCTTTGATTCCTTCCCAGAAGTCATTGCGGTCACGTCGTACGGAGTTGAATTTGCTCAGGTCGTGGTAAGTGCTCCAGATGTACACGTACTTATCCTCCGAGCCGCTGACGATGAAAGAGTAGTCGTGACTGGAATAAAAAAAAAAAAAAAAAAGTAAAAAGTGAAATGAAAATGAGTTGTGCGTGTCTGTGGGTGGTGCAGGGCGCGGTGCAGGGCAGCACCCACCTGAAGCTGGCCTTGATCTGACTGCTGCTGTTGACGTAGCCCTTGTACTTCATGGACAGGGACAGGTCCCTCAGGTCGTACAGGCGGATGCGGGAATCATTGGAGGTCACCAAAATCTTAAGGGGGGGGAAATGAGGGCGGCGTCTTAAATGCCGGTGCCGACAGGAAGGAACCTTCCTCCGCCCGAGGATGAATCGGAAATGGCCGCCCGGGATGCAAATGCGCGGGAATTTCCTGACGACGGGGGCAGACGACGTCGCCGTGTCGAATATTTGCTGCCCGTCTTTGCCGGAGTAAAATATTTTTAAAACTTTTTGCCGTCCTCCGTGTCGGAATGAGCCGGAGGTTACGCGGCAGATCAAGTCTGCTGCAAATATGGACAAGAGACGCTAATAAAATCACTACAGTTCTTATATATAATAAGACACAAAAGAATGTAGTTTACTACATTTTATTGGAGTCATCTCCATAGCAACATGTCTATCGCCGTTTAGTTTTGCCGTCGTATCTCTCCCTCGCTCCGGATCCCCCCTCTCCCCCCGCCTCCCCCGGTGCCCTTCAGAAGGTGCCGTTATCCCGTCTTCCATCTGAACGCAGCATTAGCGTTGTTAACAAATAATAAACATCGTCGCCCCCCCCCTCGGCCTCGCCAAGCTCCCGTTTTCTACGCGCGGCCATGTTGGTTGTTTGCGGTTCTTCTTGCAGCCTCCGTCTCCTTCTACTTCCTGCTTCACTGGGCTTTTTTTTTTTTTTGACTGCGCCCTGTCGTTCCAGTGAGTACTACTACTTCTTGGCTGGGTATCCCCCCCCCCCCCCCCCCTCGAAACGCCCGCGCCCCAAACACTCCCGTCGACACGATTACTACAACACCGCCGACATCAGTTCTTAGCGATAAGACAAAATATGAATCGACCAAATTCTTATTCGCAATCAATTGATCGTCGGTTCGTTTGATCGCAACAGAGTCGCTTGGACCAAACCTTACTTTGCTCTCTCCGGGCAGAGGCTCGATGCCGGTGATTTTGCGGCCCACTCTGTTCCTCCCCCTCGTGGACCGCACGTGAATTTGAGTGTGGTATTTCAGGCGCTGTTCAAAGTATCAACAGGAAAAAAACAAAACAAAAGGTCGTCACGTCAACCTCCCAGTCACCTGGGAGAGAACGGTGACAACAGGTACAGGAGAACAGATGGAAAGTGGCAATCCGCAAGATTGTGTTATTAAAATCCCCTTTTCTTTATAATAAATAAATAAATGAATAAAAACAATAACAAAAAAAACCAAACAGCCATTTATTCTATTTGTAGTCACAACGAATTTGGTAAAACCAGCGTAGCTAGTTGAGGTCAGTAAACTTTCGATATGGATGAAGATTCACAAAAAGGGGCCGTGCCCTCGAACAGAAAAACATCCCTACCACCTCAATTGACGAGAAAAAACCCCCCCAATAATAATAATCAACTAACAGATCAGAGGGTGAACCCAGATTTACGACATAAAACCAAACGGAATTCTGGGATTTGGCGCGGCCCGCGCGGCACAGACGGATTTCCACTTCGACGGAATTTGGGAGGTGACAACGCGTGGCGACAAGAGAGGAGGCGGGCGGGGTCGGTACCTCCGTGTCGTAGAAGATGCAGCGCCCGTCGTAGGTGCCGATCACGGCGTACTTCCCGTTCTGGCAGAAGTTGGCGGCCGTGATGAGGCGCGTCTGGCCGTCCACCTCGTTCCACAGCGCCACCTTCTTGTCTGGAATGTTCCACAGCCGCAGCTTCCCGTCCAGCGAGCCGCTCAGGAAGTACCTGTCGTCCTGGGGGAAAGGGGGAGGTCTGCTCACTCTACATTCAGGAAGTCAGTACATCCTGGGCTGGGCAGGACCTCAGCCTCACATTTTGATACCAAGGGTCGCCTCACATTTTGATACCAAGGGTCACAATTATTCATGTGTTTTAGTTCATTATTATTGTCCAATATTGATGAGACGGGGTACAATACAATTCTATACGATCAATAAATTGGAAGTACTTTTTTTTTTTTATAAAATATCATTATAATTAAATTATCACTACCAGCTTCAGTGTGACATAATATTAACATAATGAGTCATTTAAGCGGCTTCACTCACTCGTGGATGGAAGGCGATGGCGGTGACAAAGTCGATGTGCTGAAAGCAGCACAGACACTCCCTCCTGGAAATGTGCCACAACCGAACCGTCTTATCCATGGAGGAGGAGAGCAGGAAAAAGTTCTGCGATCCCGGAGAAACGAAAAGTAAGAAATCTAACGGAGACTAAGGGTTATTAAAAATAAATAAATAAAAATAAAATAAAATAAAATAAATAAATGGGGCGGGTGCTAAGACATCACCTTGGACCAGGACAGGTCCAGCAGGTCGGCTGTGTGGCCTTTGTACTTGCAGAAGGGCACTTGGCGGAAGGGGGCGTTCCTGTCCTCAGTGTCCGGGTCTTCCGAAGCGCCGTAAAGCTGCGAGGGGAAAGCACAACCCCTGTCACCGCGAAGCTTTCAGAGAACTGGGATGGAACCAGGGCGTCCGCGAGCACCACAAAGTTACATTCAATACCTCTAAAGACCTCGCCCATGTGCTTTTTGTTTGTTTACGCATCATTCACTCACCCCGGGATCTGTGTCAGATTTCGAAGAGCACAAACTTTCCTGAGACGGAGACGGCGACACTCGCCCTGGATGAGACGGAGGAGAGACCGTGAGGCGTCGATAACCCATCGGGAAACGGCGAGACGTTAAATAAAACACATTCTGCTCACGAGGGGGGCTCACCTTCGGTGTTGTACTTCATCCTCATGTTGTTGAAGTAGTCGAAGGCGTTCTTCAGAACCCAGATGCGCACCACGTTATCTTGGCCCGCCGTCGCCAAGAGCCTCCCGCAGTGAGAGAACTTCATGGTCCACACCGCCCCCTCGATGACAAAACGTGGAAATTTTAGTAAACTATATATGTAAGGACTGTGATAATCTAGTTTGTTCATAGTCATTTGTATTTATACGCTAAATACTCCAAAAAATAATTTATCCTGTGCATAGTATTGCATGTATTTTGTATATTTTTTATATATCTGACTACTTCTGTTTTTGTTATTGGCCATCTTTATATATTTGAACATTTTTAAGTCACCTTTTATTTATCAGATTTCTTTTTCTATGCCAATCGTCAGCAGTGAAACACACCAAACCTCACCCAAACAAATTCCCAGTATATGTAAATGCACCTGCCGAAATAAACCGACTCAGATGGAAACGGAGGCCTGCGTGTCTCACCATGTGTTCTCCGCTCAGGTCCTGCACCACCTTGATCTGGTCAAAGTCGAAGGGGCCCTTGAAGCTGTGTGCGGCCTTGAACTTGGCGGGGCGGGTGTAGGGCATGCCCTCATCGTCACTGGAGGACGGGTCATCCTGGTCTGTGTGAAAAACTGACACCAGAGGTTCTCACAGCTTCCCGAGCGCCAAAGCTTTTTGAGGGTCATGGCGTTGAGTTCACATCATTTGACTAGCTTCCTAAATTGAAACCTCATTCATTTTCAACCGCACGCCCCCCTCCGGCCGGTGATTGTCGGAATCCATTACATCCAGCGATGACGCAATTGTCCAAGTTATATCGCAACTTCAAATCTGTCATTAGTCTCATACTCTGCGGCCAGCTTATGATTTCTCATGTACTTACAAATTCATAACTCAAGGTCACACCTTTCATTTTCATTAGCACCGGATGACGGCATTTACAGCCAAATGTCAAAGTGCCATCATCACCCCTCACACTCTCTGTCCACGTGATTTAGAATAGCATTAATGGAAAACCAGCATGTGAAGAGAAAACAACAAAAAAAAAAAAAAACCTGAGTGGCTTGAACTGGCGTTGTAGCTCACCTTCATCCCGAACACTTTTCACTTTGTTGACCGCCTTCTCTCCGTACTCCTCAGCCAGGTGCTTGGCCCTCTTCACAGATTTGCCCAGAAACTTCTTGAACTGTGTTCTGCAAAGTGACAGGAGATAACAGAGACTCTACAGGTATCTGAAAATATAATTTATGGCTTTAGACATTTTTAATACCTTAAATGGAATTTGTAGAAAAATGAAAACATAAAATAAACATACAACATACAGAAGCGCTCTAATCTTTAGAATATTTGACACATAAGGCAAAATCACAACAGTTTTACTTTTAGGGCATAGCCTATATATTATGATCATCTACCATTTTTTGAACAACTAAATTATTTTTTACAAATTTAAAAAATATATATTTTATGATAACCTAATATCTTAATATGTATCATTACTTAAATTATAAGACTTCTATATTTACTAAATCACCTAGTAAATCTTATATTACTATTTTAGGCCTACACATGAGGCAGGAAACTGCGCTTACGTTTTCTGTTTCAGTTTCCCTCCATCCGTGTCAGTCAGCGCGGCAGGAGGCTTGTCATCGT
Source organism: Zeus faber (assembly GCF_960531495.2). Lineage (NCBI taxonomy): Eukaryota > Metazoa > Chordata > Actinopteri > Zeiformes > Zeidae > Zeus > Zeus faber. Next base: position 26,829,433 of record NC_137200.1, on the reverse strand, counting down.
CATCTGACTGCGCTGCATCAGTTCTGAGAACAACAACAACAACAAAGAAGGTCGGACGACCACGTTTTGCCGAATTCCCTCCAAAGTAAATGTTTTGAGGAAGCACACGAGGGCGGGCTGGGCGGTAAATCCATATCGTTGTTTGTCATCAAGTGGTACTTTCATAATGTCATCCATAGTTTTATCATCTGAATTAAACAATATTTCTCACATTGAGGTCAGAGAGAGAGAGAGAGAGAGAGATGAGAGAGAGAGAGAGAGAGAGAGAGAGAGAGAGAGAGAGAGATGAGAGAGAGAGAGAGAGAGAGAGAGAGAGAGATGAGAGAGAGAGAGAGAGAGAGAGAGAGAGAGAGAGAGAGAGAGAGAGAGAGAGAGAGAGAGAGAGAGGAGAGAGAGAGAGGAGAGAGAGAGAGAGAGAGGACGAGACTGAATATCGAGAGAGAGAGAGAGAGAGAGAGACGAGACAGGAAGAGAGGGAGAGAGAGATTAACTGGATTGGTGTTTTGCCTTTATAGAATGCACGCTCATCTGGTTGTGCTACCAGGACAAAAATCATAATTTACATAACCGTATAGTTCCCACGCCAAAGAACTGGATTATTCAGCACATTAACGAAACTATTGTGAGATTTCCTACATACTTCCATATCCCCCCCAGTCCCAATTCCCGGATGCACGTTCAACGCATTTAAATAATGAGGACGGCCGAGATTTAACAACAATTTGTATGTCCTCTCACGTGATGTACTCCTTGGTCCTTCTCATGATGTGAAGAGTTAGCGGGTTAATTCCAGCGGAAAGTTTCTCCTCGGCCTGGATGAGAGGGATCTCCTCTCCGGTGTCAAGATTCTTGATCATAACACTGGCCAAGATTTCCTGTGTGTTAAACATGCAAATAATGAGACTCAACTTTTTCACCTTTTAGTATTGCCCCGTTCGACTGCAAAAGCACAGTGAGAACTTGCAGCAGAGTGGTAAGTTTCTAGATAGAAAAGACTTGTACCAAGCGAGGTCGCGCTATGAACAGCTGTAAATGATGGGAACCAACACATAAGGTCTGGGTTGAAAAAAGCAAACCTATCCTGCAACATACACTTTAAATTAATTTGACATCTCAGGGATAGCACTTAAAAATACTAGAGGAACCACTTACGACCATAATAAAGACATAATACAATTCAGAATTATCAGGGGTTTTTTTTTTGTCTTTTTTACAAATAAAATGAAAATAAATATACAGATTGGACTCTTACTTCATCAGTCAGCTCTCTCCCAGAGTCGGAGCGTGGTCGCTGAGGGCTGGACGTGCCTCCATCACTGGGGGTGGAGGCCTGCTCCTCCTCGTTCTCCTGATCAAACACATTGATCAGAACCACGACGTGCGAGGTCGCTCGTACCCGTGGCGTGTTTCAACAACCAAGTGCTACTAAACGGGCAGCTTTTGCAGCCTCACTGACCTGAGCTCTCACCACCTTGTCCCCACTGGTGGCACTGGCAAGATCCAGGGAATGCTGCAGCTCCTTTGTGATGCTCCGCACCGTGCTAGTGGGGGACAACAGGCCGGAGGGCTCCAACACATCCACGCTGATTGGAATAGCTGCAGACAGTGGCCAGCCACACGGAAAAACACCAGGTTCAAGAATCAACGTCCACACTCAATGCTCCAGATTAGAGCCGTTACAATTATAACATAATCGCCTGATCGCAATTATTTGAGCTCAAATTGAGGTGATCGCAATGTGTGTGTGTGTGTTTGATGTGTGAGAGGTTAAAATTAGAGAAGTGGCCAGTCTAGTTATTTTATTGCTTGACGATTTCAGCTTCCCCCTTGAATCACCAATTTTAAAAGAATCTTTTATCAAGCCTTGCAAGCCCACTGTCTAACATATGCACTTTCGTACCCCCAGCCTCACTGCTTATTGTGAAACAGTGGATTCACATAGGGCACAAAAAAAGCAAGGGTGTTAACACTGCTAATGTAAAAATAGAAGTTGTTATTCATGTTGGAAGAACATCAGACAAACCCTTCTACAGCTCATTGGTTCACCAGAGTACTCCTGGGAGTATTTCAGGAGACAATTCAATTTCAATTCAATTAAAAGGATAGAAATATGTGAAACTGTATAAGGTGCCAAGAACACTGCAATGGGTCTGCACAGGACTTTCTAGTGTGGTTAGCCATTCAACCTGGTATCTTCACCTCTGTACCTAATTCTGGTGAAACACGCCGTACAGCGTTATGTACCTTCAAGTCCGCTCAGCCGTGGAGACCCCTGATTCTTCCTGCTGAGAGGGGGAGTCCGCCAAGATGGCGGAGGGGGCCTCGGTGGTGGAGCGCCACCAGGAGGAGGTGGCCGAGTGGGAGGGCAATTCTTGGTGCTGGCCACAATGTCCGGCTCCACTGTGAACTGTCGTGGGGGTTTGGTCGGTCCAGAGGAGTCAGAATCAGCTGACCCGTCTGCGAAGGGGACCTGTTCCAATATGTCTGCAGGTCCGCACTCAGAGTCCCCGTGCGCACCCCCAAGGGGCTGATCAGGCCGACGGCGCCCCAAGGTACTGGTGATGTCTGGGGGCTGCTCGTGTTCTTGTGGCACATCTGAAGGCCCGGGGATGTCTGGGGGTTGCGGGGCGGACACACTACGTACTCCCATCGCTGCTTCACTTTCCTGTAGTTCCAACAGCCCATCCACACGCTGAGGCTCCACAATGGGCCTAGTGAGATCCACAGCCACGTCAGGAGCTTTACTGTTATTCTGTAGCTCCGACCCCACCCGTACGTCAGCATGGAGCTGATCTAAAAGCTGATCCACTTCACTAGCACTCCCCTTCTGGCTCTCCTCAATGATGCTATCAATGATCTGGAGGGGATCAAAAATACAAATAATTAAAAAAATGTAAACCACCAGAAAGTATGCTTTGCACAATTGGAGCAGAACAGAAAATATCCAACGTCCAAACGATGTGAAACTAGGCCTGTCACGCTTTGTTGGACGATAATATTGTCTCGGAAATAATTGCGATAAACGATTGTCATTTTAAGACCATTTTTGGTCACTTACATAATGATAATATAATAGCATAATAATGCAAGTAGACACTTTCAAATAGCTATAAACGTTATTCTTAATATGCGCATTGTAATTTGAAAAAAATATTAAAATATCCTAAATGAATAAAACAAATAAACCCACACAACCAAAACAATAAATAAAATGGACTCTCGGAGTCGGGTATCACATTATCTTCATAGTCATCCTGTGTGTGTGTGTGTGTGTGTGTGTGTGTGTGTGTGTGTGTGTGTGTGTGTGTGTGTGTGTGTTGAGGAGCTGCCTGAGCCCTGCCCTCAGTGAAACTCCCACACACAGAGCAGACGAAAGGACAGAAGCAGCCCGACCAGAAATGATAAATGATCAGAAACGTGTCTCAACAGTTTTTGTTTTTTTCCCTGTTCATTCGGCTCAGTTACATTCATTTGTAAAATGGTTTACACAACGCAAGTGACACTTGTTTATTTGAAACACTTTATACAGATTTGTAGATTGTAGTGTTTATTAATCTTTTCCATTTGTATATATTGTGTTAAATGTATTTGTGAATACATAATTCCTTCTATAACGTGTTTTTATTCACTCTTATTTTATTAACTGAAACTTACAACATTTCAGCTACATTACATCATTTAGCTGGCACTTTTGTTCAAAGCCATTTCCAAATATATTTTTCAATAGGTTCAAGCATAAGAAGAGTAAAAAAAAACAACAGATTGATGTTACGAGCATCAGAAAGCAGCAAGTCGTTTTGATCGTAAATTCCCACGTGACTTTAGCGCAGCATCTGTAGGAATAAAAGAGGCAGAGAGTCCACGGTGGATTCTAGCGTAGATAAAACTCAGCCAGGGACTACGATCGTAGTCACTGTAAAAACTCCAAAAGACAAGGAGGAGATTGCGATTTTGGTGGATTCTTCTGTCGCTGAGGTACTGTTTAGGTTTTGTCAGGTCAATATATGGCGTAGCGGCAGCGGCGCTGTGAAAAAACGCTTATCCGCTGTGCTGTGCAATTCTTATAATGGTAGGGAAAACCCTGCTGTTTATTCTGGCATCATGTTGGCTAAAATGTTGGTGACATTCTTATGTAAACAAACACCTATGCAAACACAACGGGAAATTATCCAGGTCAGAAAAATGATCGCGGTCATGTCCATATATCGTACGATATATGGACACGATAAGTCGATCTAGTAATTATCGCGACAGGCCTATGTGAAACTTCCATTTCAACTGCAGTTAAATAAAATAATATGTGACCTACAAACAAAGCAAGTAGTGAGGCTTTTTCTGGCTGCCCAGTGCGGGACAGAAAACAACGGGGAAAAGTAAAAATAAAAATAAAAGATCACAATACCTGAAGGGGATCATCTTGAGGAGTCTCTGACGACGCCAAGTCACTGCTCACGTCTTGTGCTGGAGCTGTAGACCCCTGCAAGCATTTGAACTATTGCTGTGAATGAAGACACTGTTTCCCTGGAAGCAGCGACTCAAGGTTTGGATAAAAGCCCTCATGGAGGACCATGTGAGGGTGTTTTCAAACTCGGCCCGTTCCAGACTCTAAAATGTACTCTGACCCTTCTAACACAAGCCACACAGCCACGCGGTTCACTTTGAGGTCCAATTACTTTGTCCTTCTCCTAAATCATTTTGCAGCTGGTTCACTTTTTGGTTAAATTACAAGTTTGTTTTGGTTAATTTAAAAATGAAGCCCATGTGAAAACACCCTCAGGCAAAGCTACATGTACCACGAGCAAGTTACAAGCTTTAAAATAAATACATGAGCAAGTTACCGTTTGATTATTTTGACCCTTTCTCTAGAACGTTTTAACTGAAACAACTTTAAGGTGAAAAGTTGAAGATTAAAATCACTTTTCGCCGCCAGCCCCTCACTACTGAGCCAGTGTGCGTGAACCTTTTCCGCAGAGGGCACCGAGGTTACGTGGTGGTGTAAACAGAAAGTGTTAACATCAAACTAGAATCAACATTCAATCAATCATTTATTCCCATTGTATGTCATTTAATCTGCAGAGGTTGTTCCATCTCGACAACCACTCGATAAAGGTAAACAAACATACCTGAGGCGAGGGAAAGGCCAACTTTGCAGGAGACCTGAAGAAAATGGAAGAGATCTCATATTGGTAACATTCCCAAAGTTGGGTCTTTCATAAATATCCAAGGCTGTGCTGATGAGCGTTTGAGCTTCACCATTTGAACATGAGACTCTTAAAAAAAAAATGTATTTTTGGTGCATATGTGGAATTTTTAAATCACGCTTTCCCAAAGTGCAGTTTATGTGTGTTTTACTGCCATGATCACAGGGACAACGTCATGTGACCCCAGGAAACCAAACACCTGGATGCGGGTAAAGAATTCCAACTCAATCAAGAGGTTTAGGAATAACAAACCTACATCTAGGTAATCTATAACACAACGTTTTGGTTGATAGCACAATAGGCAATGGTAAAAATAATACAAAAAAATATATTTTTAAAAATGCATGCTCTGCAGAACAATGCACACTGTGGAAAATAGAAACGCGTATCCATAAATGTGTATAAAATAAAATCTATTAGGGTCAGGCGTTGGAAAAACTTAATGAGTAACTTGAATGGATAAAATGCTTTCTTACACTTTGGGAGACGGAGCAAAAGTGACGTCTTCGGGGGCATCGTAGAATTCCTCGGTGTCACTGGTGTCTGACGCCATGTTAAGTCAATAATAAGTTACATTTAGCTGCGAAAGGCCAGTTTGTGCTTAGTTCCTTGACTGACGTTAGCCGCTAACTTGCTAACGCTACGAGTGAATACATCTGCCCGGGCTAGCGCTGCTAGCCTTTAGCCAACTAGCTAACGCTTTCTATCTTCCAGTTGGTGTCATATACTGGCCGAAACCTGTCGCCCGCCAGCGCACTGTCTTCCGTTGGGGTGGGGCCGTCGGGTCGCAGCCTTCCCGCAACATAGGGGGTGGCGGCCCAGTAGCCGTCCACCGGCTGACCAGCGAGCACCAGGAGCTAAACACCGAAAACAGACCAGGAACGCCAAGACACAACGGTGTCGCTTCGAGGAGCGTCCTCTGGGCGGGGCTTTCCGCGGCGTTCTGGCGCATTAGCGCCGCCCGCTGGCTCCTTTCACTCGACTCGTTTCTGCTTTTGTTCTTTTATGATCGTTTATTTTGTCAAACTCCGCACTTACACTTATATATGCACACACATAATATACTGCCAGTTTATTTGTTGTATACTGTTATCATATACTGTTTATTTGATTCGTTATTGTTATTATATAGGGTTAGTATATTTTATGATAATGATGATGATGATGATGTTTATTATTATAATTATAACAATAATATTATTACTATAATTATTATTATTATTATTATTATGATCCTCATCTACAGAATGTAGGATGAGGATCTTATTGTTATCGCTGTTTATTCTTCTTGTATTTTTGCGGCGGCTCTTTGGGGCCTTAAGATACTCGAAACTTTGCACAAACGCCCTCTTTAAAATTAAAAAACTTAAAAATCGAACTCTTTCACTTGTTACCATGAACTCACCAAACTCTGTACACTTACGTACCATCACTAGACTTGAACTCACGAATGGCGGGACACATATGTAACATCACTAGACTTAAAAAAAAAAAGTATATATATATATTTTGCCGCCGTGATCGAAACCCAACAGCAATCCGCCATATTGACCTAAAAGTGTCACTTTTAGGTCATTTTCATGCTCCGTACTTTCGCGGAGTCCTCCAAACCGATATTCCGGGTCCCAACGACACTTGCACTTCGAGGATCCGGTCATCGCTGCCTGCAACTTTAATTATTATTATTATTATGATTATTGTTAATATAATTATGAAAATTGTTATTATTAATGTTGTTATTATTATTATTATTGTTATTATTGTTATTATTGTTGTTGTTGTTGTTGTTTTTTTATTATTGTTGTTATTATATCATTATTATTGTTATCATTGTTATTATTGTTATTATTATTATTATTGTTGTTGCTGTTATCATTATTATTATAATTGTCATTATTATTGTTGTTATTATTATTATTATTATTATTATTATTATTATTATTATTATTATTATTATTGCCATATTTTATTGTGTACAGTTAACTCTTAGGTTTATTGTATATTTTCTAATTACCATTTGTACTCACTAGTTAACATAGTCTGTACAAGCTGTACAAGTGCTACACAATGCACATCTTATACCACTCTGGAGTATGATTATTAAGACTGTTGTTATTTGTTAGGGCTGCTGTTATATCAGGATCCTTGTTATTATGGACTGCTGTTATCACTGTGTGCCACTCTCTGACTGTTGTTACAACCGCATGCTGTATTTTGACTGTTGTTAATACTGCTCTTTGACTGCTGGTGTTACTGTATGACAGTACTCTATTACTGGATGGCACCTTTATTATTATGTTGCAATACTGTAACTTGTACTGACTGTAAATTAAGTGCTACTTGTCCATGTTGGGCCCACAAGTTACAACAGTACTACCTCATGTTAACCTGTGTAGATGCATTTCATGTGTACATACTGTATGGTTTGAAACAACTCCCCTTTTCATTGGCTAACATTATGACCATAATCCCACACAATACTGTAATATGTCCCCCTTCTAGAGAACAAAGGGTAGAATGCCTTTGTCCCATCACACTTTAGGGGATTATTCTGCCTCTTTTGCCGGAAGGTCTGTCCCTATCTAATCCTGCAACACAAAGAAAATAATCAACACTGGGCGTATATTAAATCTCAATATTGTTGATATGTTGACATACACATTCTCTTGTGCCCAAAGCTCTCTGTAAACATTTATATTATTAGGGTTTATTTTAGGGATCTTTTTTACTGTCTGTACCGCACGTTTTGCCTTGCCGTTGCTGTGTTGGAACTTTTGGCTGCTGGTGGCGTGACAAAACCCACACGACGCCGCAAAGGCAGTGCAGGCAAGTCCCGAGAACTGAGGCCCATTATCTGACACTAGGACCTCTGGAACTCTGTTCATTTTAGCTGAACGTGGACCTTGAGAAGTAGTCGACCCTCTGTACGTAAGTCTTGTTTCCCAGCATAAAGCGGCCCATCCCCAGCCTTTGCCAGGGGCGGTCAGGGTGTTGTGATGGTATGAGTGGCTCCTTGGGATTCTGATGCTGTTTTATACACGTTCTGCAGCTGAGCATTATTTAGTTTGTAGGACGGTCCAGTCCAGGCCACCACACAGATTGGCCCGCTCATTCCAAGATGAATCTTGGCGATCGTTCCGCATCACTGAAGGTATGACAAGCCTGGTATCTTTCAGTGGTAAGCTTAGAATGCTGTGCGCTGTCCCACCTCAAATCCATCACCAACCCCCTCCTGGACCTAGTGCATTTCATTCTCTAGGACCATCAGCACTGGTGTCCCCCAACGCTGCGTCCTCTCCCCGCTGCTCTTCTGGCTGTGCATCTCCAGACACCAATCTGTCAGGTTCCTGAAGTTTGCAGGTGACACCACCCTGACACCACGAGTCTGCCTACACAATGGAGGTGCACCACCTGGCTTCCTGGTGCAGCCAGAACAATCTGGAGCTCAACGCTCTGCAGTCAGTTGAGATGGTGGTTCAGATGGACTCCAGGAGAATCCCTGCCAGGCCTGCCTCCCCTCCTTACCCTGTGCAACTCCCCAGTCAACACTGTGTAGTCCTTATGTTTCCCGGGCAGCACAATTGCGCAGGACCTTAAGTGGAAGCTTAAATTCAGCTCCCTCACCAAGAAGGCCCAGCAGAGAATGTAACTCCAGCGGCCGCTGAAGAAATTCAACCTGCCACAAGCAGTAAGCACTTACACACAGTAGTCCTGTCAGCATGAATCAGAAGGAAAAAGAGAGAAATGGGAGCGGTGAGCCAAGATGAGTGAAAATTTGCAGCGGGAGGCAAGTGCACTGTCATGGCCCCGGCCGTGCCTGCAGTTGTTTCCGCGTTTTTCCCTTTCCCCCATGTGTCTCCTGTCTCTGTCTCCCTCTGTCTGTCTCAGTGTGTGAATGTCGGTGGGGGCTTGGCTTCTGCTCCTCACTCTGCTCCACCGGCACACCTGTAGCCAATGGAGTCTGTTTTGTCCTTCACCAACCCATGACCCGGGATCGTCCTCCTGCCTGCCGTCCTCTGCCACCGCTGCACAACTGCCAGCTCTTCATCCCCATTCCCCATCTTCCCTCCTGCTACATCCTAAAATAAACTTTTTCCCTTTATGTTCTCTGAGTCCGTGCATTCAGGTCCCATCCGTGTTCGTGACATGCACGAGCAGCACCCGGGCTAAGTGCTACATTTTGTCATACAACCACCTGAGCCCTTTGACTCAGCCACAACAGTGGACAAAAAGACGGAGATTCGAAAGGTTCCGTCAGGCGAGTGACCTTCAATCAAGCTCGGAGGAAAACCAAGTCCATACGCTAATTTATTGCATGGGGGAGGAAGCTCACCATGTATTGAGAGGCTCACATCTAGATGATGAACAGTAGCAATATGAAAATGTGAGGGACGGCTTCTGTGGCTTTTTTTTATTGTGAAAAATGACGTAATTCATGAGCATGCACATTTTAATCAGCGGAAACAAGAGGACAATGAAACTGTGGATTACTATGTCACTGCCCTGTATGCTACTGACACTGCCCTCCTGCCTGCCACCTGCAGAAAGAAGGGATCCCTGGAGGACACTTTGTGAGAAGACAAAGCTGGAATGTAGGGTGGCAGGGCATGGCCAAGCTGCATGCCTCCCAGGGCGCCCCCAGACAGAAAGCGGAAGAGTCAAAGCAATATTGCCAACAGCTGCAGGCTTCTGAGGAATACTTGCGGGCCGTGCAGAAGACGCTTGAGTAAAATGAGAAGGAGGAGCAGTTGGAACAGGCCAACGAAGAAGTGAAGAACTGTCAGGGCACGGTGCGCCAGCAGCTGGCGAGACTGAATGACGTGCTGAGGAGGTTGGGGCAGGAACTGGACGAGCAGAGCAGGAGCCTCCGTTCTCAGCTGAAACTTAAAGAAAAAGATGGACTGGCTTTGACACACAAGCTGACAAGCGCCCAGCAGGAAGCAAAGCGTCCTTGGTCACACCTGGACGAGATCCGGCGAGAGCGTTCTTGGGACCCGAGTAGAGCGCACGGAGCAGGAGAACCAAGCTCTACAGGAGGTCCAGGGGCCGAGGCAGGACAGACTGGCCCTGCAGGACCAGATAGAAACAAACAGACGCACAAACTCAACAGAGCCCTGGCTGAAGCTCAGGAGAAGAGTTCAAGGTCAGAGACGGAACATTGGAAGAAACTGTATCAAGAGTCGTTTTGTAAAGTCAAGCCCTTCCAGCAGCAATTGAATGGTTTTGCGGCGGAGCGATCCGCCCTGCTCAATGAGAACGTGGTGAACCAGGAGCTTAACCGCCTGGCCGATGCCTACGCATGTCTGCTGGGTCACAAGAATCACGTGGTGAAACTGAAAGAAGAGAACTTTGGCCTCAAACAGGAGCTGACTAATCTCCTGGCCCACGTGAGCCGACAGAAAAGCGAGATGTTCCCGTCCTGTGAGGAGATGGTGGAGCTGATCAAGGTGTTCCCTAGGACGGAGGCCCTGTTTATGACTGCCGCAAGTGCGAGGGCGCAAGGCAGCACGGGCCGCAAACGATGCCAGCAGGCGCTGGCGACCTGGCTGAAGCCAGCAGAACGGGCTGGGGTTCAACGTCAAATATTTAATCCCACCCACCATGATTTGACTGGTTTAACTGTTGAATTTGGGTGGGGTTAAACCTTGATTTAATTGGTTTGGACTTGGATTTGGGCTGGGTTTAACAACATGGGGAACTGCTCCTCTGTGAACACTGTTTCGAATTTTAAACATAACTAGTACATGCCCGTTCAAAATGTAAGACTCGCTAATACAATTTGAATAGCACAGGTGGACACAAAATGTCAATGATTCAGTCCTTAGCATGGCCATTTAAGACACCTTTTGTGATTCAGTCGCAGAGCCTGAAGTCCCGCCACCCGCTATCTGGCTTTTCTCGTTATTGAACATTTCTTGAGATTAAACGTTTCGCGCGTCCAAATTGCACCAAACTCAACATACAATTACAACACAATACAAGTAAATAATGAATGGTTGTTGAGATAATTGAAAGACGGACAGAAATTCCTATAGATTCCATAGAGATAACTAAGTTTGTCCTTGACAGTAACATTACATTCTGCAGCTAGCATCTATTCCCGAGAAAAAGCTAACATTATCATTGATTTGCAACCCTGTTACTGTAACTGGTTACTAGTACTGTACATGCCAGTTCCAAATTGAAGACTTTCTAAGACATTAATGGCACAGTTTAACAAAATGTCAGCGATTCAGTTTTGTGTTCCACAATGGAAGATGAAGCGGCCGGTTAAATACAGTCTTTGTGACTCAGTCGTAGAGCCCTGAAGCCCCACCCCGCTGGCTCGCTGTTTATTCAAAGTTTGTTAACATCACACGTGTCATGTGTCCAAATATGTCCAAAATTCGACACTGCAGGTCCTTTAATCCCCAAGCAATACACGGCCCCGGCTACCAGTGTAGGTACCAGATGTGCTTGGCCTGACAGATTGGCTCGCACACGTGAGCCAGAGGGTGAAACAAACCTTGTGACGCAAAGAAAGTGAGGGCCGGCGCGCACTGGATGAGGTGCGCGCCGGCACCTCATACTAAGCTCCCTAACTTAGAGCGAAATAAGTGGCAGAGAACCCCTACAAGGTTCCTTAAAGTTATCAAGACTAGTCCAAGGCACTTTGACCAACTAGTCAGCAACAGAATAAAGGAAAAGCTCAACAGAGCTGTATCAAGTTGCGATCAAAAAGCAGTGTTGCAACATGGCCACCAGCTAAGCCAGCAACCAGCAACACACAGCTCAGTAACCACAAACACCAGGAGCACCGGTTCTGGGGGCTGATATACAGCTCCACTAGTGCTCAAATGAAGTTCAGGTGTGGGTGATTCCAAAAAGATCCTGGAGGAAAGTTGGAGTGGAACTCCATGGGCCGCCCCAGGATTCAAACACAAAGTCGTTTTCAATCACATGCATCACGAGTATAGGTAATTGTGTACTTTATGTGCATCGTTATCCAGATTGACACCTGTGGATTAAAGAAGAATAAGCACAAACGATACAACGATACAATACAACAATACAAAACCTGGATAGGGACGCGTGAAGTTAACACTGAGTTGGAATGCTGCATCTCCCAGGAACACGTGAAGAACTCTGGTGTTGGTGCCAGGCAGGTTGTCAGGCAGTGGCAGTTCAAGACTCCCCGCGCAGAAGTGTCGACCCAGACAGACTCTCCCGGCAAACTCCCCCATCGCTCCCTCACCAGTATGAGCCAATGTCTCCCATGGGGAAGCGGTATTTCACATAGCAGACGGCCACGAAGACAACTGAGTGAGTTCCCTTGTAGTTAAAGTAGTCGCTCTCTGCACATGCCGGTGGTTTAATTTGCCCACGCTTCCCATCAACACATCCCAGTCAGTTGGGAAAGTTCCACACCCTCCAGAATTTGCGGTAAATCACTGTCCATTCACAGCCTTTGGGCATGGACACAAAGTCTTTTGTTAAGGCCTTCCACCGTAGATGGCTTGGCAAACCTTGGGCACAATCAGTGACACCGTCGTCGAGCCTAATTTGTAGCTTGCCGCAACAGTTTTCTGGCTACTACCAGAAGCAAGGTTCTAAAAGTAACCGCCAATCTGTCTTGTTAACTGACCAGCATACGAGGTGGCACACTGGCACGGTGGCACAGCGCTTGCACTGCTACCGCACAGCAAGAAGGTCCTGAAGTTAAGGTACGGAAAAATGCATCCTTTTCTTTTTAAGTCAAAAAGTTCTATGTTCAATTGATGTTCCATAGTACGTACATTCTTTTTATGTTTGGGTTTGGATTGCGACATGACTTCATATATTGAAATGACAGAGAACAGCATGAAGATAGTGTCATACATACACTCAGAAATCAGATAACCTATGAACCAAAAGAGATTGAAACTATCTTCAGGAACTATTATGGAAATTTGTATAGCCAACCTCCGTCTGCGGACATTGACCAAATCAACACTTGAGTGATTGCCTGAGTGATTCCTAAGGGAAAGAACAGTGAGACCTGCTCGGGTTACAGACCCACATCAATACCGAACAGAGATAATAAGCTGTATACCTTGATGATTGCAAAACTATATCAACACTTAATGAATTGCATCATAGATGACAGGCTTTATTAAAGGGCACCAAACACAAGCGAACATAAGGAAAACCCTACACATCATTGAACATGTTTAATGGTCAACAAAAATATCAGTGCAACTGTAATAAGTCTTGATGCAGAAAAAGCATTTGACAGTGTAAACTGGAGATTTCTGTATCAGGTACTTGAGACATTTGGACGAAATGACAAGGCCATCCGATGTATTAAAACACATTACCAAAAATCAACTGCAAGGATAAAAATAAATTGCAGTCTGACTGGGTGTACAATATTAGAAATGTCTGCCAGGCAGGGATGTTGTCCTTCGCTGACCTTATTCTCAATTTTTATAGAGCCTCTGGCTAAAGCAATGAGGCAGAATACAGACCCTAAAGGGATAAAGGTTGGGAACGAAGAACACATCACTGGACTCTTTGCTGATGACGTGATCTGTTATTTATAGGACCCTGCCGCATGCCTTCCTATATTAACCAATCAACTGGAGATGTTTGGCTTCTGCTCTGGATATAAACTGAACTTAGCAGAAACATAGATTTTAACAATGGATTACTACCCATCCAAAATTATACGAGAAAAATATAACTTGATAGCTTATTGGTGTGCTAAGGACTACAGTATAAGGCAAAAATGGAAACATCTCGAGCAATACTGTACAAGGAAGGGGAATACAAAGCCTCAATGGAGACAGAGATGTAGCAGAGGATTTATTTGAATGGGTAGATACTGCCACTCGATTTACGTTAGAGTTGTGGTTTAATCGAATACAAATATATAAATATACAAATATATACAAATACAAATAATATAAATATATATTAGAGAAAGTGTTCCGACTACTTCGATGGATAGCCTATGGCAGACATTCCTTCCCGGGCACTCTAGACCAGAGGTTCAAACAATGGATTCCAAGTTGAATAACAGCATTATGCACAGTAATTAAAAATGGAAATGCGAGGAGTTTCCAGCAGCTGATACAAAACGATACATTAAACAACCAGGACCACTTAAGATATTTTCAGTTAATGGACTTTTATGGTTGAGAAATAAAGCACAATGTAAATTTTGATAAAAATTGAATAATTACAACCTAATTGGAGTTTACAATTCAAATAAATATAAAACAGTAAATACATTATATCAGCACCTAATGGTGAGCAGAGGGAACACAACATTATATATAAAGCTGAAATGGGGAATAGAACTAGGTGTGAATATTTCAGAAGATGAATGGTTGCATACAGTATTTGGAGAATACACCAGTCGACAACATCCTCACGCACTTGGAGAGGACACTGTCGGAAGAATGTAATTAGATTCTTTACCCAAAATTAAGAGCGAATACTCAAGCAAAACCATGTTGGAGTTTGATGTAGGGCAATAAATGTAGACCGTTCCCATGTATTTTGGCTTTGTCCTGAAATTGCACAGTTGTGGAGAAATGTTCGATAATGGTAAGTAGCGGAATTCTGGGCCATGATATACCTAGGTCATGTATAGTACTGTACTTTGGTAATATAACAGGGGATATTATGTTAAGAGAAGAGAGATATTTGCGGGAAGTCTTGGTGACAGCTTAGTAAAAAGGCTATTACAAAAGGATGGTACAAGGCACAACCACCAACCCAAGATGGATGGCTGAAAATTGCGAATGAAATATATGATATGGAACAGTGAATTCATAGGATAAAAGCTCAAGAGGAGCAATGCCGAGGGAAACGGAGGAAATGGACTTTGTATCAATGTCATCGACAAGATAAGAGAATGAACCACTGAATATGTCACGAGAATAAATAGGTTTTTTTGAGAAACAGGGAAATCCATATCTTTTTATTTTTTATTTTTATGTGCATGTGATCTTTCTATAATGGAAAAAAGGATGCATGACATCCATGAAGTTCTGACGTCAGTCACATCTGCATGTGCCGCCATCTTGGTGAGGACCCGGCTGCTGACTAATCACTAGACTGCAATGCTGTCATGTCCGCTGTACATGCGTCGTTGTGCATGTGGTGTACGTTGCGGGGATTATAAAAATACAGTTTTTTACAAAATCATTCCACAATAATGGACCGATCTGGATCAAACTTGTAAGACAGCATGTCGGAAGTGCCCGAATACACATTTTAGTCATCTTGTGTGTGAGTGCGGTGGATCCATGACATCCACAGACTACGGACGTGAGTTTTTCATTTACAATAGCAATAGGACTCCCAATGAGAATTCAAGAGTGCAAGAGTACGAGAGAGTTCTGCGTTAACTCTACTGTAACCCAAGATCAACACTGAGGACCTGCCTCCATGGTGGTCATTTTGTACTCCCTAAGCCCCTCTCACAGGCTCAATTCTGGAATTTACCTTTGGGGATTGATAAAGTATCTTTATCCTATCTTGTCTTATCTTAATAACTCGATTGTATTATATGTCTCTCTTCACTGGAGCCTCAAACTATGACTGAATCAGGGAGGAAAATTACCATAATATGTACACATAATAAAAGTCCCTGTGAAGTTTATTCAGTGATTTGTTTCCAAACACATTACTGTATACATGTTAGAAAGTAATTGCTGAGAAGTACTGAACCATGTAGTACTGAATTGTGGAGCTGTGTGTGTGTGTGTGTCTGTCAGGGCAATTGTACTTTTAGTTAAGTAAAAGCTCCGAGTACTTCTTCCACCGCTGTCCAGTTGTCAGAAATCCAGGTCAGGGATATTCATGGGGTGTCAAGAGGTTCTGTATAGTGGGCAACACCGAGGTTGGTAAATTGTCACCAGACAAAAAACAAAAAAACAAAAAACAAAAAAACAAAAAACAAAACACACACACACACACACACACACACACACACACACACACACATCCTCACCGGGGAAATAACAATAATAACAATAACAATTTCATCCTGAGCAATCAGGTCCAGGTAGAAATGCCATGTCAACTAAAGTTGTTCAAACTGGGCCGTTGAAACCACGTTGAAAGGGTCAAAGTTGTTAATCGCCCCCAAAAGGAAGCGGCTTGAGTTCCCAGACGAGGAGAGAGAAGAGAAAGAAAAGAAAAAACAAAAACAAAAACAAAAACGGAAAACGAGAAGAGACGGCAAAGTCCCGGGATCAGAATGAATGAGCTGTGCGGGCAAAGCGGTTCTAAATACAGCCTCCCGTGCCGTAACGGGTCACGGGAGGAGGACTGGCGCTCGGGGGTCGGGGGTCTCCCCGCGCTCGATCGGTACCGTTCGCGCGATTAAAGCGGCGGCTCGCGGCGGCTCGCGGCGGCCGCGCGGGCGCTTCGGCGCTCGCCACTGCGCTCGAGAAGCGGCTTTATTTAGTCGCGGAGGCGCCGAGATCGACGCGCGGGCTCGGCCAATCGGGAGTGGCGATGCTGCGGCGGGTGCCAGTGAGCCGCCTTCCCGTTGGCCGCGGCGGCGCGGGGGGGGGCGGGGCGTGCGGGTTAAGTGGATTTCGGGAAGGGGGCGGGGGTGGTGGTGGGGGGGGGGGGTCGCGAGGAAAACAAGGACGCCAGTTATCCCGCTGTCGAAGGTATGGCCGCCGCCACCTAAACGAGAAACCGAGGCGGCGGACGCCGCCGGAGCTCTGCGGGGGGCGGCGAACTAGCGCAGCCGGCGTTTGTCGATGCCGCGGGCGGTCGCGAAGTCGGGAGCGTTCGAAGTTGGGTGACGGCGGAGCGGCCACCCGACGTACCCAGCGGTATCAACCAAACTCTCGGAAGTATCGGCGACTAACGCCGCGGAGGTTCCAGTTTCACTCGCCCGCCGAGCGGGCGGAGTAAAGTCACTAACGAGCGGCGGCGAACCCGAGAGCTAGCCCGGGGCACACTTGTCCTCGTAGTTAAATCAAGTTAGCTAATGTCAGTGCTGGTCGTTAGCTAA
This sequence comes from Zeus faber, assembly GCF_960531495.2. NCBI lineage: Eukaryota > Metazoa > Chordata > Actinopteri > Zeiformes > Zeidae > Zeus > Zeus faber. The sequence goes on along the minus strand of NC_137200.1, from coordinate 26,812,231 downwards.
GCTCGGTGGAGAAGTGTTAGCAACACCGACCCACACATGTCGCCAAGTGTCGGCGGTGTTAGGTTTACGCACTGGATTAACCGATGGTGATAATAATAATAATAATAACAGTAATAATAAAAGTTAACCGGCGCGTTGTTGTTGTTAGCCTAACACGTTAAGTCAGCTAGCCAGGAAGCCGCTGAACTCACAGTTACTAACACACTGGTTTCACTGCATAAGACAGTGTTTGTATTCATCTGCGATGTATCAGCAATCAATCTGTGGATTTATATTTATCTGCATCATTGTGCAATCCACAATAAGCTGGATATTGGATACTATACATTACTATTTTCTCATATAAAGCACTGTACATACTGTACATACATATATTTGATTAGGGGATCTTGTTTTTATCTACGCTTCTTAGCTTTTATCATATAACTCCTGTTATAAACCATTGTCGACTCATCAATTTTGGTATTCGACTTTTTAATGATCGGACGATTAGAGTGGTCTCTGAAATGTTGACTTTTTCTGCGCAACAGGTTGTATACAGTAAGCAAGCCGGATTGACCTCATGATCGGATGCCATCGCCTGTACATAAGAGGCATGGTTATGAATCTATCAGTCTGCTATGGAACTTTGTCTGTTATGTTTTTGGGTCTAGTGTCATTCGTTTTACCCTACATTTTGTTTCATTTTAGATGCAACAGTGTAATATATTGTATGATATAATTACCGCAACACACAATTGTATGTCCTAATTAAGTTTAAGCTCAGCCTTATAGATTTTATTTCATTTATATTATCGGTCAATCTATGATCAATTGAGAATTTATTGTTCCTCATATTTTTTATGTTGTCTCAGGACTGCCACTAAAGTGCTCGGATGGTGAGACAAATGAGCATCACTATTATACATGAGCTTATTAGATTTGGATAACCTTTCTAACTGATCTTAATTTCAAAAGATAATCAAAATGAGGTATTTTAAATTATCTTTCAGAAAGGATCTTCAAAGTGACCAGTATTTGTTAATTTGGCAAAACAAATCCTACTATAATTTGATAATAAATTAGATAGAACACTATTGGAGCTCAGTCATATTGAATGCTTGGTTCCTATATTATTTGTTTTAAAATGAAATAAACCCTTGGGTATTCATCAATTACATTAACTAAGTAAGGCCATTAGTCATCCTTATTTGTCAGAAATATAAATATTGATCATTTGCAATTATGAATTGTTATATTGCTGGTTTAGAGCTTTACATTTTGAATTGCTTTGTTGAATTTGATGTTTAAACTAAAAATAATGTTGGTAAATAGAGCAGCGTTAAAAATGACTAACATGGATTGAAACAAAACTGCAAATTGTCTTGATCTACAATTCAAGCGTATTTCTCATCGTCCAATTGATGGAGAAAAAAATATTTAAAAGCACATTCTCTTCTTTGTTTTTTAGGCGTGGCTTTGGCGAGGGGATGGAGCACCCTGTACACAGAGGGGAGACAATGCCCATGGGACTACATGACAGGTATTGTCCAATATATTGTTTGCTGAACTTTCTTTGGGTCATGCGGACATATTTCAAACAAATATTTGTCGCACTTCTCCACAAACATTAAAAAATCCCTATCATATGGCTGTTGAGGCAAACTGCTGTCAGATGTGGCATGTCCATCGTTCCAATGTTTCAGTTTAATTTAAGGTGCTACTTAATTATCTGATTTACACAAAAAAGGAAATTATGATTACAGTAGCATCTATTATTGTTTCATAAAGCATAATCCAATGTTCAGTTTTGGTGGATGAAAATATTTTACTCGTTCGATGTTTCTTTCATAGGCTTTGCATACAATGATATCAATAAGTACCTTGGTATTGCTATTAGGGATGTCACACATGTCATGATATTTTGTGTATAGTATATTATAATCTTAAGGAAATATAATTTTTAATTAGTTACTCAATTATTATTGAGTATTATATAACGCTTGTTCACTTATTCCTTTGGTCCTGCAAACAAACGTATAAGCCTATTTCATCCTAAAAACATAAACAAGGTGAGGGAAACAGCATCGTAGAATTCACTGAAGCTGCCTTTTGAAAACCTTATCTAAATGATCATCTCACTTGGAAGTCTCAGATTCATCACTCATATTCAGTAATAATTGGATTTACTTTAACGCCATTGGGTGGAGTGTAGATGGAAAAATGGTCTTTTGGATAAATGGTCTGAGTTTGGAAGCTATGGGCCAGCCCTAAACCTGTTTAATCTTAGCTAGTTAAGTTTGGGGCATGGGCCTATTGTAATTGGAGTAATTAATAAATGGATGGTTGTCTTCAATATGCTGGAGCATGTTAAAGGTGCAGTGTGGAGGCACTTTTTTTTTTTTCCTGGATTGTTCTGAATTTTGGTAGTATGTCTTGGAAAACAGAATTCCATTCCAGGACAAAAAGTCCCCAGAATCTTACCATTTTCATGGATAACATTGCTTTTAGTATGCCTCTTTAGTCGAATTTTATCAAATCATTTTGAGATAAAAATGTTTTTCATCGGTTTGGACTGAAATCTACCTAGTAAAGCATTCTAATGATGGATTTTAAGCAGCGCTTTGACTCACTATTTGAAATTGCAAATTTACTGAAGGTTGAAGAGGCTGAAGGTTTTTGACAACCCACAAAGGAGTGACAGTTGCTCAGATCGCAGATGGCTAGTGTTTGGTAAAGGAGGTGTGCACCCTAAAGTGTGAAGTGATTCAGTGAATGCTGTGTAGAGTAAAAGCTTGCAGACTTAAGGGCCTTTCACATAGGACGCGGTGCTCGCTGAGCTCTTAACTCCATGTGTGTGTATTGGTTGCTCCACACAGGATCTGCACAGCTGCAGAGGTCCACGGTTTAACTTTTGCGCAGAGTAGCGCTGCATGCTGTGACGTAATCCCCGCTGGACCATTATAAACAAGCGGTGAAGTAGACAGGAAGTACCTCTGCAATATGGAGGAGAAGCTGATTTTAGCAGTGTCCGAATTCTCCGAGTTCTACGACCCGTCCTTACGAGTTTATCGGGACCTTGGAATGGGGTCCCTGTCGTGGAAACTGGTTTCATACCAAGTGGGCATACCAGGTGTGTGTTTAAATGCTGTGTTGATTCGCGATATATGACCCATGGCCAATGAATATTACCTACAAGACATGATAATGTTACATTTCATACAGGCCAAGTGAACTTAAAATAATAATACCATAAGCAATATTCCTGTTGTAGAAGTAACTAGTGCAGTGCACGTTCAAAACATGGCTGTTTGTGAAAGTCGCGGTGAACAACACCAGGGAAATACCCCCCTTTCTCAGGTGAAAAAACACACCCAATATGCGCTTTTGGATAACTTGCTGTTCACTTGTTTATTCAAATATTTCAATACTATGACAATATTGCATATGGTGGCAAATATTGTGATATTGTTTTTTGTCGAATAACGGCCCAAGCCTCCACTGCACGTCCTTGGGTCCCCAGTTATATACCCACCAAGTGTGAAGTAGACCGGTTGAACGGTCGTTGAGATAATCATACAGACATATAGTACATACAAAGAGATTCCTTCTTTTATAGTTGGATGACAGCAGTCCAACTTTCATTCCAGTCGATAATTTATTTTTTATTTCATTAAGGTATAAGATAGTAAACCCCCCATCTCATGTATGTAGACAATGAATGAAGAATGTAGAACTTCAGGGACAGGTATATAAAGGAGACAAAGGATGTTCGTGAGAAGAGGAGTGGTGCCAGGGAAGAGCAGAAAAACATAGGGAAGTATTTTCCTATCATGGGTTTCCTAGAGTCGCATGTCAAAGAGAGGCCCACCTCCTCAAACTTGACCCCGGATGACGAACCCTACAGTCCCCAGCCCACCCTATCCTCCCAGGCTCAGCCACAGGACACAGACACCTTCATCCTCAACATGTGCTTCTTGGAGTCAGACAACCCCTTTTCAAGACTCCCGTCTACCCCGGAGTCCCTGGCTCCTGAGGGATCAAATTCCCTTCCTCCCGCCGAGATTCTCTGGAGCCATGTCTACAATAGTCGTGGCCCCTGAGGTGTCGTGCACTTTCCAGGCTCCCACAGTCTCCCCTGCTCCTCCAGTTTCTCAGCAGTCAAGCCAGGGATAAAAGAGAAGGCAGGGAAGGACCGGAGATTTTGAGGATGAGGTGCTGAATGTGCTCGGCCAGTCAACAGATGAGGAGCTGTTTCTCCTCAGCATAGCTCCAAGACTGAGAAACCTGCTTAAAGAAAAAAGAAGCAAAGTAAAAACAGAGGTAATGACAATTTTGCACAGGGCTGAGTTTTCATGAGTTTAATCATTTTATCTTTTTCTAATTTCTTTAAGATTTCAGTTACTGGTTCACAAATGTTACACACACACACACACACACACACACACACACACACACACACACACACACACACACACACACACACACACACACACACACACACACACACACACACACACACACACAGTTTAATTCTTAAATATCCATTCACCTACATTTATTGTTGTTAAGTGTAGTTCAGTGTATTGCAGTTGTTTTTGTGTTGTATTATATCTATCTGGTGAATTATAGATATATAGTTATGATTTATGTCTGGTGAATTTGTTAAATCTTTTCCAATCTTAAGCCTTTTCATTAATAAATTGGTGTGTGGCAGTTCCGCCTGCCGCCAAGACCTCACTTCCTCACTTGCTGACAGGTTTTTGGAGATCGGAGGCAAATCATAACATACCATGAGCAACGAGCATGTGGTGTGAACTGCTCACAATGCAATCCGACTGCTGGCCAGGGGCTCGCAGATGCCGGCAAGATATGAAGCATGTTTAATATCTGGTCATGTTGGGATCGACTAGGGAGTGGCGCAACAAGCTACAGGCTAAGAGAGCAGGCAGGGAGTGCACAGAGCAGCAGCCAGAAACACACAACATACCTATTTTACTTTTCTTCTCCAGGTTTTTAATATATTTCTTATTTAAATTCAGCTTTTATTTGATTATTTTTTTACAGTGATCAATTCATCAATAAAAAATCCTGTCCCGCGCATGGTATCGTGTCATTTCCGGTGTCTGAGATCTGGGGAATTTGGAGGCCAAGTCAACACCTTGAACTCTTTGTCTTATTCCTCAAAACATTCCTGAACAATTTTTGCAGTGTGGCAGGGCACATTTTTCTGCTGAAAGAGGCCACTGCCATCAGGGATTTCCGTTGCCATGAAGGGGTGTACAACAATACAATGGTGGTCTGCAACAACATTTTAGGTAGGTGGTATCTGTCAAAGTAACATCTACATGAATGCCAGGATTTAAGGTTTCCCAGCAGAACATTGCCCAGAGCATCACACTGCCTCCGCCGGCTTTCCATGGTGCATCCCTGGTGCCATCCCTTCCACAGGCAAAAGATGCACACGCACCCGGCCGTCCTCATGATGTACAAGAAAACTTGATTCATCAGACCAGGCCACATTCTTCCGTTGCTCCATGGTCCAATTCTGACGCACACATGCCCATTGTAGACGCTTTTGGCGGTGGACAGGGGTCAACAAGAGCACTCTGACCGGTCTTCGGCTACGTAGCCCCATACGCAGATAGCTGTGATTCACTGTGTGTTCTGACACCTTTCTATCATAGCAGCATTAACTTTTACGGCAATTTGTGATACAGTAGTTCTTCTGTGGGATCAAACCAGACAGGCAAGCCTTCGCTCCCCACATGCATTAATGAGCCTACGACCCTGTCCCCGGTTCACCTGTTGTCCTTCCTTGGACCACTTTTGGTAAGTTCTATCCACTGTATACTGGGAACGCAGAGCATCTCCGCTTTGGAGATGCTCTGACCCAGTCATCTAGCCATCACAATTTGGCTTTTGTCAAAGACACTCAGATCCTTACTTTTGCCCATTTTTCCTGCTTCCAATACATAAACTTCAAGAACAGACTGTTCACTTTCTGCCTAATATATTTGACCCCTTGACAGGTGCCATTGGAACGAGATGAGCAATGTTATTTACTTCACCTGTCAGTGGTTTTAATGTTGTCGCTGATTGGTGTATGTGCCTGCATTGATCACTCCTAGTCGCTGAAGTGGCCAAAGTTGGCTTTTGGCAACATCAAGTACACCCATGCTTCCTCCTGCCATTGTCTTTGACCCAACAAAGCAACATGAATATACAGAATCTCTGCTTATTGTCGCTATAATGAAATCGTGCGAACTCTTGCTGGAGGCAACATGAGAGTTTCATGGAAGCAGTGAAAAATAGGAATGGTCAGTACCGAAGAGAATTTTACAAACCTGCAAAACAGACATTACAGGATCATCATAAGACCTTCAATGAGTAGCTACATCAAATAAAGCAATGAAATGCTCTGAAAAACACCATAAAGGATCACAAAGCTGTTTTCCACATTGATTGCTTAAAAAATGATGTCTGTAAATTAAATTCGGAGGTCAAGGCATTCCACCTTGGGGTAGTCGTAGCCGGTAATAATATAGACTTGTGTGAACTCTACTCCCTAAAACATGATGGCTATGTCATGCTACAGAACAGGCATTATCATAGAAGTCTCAGTCTCCGGTTTTACAGATCATCAGGAATGAATAGAGCACAAGGCATTTACAGGAATTGGATTTTGTCCTATATCCCAACCCATGACATCTGATACCCCACCACGGATGTTTGCCATTCCAAATGTAAGATTAGAGTCCACAGTTTTAACTGAGTTGAGAAAATCGAAGAGGAACCTGAGAAGTAGGGCCATTTTGACCGACTATTCGCCCAATGAGGAATAAAGAGACAGATGACTATTTAACTAGTTCTGCTTTGCCTGGGCACATACATTCGAGAGATTGGATTTCAATTTGAAAATTCTCTTGTGACACATGCCCCAAGATATTTGAAGGGGTCTCTAAATAGACTAATAGGCTTCAATCGATAATATTTATGTTGTATCTTTAGTTCTTTGGTGAGCAAGTGGCGAGCAAATGGTGACTGAAGAGCAGGCAAAGGGGTCTCCTTCTGGGTTTGACAATATACACCCAGTTGAGTGAATATGACCTTGGGAACGGCATTTTCTAATTTCCTGGACATTTGCAAGGATCTTTAGACCTGTGTTTATTAGTGACATTGGTCTGTAGGAGGTGCAAACTTGCTTTCAGTAACAAAGAAATGCAGGTGGTGAGATGAAGGAGGGGGTGCACCTGTCTTGAAAGAGTTGGCAAAAACTGAAGAAGTGGAGCTATTTGTGAAGAAAACTTAAGGTCTGAGTGAAACTCATCAGGGTCTAAGCTTTTAATATCCTAAGAAATTTCAACTCTAAGACAATTTCAATTTTTTGTCGATCAATTATTTCAAACTATCACGTCATGTTCAGTACAAATGGATTGGTGGTTTTGGCAGACGGAGAGCAGCTAATGGTTCTGAGACTTGGGAATAGTAGTGGTCACCTGACTTCTCCGGCCAAAAGTTGTGTGTAGTTTGAGTGTTATTGCCATTCTTTAACACGGTACTGATTTTAATAGCTAAAGCTCACATATCTGTGGCAGCCCACTTGTACGGGTAACACAGAGACTTGGCAACTGAGACATAAAGAAGTGTGAGCTGTAGAAATAACCAAGCCATTGTTAAAAATGTTATTTTTCAATTTTAATTGTTCTGATTCATAGGCTTTATAACTGGAATATAGTGCTAAGATCCATTGGCGGTTTTCAGATATTATTTGCCAAATTTGATCCAAGTTTTTTTGTGTTACTTTTACTCAATAACTAATAACCCTTGCAAATAACTAACAAAATGCTGCACTGTAATTGCCACTCCGCTAACAAGATGGCACTGTTGCTGAGCTGCTGGGCTGTTAAATAACCCTGAAAGGGTGACGGGAGGGTTTTTTCCCCTCCTACCAGGACACGACTGTGACATGCAGCATGTGTGTAGCCTTCACTGCTGCCAGTGTGTTCCTATTACTGCTGCTCTCCCTCCCCCTTTACATGGTGTGGGCAGAGTAGGATGGAAGCCCGCATTGGAAGCCTTTTCATGGATATGCTCTTCGGTGTTGGTATTACTGTAGCACCGTTCTGGTGACAACAACATGCCGTTAAAATGGAAAAGCGGGTCCCCTGTCAGCTGGAAATTCCCGGTGCCAGTGCTTAAGACATCCAGGTCCTCACCTCTTTCGCCTGCCTACATGTGAGTAACAGACAAAATATGATTCATTGTACGATTTCTCTGACAAGCTACATATTTATGTGTGTTCTAGCTCAGTTTGGGATGTTATTTACATGGGGATGTTCTCTGTGGCTGCAGCCATTATTAAGCACAATATGGTTTGTCAACGTTAAACTCTTCCCTGTCTGGATTATATTATTTCACTTGATAGTGGAATTCTGTGGTTTTGCTGTTAGTTTAAGCCATGGGTCGCTTTACATCTGCGCCTCTCTCATTTTCTCTGTGCTATGTTTGTTTGGTCACAGGGACTCAGCAAGCTTGGGAGGAGCCTGCCTTTGTCAGGATGTCTGGCGTGCCCTGGTTTAGGAGCTATTGTCATCTGCTAGTGCTCGGGAGGGGGGAGGGTAGAACGGAGATGGGCTCCATCCCTCCGCTTCCTTATGGGTGCTTTCATTGCCCGGCTGTAATGGACATGGGTGTCTTATTTGACTTGTGTATAGTAACTGGGAAATAGCTGGTTTTGAGTATATATCTTTAAAAAAGGAAGGAATGTATGAATGTATGCACTGGGAACACAAGCTAGCCTTTATAGGCCAATGATAACCTCTTAATTATTTCTCTGTGAGGGTTGAGACAAAGTGGATACTTGGAAAAAAAAAAATCCTTCTTATTTTTCCTCTAGGCTGTCCACGTAATCCTGAAAATAAATTGTATTAAATCATAAATACTTGCAGCATGTCCATCTTTAATTACATATGTAAATATATTATGTATAAAAATGTAACGCACAGTAGTGACACAAACCTGTAGGTATATAATATCTGATTGTAGATTTACAAAAATAAAAATGTAGATAAATTATTTGGTTTGTAATGGTTGTAAGCATTTGGCTTTGAACTATAGGCTTACATGCCTCAGTTGTGTAAATTCTCTTTTCCTTTTACAAGAGTTATATTCACAGTGATAACATCACCAAGTGGAGCTCCACCTTATTCTGCTGTGCCACTCAGGCTCTGCCCTACAACCAGTTGCTATTTTGAAGCCTGTATATTGTATGTTGTGTTTTTAGGCAGGCTGATATTGGGCCCCCAATTATAGGTTGCGCCGTGGTCAGGGAAAAGTCACTCTGTTCATGCCCTTTGGGTCTAACCTCTGTTCTTTTGGATTTGGTGGAGTCATTTTTAACACGGTATACCGGAAGATTTTGCTATCTGAATCTGAATCTGAGTTTTGTGATCTGCTGGTAGTTGTTTTATACAGTGGTGTTTTTTTAATTGAGAATTAGCTGAGGCCATGTATGCGCATGTGTGTGATTGCCTGCAGCAAGCCCACCCGAGTCTATATATAGACTTGTTAGCTGCCTGTCGAGCGGATTTTATGTTAGCGAAAAATGGGGATGGTTCAATGCCTCTAGGACCCATGGCATAATTTCAAGCTTGGGGGAGAGTTATTGAGTTTGTTCTTGACTCTGCATAAAGTCTAAAAAGAATTGAATTAGGAAAAACTTGATGTTATAAGGATACATTTTTATTAAAATTCAAATATTGTGTCCATCGGACGAAAGGGCATTTTCCCCACATGATTTTGTGCCAGCGAGTCTGTCTTCGTGCATAATTAAGACAGGACTGTCTGTTCCTCTAGTAAGTAAGTGGTCTTTGAATATTTTAAAACTTCACCTTTAACCCATTATATATCAAGGTGGAGGTTTGTGTTTACACAAAAGACACAAAGATATTTGGTTATCTATTTTTTATTTTTCTTGTTTTTCTGTGTCTGTGAGATGTTTTTAACTGTTTATCGTCAATAAACAGACTGCTATTCATAAATTGAACATTGTTTGATTAGATACCAATAGTGATTCCCTCTTATTAATTGAAGAATTAGACAGATTTTAATTAAAATCTCAATGCATCACCATGAGGTGCCAGTAGGTAGAAAACAAGGTAGCCAGTTTCAAAAGAGACTTAATTTGCAGTCTATCAATAGAGGTGCCTGGCTGCTTTTGGACAAGGGGTTTTGAATATGGTTTGGATAGATACCATTCTTCAAGCGTTGCTCTGCCCCAGGCCTGCTCCTGTCACTGTTGTGCCTTTTCCAGCCAATCAGATTGTATGCCACCTCATTGGTCAGGGACCTAGCAACTCAGAGTTCTGTGGGGTCAATATAGCAGCAAGTACTTCCAATTTAGAAGCAAGAAGAAAACTGCAGCTCCTTTCGTCAGCAGCAGTTGAAAATCAAATCCCACAGGGCTTTGTAGCACTTAACTCCAAACAGCATTAAACATAGACATACATGGCACTGACATTCAGAGTAACAGCTCAGTCTCTGAGCGTAGCCCCATTTATAGCAGATCTGCTTTGTATGGACCTTGGGGTTTCAGAAGTTGCAGCTGTTAACCATGTAGGCTACTGGTTTTATTGCGTACGAGTGGTCGGCGGTTGTGAAAGCTCACCTTAGTTTAGCTGTCTGTCACCGCTCTGGTTGGTAGGATCGGATAAGAGGACAAATTAGGATATTCCTGTGATGCCAGTTATACTGCAAGTGCATTATAGGAAGCCACATTGCTTCACCTACATGTAACTTGTCAGTCCCTCCAATATGTTTGAAGGTCATTCAGAATATGTACATTTCTGGATGCTGCCGCTGGAGTCATCATGCTCAGAGAACAACAAGAGTATACAACATTCTTCATCTTGAAGACAGGAGGCCGCAGGCATCCTCTTCTTGCTCCATGAATAGTGTTGCCGTCACTTTCCTCCAACTGCTCTTCCAGCGTGATTAAAAAAAATATATAATAAATAAAATAATAATAATAATAATAATCCAATTCAGTTCCAGATAGTCCATATCTTATATCCAGTTAGTTCATATCTTTACATCAATGATTGTTTAGGGTAGGGATTAATAAGCTGCTATCTTTTTCTTTTCTTCCATTGTGCTTGTAAAGCCTGTCCGACAATTCTCTGTGCAGTTATCCATGTGTTTTCCAAATAGTGTGTTTTTATTATTTTCACCGGCTACGTCTCACCAATGGTACAATTTTATGTGCAGTAACAGTAGATAGTGTTTAGGTCCGAGTCCGAAGCCTATCAGGTCCAATGGTTATCGAGTCCAAGGCTTATCAAGTCCAAGCCAACCCTATTGAGTACAAAACCTACCGATGGCAAGTCCAATTCCGTTGAGTCTGAAGCGTCTCAGGTCTCGGCCGTGACCTAAAGGTAACGTGTCGTGTCGTGTCGTGCAAGAACAGTCAACTTAAGTGAAATGCAAAGACTACAATTCTAATGGACCAGTAAAAGGTAGACTTATAGTAATCTCCATTGAAAAAATTTGCTTTTATAATTTCTCAAAAATAGGTCTTTTCACCAAATGATTTATTTTAGCTCGACAAAGCCCCTACGCTAGACCTCAAATCGTGTATCACAATATGATATCTTAATTTATTGATGACCCATTACCACTTAAAGACAATATAGGATCATTACATATAAACACCCAACCTTAGTAATCACCATATCCATAGAGAAAGTAGTTGCACACATGGTTGGTATTTGCCTGTTGTCCCTCAATTCTTGGAGTAAGTTCTAGCCTTGAATCACGTGATGTGGCCAGTTAAAATGAACACACCTAAAAGGAAATTGAACAGTTTTGATGAAGTTCCGAGGACCCCCTACTGCCACCTTAGGAGGAAAATCTTGATTTTATCCTCCCAAACTGTACCTGGTGTAATGTTTTGACCAAAAGCTTTCCAGTGATAGATGATTAGGGAAGCCAGGTAGAACGGTACATTTTTGTGCCGCCTTTGTTTCTGCTTTCCATTTTTTTCTCTTTTAGTTCCTGTGTTATTGTTTGCCACCCTATTTAAGTGGTTCCTTTGGAGAGTTGGTTAACACTGGTTCAACGAAAGGAACAGCTCAATGGATACAATTTTGTGCTTTATGTCTTCCTTGTCGTGTGTGTGTCTGTGTTTATTTGTGTGTGTTTATCCACTAAGACAACGCTTCAATTTTTAATTTTAAATCCATTAAACAAAAAACATCTAACACTCAGCCGTACCTGTGCATTGACATATGCAAAATACTTGTACTTATGACACAAGAATCACAGGATGAAACTTTTTTTATTCCAACTGTGATGAATATTCATATAATGAAATTCATAGTTGATAGAATCTCTAGTGTAATATGAATACTGTAAGCTTTCCTATCAGATTTCCCTAAATTTTTAACATAAAAAAGCAGTTTTCAAATGCTCTTGATACATCTGACTGCTCATGAATGCAGCTTGAGTTGCAGTCTTTTTTTTGCCATCTTTGGGAGGATCGAAACTTTGATGTGGGATGCTGTAGCTGTTGTTTTCTTTGTTTCGTTCCGGCAGCCACCAACACTCCTTTGTGGTTTGGACCACCCACTCTATCCTCGCTGCCTCTCCAACTTACCACCTGACGGGGTAAATGTACCAGTACACTACTTGTGCTCTGTGTCAATGTAAATGTGACCACTTTAGTTGGCCATGAAAATTAGTCAACATCTCGTGGTGGTGTTTTTGTTTCCAAAAGTTCCAACTAGAAACCGTGTATTGTCATCTCCCTGTAAAATGTACCTTTTGAATTGTCCCCCTCCTGTCATCTCCATTGAGTAGATGGTGCCATAGTAGTCTTCTTATCTGTGTCTGTATTTGATAGACTTTAAAGTCCCTGTAAAGCAACAATAAATATGGGATCTGAGTTTGTCACACCACGTCAATTTGAATGATAAAAAAAAATTGCCAAGTACATAAAATTAGCTTTCAAAATCGTGGAAAAAAAGGCGCTTAAACCACGCCCAATCGCGGAAAAGTGCGGCCTCTCTCAAGTGTAAAACAGCGCTAATCCAATACATTCATCCAAAAAAATCCAAATCCAAAATCGGAAAACCAATAACGGGTTGGTTTTTTCGTTGTTTTGATTTTTTTCTGAAGTTAAAAATAGAACATGAGAAAATGGGATATTCTGTTATGGGAAGCGTGGTAGCTCCCCCAGCTCCGTGCACTTCCTTCATAGTTCAGTCTTTTTCCATGTTTGACGCAATAACACGTATAATGTAGAAACAAATCTCGGAATTGACTTTACAGGGACTTAAAGGATGTGTGGCCTTGTCATGGATCGGTAACTTATTTGCCTTACCTTTTGGGGTGATGGATTACTATTCCTTTTCGGATGAAAGTGTCATGCCTTTATTTTATTTTCCTTTTCTTTTTGTCTGTTTTTGATGTATTGCCATTGCCAAATTTTGATAAAAGTTTTTACTATTAGATGTTACTCTTATTTTTTTTTTTTACACGGCATATTTGTAATGTCCATTTTCTTTAAAGCTGCCATCAAGGGAGAGTTGTTTGGTGTATGTGCAAAACTAATTGGAGAATAAAAGTGATTACTATTCTGATGTGTGATCAGGATGTGTTACAATCAAATTAACATTCATGATGGCAGCTTCTCCCAGAGCCTTTAATGCTATTTTCAGCATGAGACCATGGCATTCAACATTTCAAAGTTAATTATTGGGGTAACAAAGTGTCTAACTGGGTAAGGCAACTGCCATTTATTGTTATTGGAAATTTGGTTATTAGGTTATTTGATGTTTTGGTTGAAATGAATATTGTCGTTGGTGATTGTAAGCCCCAGGGAGATTTTGCCAAACATATCCTTTGAGGTTGCTGTTTGGTTGTGCCATGTATATGTATATTCTTTCTCCTCTTAATTATAGATGAGAAATTCCTGGGGAAATGGCATTTACATTTATACACGACCATTCTCAGGCGTTCTTGTTAGTCTTGTACTGTTGTCTTGTATTTGGCTACTGAGCAGCTCAACTTGAGAAGTTTGGTTTACGTTCCTTGGGCAGTAGCATCTTCATGTCGTAATGATTTGCTTAATTTTTCCTCAGCCACAATATTTCTATCCAATCTATGAAATTTTAACCGTCACCTTTCGCAAGTGTCATTCTCTATCAATGAGGGTGCTCTACTCATCTTTAAATGTGGTTGAATTCTACTTCTTACATTCCTGTACTATTTCCCAACAAAACTGCTAGAAATGATGTGATTATTTCAGTCTTTTGTACGATAATTCTTTTCCTTTGTTTCTTGTAGATCCCTCGTGGAGGACGACGACGCTCACATGAAAGTTGCACTGGGTTATGGTGATATGGGCATCTCTGCTCACCTGCAGGCGTCAAAGACTGGAAACACTCGCTTCTTCACAAGCAACACGCACAGCTCAGTAGTTCTTCAGGTGAGGGCTCGGATGAACACATTAACAATGACGTTAATGTGGTATAGACTATTAGCTTAAATGTATTTATTTATTTTTAATAACCCGTGCTGTCAACAGGCTGGGCATACAACACTGGGTATTGGTATGCCATTGCATCCGAGACAGAGTCAATGTGCAACTGGAGTTCTAATTCTCAACCTGCAAAGCTAATCTTTAATAATCATCAAGGGCCTCAAACAAAATCATTCTCTGCTTTGGATGAGTCGTGGAATGAAAAGAGCTCATCCTTTCTCTAATACATTTATGGTCACCACCTATCCCCCTCCTCAGAGGGGTCTTAACCAAGCCACTATTCATCCTTGCTTCTCCAAGAGGGATAATCACCGCGAGTGACACATAGAAACATATTTACATTTACATTTACATTTAGTCATTTGGCAGACGCTTTTATCCAAAGCGACTTACAAGGGAGAATAACATTCAGCTACATATATATATAAACAAACAATAACTTGTAAATAACAAAACATAATAAAATGGACAAAAAAAATTAACAGTTAAGGCAAATGGCCTCTTTCTGTAACAACTATAGCAATAAAAAAAAATAAAAAAAGAGGGACATCATAATCAGGAGGGTGGATGTCTGTCTGTCTGCCTGTCTGCCTGTCTGTCTGTCCGTCCATCCCCACTTGTATGTGCATAGGACTGCTCCCCAATTAGGTCTGCTTCAGTCAGTCAGAAACTTATCATAGTGCCTCTGAGCAGCAGCAAATGGCTCCGCAGCCACCTACGAGCCGCACAGACCCCCCATGGTTGCAAGAACATTCCGAGCCCAAAGCACCGTAGCCACAGAAAAACCTGAACCCACCGAGAAGCAAAAGCCTACAGAGCAACACCCACTCATGCCCCAGAGACGCACAAAATGATGCAATGCACGAGACAAACCTGCACCCCCAAAGTGCATACACAACTTACCCTCATGCGCAGACATAAGATGCAAGCGCAGAACCCCGAGCTGCAGATGTCAAGCACAGACCACGGGCCTGGAGCCTGGCCCCGCAACCGATAGACAGACACCCCACCCCTCCCCAGAGGCCGACAGAGCTCCGCCAACACCGGGCCGCAGCAGGACGGACACCACCCAGCACCGGGCAAGGGCATGCCGCCAGGATCCGAGCACAGCTGGCAGGGGCCCACCCAGCCGACCATGCACCCATGCCAACCCGTCCACGCCCTGCTCATCCCGGAAACCCCATTGCTTAATGTGCACTAATTTTGTGTTTTGGGTGAAAATTGTGGGGCATGAGTCGTCCGAGCGTGTTCAACCCGAACCGTGTGTGTGTGTGTGTGTGTGTGTGTGTGTGTGTGTGTGTGTGTGTGTGTGTGTGTGTGTGTGTGTGTGTGTGTGTGTGTGTGTGTGTGTGTGTGTGTGTGTGTGTGTGTGTGATGAAGGGGATTAAGATTGCGGGACATATATCTTAACATGTAATCTATGAGCAATTCAGTAATTACTTAGGATTTGTACATTTTGGTTTGTGTTTAGTTCAGTAAACCGAAGTAGCAGATCTCAGTGGTCGCTCATTTGATTATCATCCACAGAATAAGGTATACCTTATAAAAAGTAATGTATTTATAATCCCAGGAGAGCAAAACAACATATCTACAACTTATTTTTGCAGTGGCACTTTTGGCACATTTTGGCCACGTTTTTGTCATATTTCACGTTTCTGTCAAATACAGCTTTGGCTGTTCGTCCAATAAAATTACCTGAGTGGCGGGACTAACACTCTCTGTCAATGTAGGCCGGTAACATGTAGGACGGTAATTTTACTAGAAGCTAAAAGTACTTCTTGTGACTCAATATAATGAATGTTGACCTGCCCAACGGGAGGGAGGCCAACATCCTTGTATACATTCCTGGTGAGTAACATAAGCTTGCTAACTCAATTAGCCAAATCACATGCGTAAACAATGTCAAACTAGTGTACTGTTGTGTGGTAATCAGAATGATGTAACACTCCATGCCACTCTCTTTCTGTCTGCAGTGTTAAGAAATGCACACTACATTTAACTCGAGTAACTGTGAATATTTCTCTAAATTGAATTTCACAACACTGTACAATATGCATTGTAATAAAAAAAAACTACAATTTCAGCTTGAAGATGAGCAAAAAATTCAGAATGTGCAGTTTTATTGATCGCCCTGAATATCAAGAAATTGTCCGGCCATTTCCCTTGTATGCCAGTCTGGAAAGGATGATACAGAAATGAACCACTTCTGACTGAAGCCACTTCTGACTCGAGAGCGGCCTCCCTTACGAGCTGTCTTGTGTCCTGTCTCTCCCCTCCCAGGGATTTGACCAATTGAGGATAGAGGGATTACTATGTGACGTCACGCTGGTGGCCGGCGATGGAGACGAAGCCTTCCCTGTCCACCGTGCCATGATGGCATCCTCCTCTGACTATTTCAAAGCCATGTTCACAGGTAGGTGCTGCACAGACCCTTAGAGATGTTGAATTGTAGCAAACTGGTGGTATTGGTTATCTGCGTGTAGTTTGAAGATTAGGCTAGTTTGTGGAAGAAGGAAAATG
Source organism: Zeus faber (assembly GCF_960531495.2). NCBI lineage: Eukaryota > Metazoa > Chordata > Actinopteri > Zeiformes > Zeidae > Zeus > Zeus faber. Next base: position 26,795,190 of record NC_137200.1, on the reverse strand, counting down.
TTTTTTTTTTTTTTTTATCTTTGTATGTGTTTTGGGGGGGGTTTTTTTCCACTCAAACCCAAAATGGGTGAGGGCGCAGGTTTTTGCTTATGTGAAGCTCCATTTTGGTGTAGCTAGACTAGAGATAGTCAAATTTCTTGTCGCGATTGTGTATGCAGCGAGAAGTCAGAAGATGTGAAGTGTGCTGCCAGGTGCACGACTGTGGCATATGATATCAAATTTTTACACCTGGAAAACCAGGTTCAAATGCTTCCTCTTTTCCGGTACACTGCTTCATATACTGCTATATATTATATTTTTCTTAATTCTTGCATTAGCACTTTGCCAAGAGTACAGTCTCTGTACTGCGGCAGCTACTTTGCCATATCCCTTTTTTGGAAAAACGCCACGACAAATTTACGAGTGGGGATATACAACTTGATTATCTGCACAGTTCTCATTTATTACTAATTTGGGATTAATTAACATGCACACTTTGTTGTGAAAGAAATGTCACTTACGTGGAAGTGTTCATGAATCCAGATAGTGTTTTGTATGATGGAATTTTCCTTACGTTTTCATCATATTTTTCAACTCTTTTTCAAGTGAGCATGACTTGTATGCTTTTTCCCCTTATTCTCTCCCCTTGCAGGTGGAATGAAGGAGCAGGATTTAATGTGCATAAAGCTTCACGGTGTAAACCGAATAGGCCTGAAGAAGATCATTGACTTTATTTACACAGCTAAGCTATCACTCAACATGGAGAACTTGCAGGACACGCTGGAGGCAGCCAGCTTTCTACAAATCCTTCCTGTGCTTGATTTCTGCAAAGTCTTTCTCATATCTGGGGTAAGAAGGCCACTACAGTGCTGCTGTGGTGCTTTACATACCAGATTAAGTTGTGCAAATAGCTGTATTCCTAGATTGGAAATTATGCACTTTTTGTTGTTGTTAGGTTTCCCTCTTTACCTGATGACTGCCTGACTGTTCATAAAAGTGTTAAAGGACGGCACTAGTGTCAAATTGTGTTTAAGCTTGATTAATACTCAGATTTACTGAACCCTGAACATTTTCCTGATCATATCTCACATTCATCAATATCGTCAAAAATAGATGTTACGGTAACTGTCAGTAGAACCAGTAGATTATTATAAAATAGGTTTGTCACCATATTGTTTGAATGATTGAATTGTTTGAAAACCTGACAATAGAGACACATTGAATCAATATTAACATTTTTAAAAATCTAGAAATGTGAGCCATCATGTCAAATAGTTTTTGCAACAGGCTAAAACTTGGTCTGACACCGGTATGGTCCTTTTTAAACGGTCTAGTTATTCGTGACTCAATATCTTTTTTCTTGTTTGGTCCTTACAGGTTTCGCTTGACAATTGTGTGGAGGTGGGGCGCATTGCCAACACATACAACCTAACGGAGGTGGACAAGTACGTCAACAACTTCATCCTCAAGAACTTCCCCTCGCTGCTGGGCACAGGGGAATTTGTCAAGCTCCCATTTGACCGATTGGCATTTGTGTTGTCCAGCAACAGCCTAAAGCACTGCAGTGAGCTGGACCTGTTCAAGGCGGCCTGTCGCTGGCTACGCTACGAGGAAGGCCGTATGGACTATGCCTCCAAACTAATGAAGAACATTCGCTTCCCTCTTATGAACCCACAGGAGCTTATCAATCACGTGCAGACAGTAGACTTTATGCGTACAGACAACACCTGCGTCAACCTCCTCTTGGAGGCCAGCAACTATCAGATGATGCCCTACATGCAGCCTGTCATGCAGTCAGAGCGAACGGCCATCCGCTCGGACAGTGCTCACTTAGTCACTCTGGGCGGGGTCCTGCGCCAGCAGTTGGTTGTTAGTAAAGAGCTGCGTCTGTTCGATGAGAAAGCCCACGAGTGGAAGGCGCTGGCCCCCATGGATGCACCACGCTACCAGCATGGGATTGCGGTCATTGGCAACTTCCTCTATGTGGTAGGCGGCCAAAGCAACTATGACACCAAAGGAAAGACAGCAGTGGACACAGTGTTCCGGTATGACCCCCGCTACAACAAGTGGATGCAGGTGGCATGCCTTAATGAGAAACGTACCTTCTTCCACCTCAGTGCACTCAAAGGACACCTCTACGCTGTAGGTGGACGCAATGCTGCCGGAGAGCTGGGTGAGTTTGATTTCTGTTAATTCTTGTTGAGTTGTTTCTATTCCACTGGGTTATATATCAATACTGGACCAGCGGAATATAGTACAGTTGGGAATTTCAAGCATAATTGCAGTTATGACGAGTCATTTTTCTACTTGTGTGCATGTGATGTGCACCCTCGACATGGTGCAGGCATGTCAACAGTGTATGGTTACATGAGCAGCAGCCAGGACGAGGGTGAAGACTAAAAGGCCTGTGGTGACATATGATGACTCTCTAATATTCTTTCATCTTTAATTATGTTATACACAGTTATTACGTTAGTGCTTGCTACCATCCTTACTCTGTCATTTGTTGGTTAGCTGTGTTTGGAATTTAAAAGTAATTTAGTAAATTAATATTTACAAACTGCGGTTATTTTCTCCAAAAGACAGCAGAGACTTTTGACAGACATATGGCATACTGTGTTAGTTGGTGCCAGTGACCAATCCGGAATCCTGTCACCCTTAACTTTGACCACAGAACGGTGCCACCCAATACTTAAAGGCAGCTCTGCAACTGCTGTAGACAGAACAGTGCCTTAATGTGAGCGGTCACTCCCCACTGGGTTATAATTAAACCAATGAGCACAGACCCTGTTGACTGGCTGTCTACAAAGCTGCACAGCACTTTCATTCCATGTCATCTGAAATCCCTGTTTTTTTCTGCATGTCCAGCTGTTGTATTTTTATTTTATTTTTTTACCTTTGACTGGCCACGGCAGATGTGGTTTGAGTCTTAATTCTGCCACCCACAGAAAAATCAGTTAAATTGGAAAGGCACCCAAACGTATCGCATATTCTCATACACATTGACCCTAACTCTTAGTCCTAACGATTTGTTTTCAAGAAAAAGGACACATTGCTTTTCTACAAACTATATATATTTTACATTTCCAACACATACATGCAACACCCAACATGAGACATCCAGATTTTTTTGTCAATGGGAAGTCTACTTTTTAATACAGTGTGTGATAAGTGTTTTCTAAAAAGACTTAAAATGGCAATCAACCATTTCTTATTATTTTTCTGGGTCTATTTTGGTATAACTATATATAAGTTTATTTTGAACAAATTATTCAAGCATCACTAGTTATTTTTTCCACTCCGTCATCCCTATAAAATGTGCTCCAAAAAAACCTGATCCTTAAGTTCTCTCTTCTACTCAGGGAAAATGCATAGCAATCATAAGCCTTTACCACTTTCTTCTTTATTTCTCTCTCTCTCTCTCTCTCTCTCTCTCTCTTCCGTGAAGTAAATTTTAAAGATGGGGAGCGGGGGTGGGCTTGGCTGCCACATGACAGTTTTCATCAGGTGGAGCTGTTAAAGCAAAGTATTTGGAATTTCCAAAAGAGGTTTGACATCAAGAACTCAAATGTAATCTCTTCTACAACTGCTTGCATGTTGCATTTAGCTTCTCAGGGGAATGTATACAGGTAGTCGTCACTTAAGGACCTACCTGTTTAACGACCGTCGGGACTTAGGGCCGACGTCTCGGAGTCAAGCATCTCATTCTCCTGTCTCTTTCTTGTCTTGTCTCTTCTCATTCTCTAATCTCACCATTCTCAGTCAGTCTCGTTCCCGCAGTCTGTCAGTATTCACTACACTAGCGTTTGCAATGGGCACGCCCCCTTACCGTGAAATAACACAGGTCCTCGCTTATCAACCAATTTGCTTAATGACCTAGGAATGGAACTCAGTCGTTAATTGAGGTGTGTGTGTGATAAATATATAATATTAATTGTGTGTGTGTGTATACATGAAATAGAGTAGAACACACACTTGGATTTTTACCCCAAGCGAGTCCTCAGCAGAGCAGCATGCGTAGGTCCATAAATAGCTGTAGGTTAGTAAACGGGCAGATGACAGTCTGCTCTTTCCATATGTAACCATGGTAACCTGACCTCTAGACCTGAGCATCGAGCTCCATTTAGCCAAAGAGCAAGAAGGGAAAAGGTAGTTAAAGTTGTGATTTAACTTACTAATCACAACTACTCAGGTTCCTGTTATTGATTCAATTTTGTACTTGTGCTGTAATTATACCTATTTTAAACACACAGAATGTGTATTTCAACACACAGAAAATATGTCAATGAAGACCAGTTCAACATGATGGCACTAGAGTTAACCTTCTCTGTGATTTCCATTTGAATGTTGCTATTTGATAATTCTGCTGCTTAACATTTCACTTTTGACTCAAATGTTTTATACAGGGTGAAGGCCATTTATTGGGCCTGTCTTTTGATGGATGCCATCATTGTAGACTATGACTATTGATATATTGAAAGAGAGTAATGCACCGAGTAGGATAGTACTTTTCAATCATTTGAGAAAATGATTCCATCAACACATTTGTAATTAGATATTAAGTTGTACAAGTATTGGTATTTCTACTTAAGTACACTGTGGCAGTTCCGCCTGCCACACGCGAACCAAGTGGCGTTTTCAGGGCCCTCCAGCACAGAGACACAGAAGACGATGCGTTGTAGACATCAGTTAATTGCAGAGAGGAGGCTCGGTGGAACAAGCCGGGAGCAGATCGAACACGTCATGACAGGGCTCCTATCCTGAGTGTGTGTGAGGATGGGGGTTTTAACCTGTTGCTTGCTAACCCAACCAACGAGCAACTGGTATGGAGCCACCCTGACCCAATCACCTAGATCCAGGTCAGGTGTGGCTGCTCAAACCACACCATCCCCACACCACATCCAACCACCATCACAACAGTCGATCAGTGCCTCAAGAGAGTCAGCACCATGCATTTATACCCTAAGCCCCATACCGAAATGATTAATTAATCGAGTCAATTTATATGACATGACAATACATCATGTTTTGCAAATAGAAAATGAACCACCGCTATACAACAAAAATACATAGTCTAATTCTCCATCATATATAATGGTCCTTTTTAGCAGACCTAGAAGTACTGCAGAGGGTAGGAACAGAAAAGGAAGCATGTTGTAGAATATATTGCTTTTTACAATGAGAAATAAATGAATTAACCTGGCTTTTCGGCTGTTATTGGCATTTATTGAAATATGTACATATGGGATGAATTCTGGTGAAAACCATTAGTGTTTTCTAGAAGTATACACTTGGTCTAGTGTGTGCACCCACTAGCCAATCATTGGCATGTCATCTGGCCACTCTGTTATCAGGGCATGTGGTGTTGGCACCTGAGTGGCAGGTCAATCTGTCACAGGTGTATAGATGGGGAAAAGGGTGTATTTGGAATTTGCAGGGGGAGAATTCTCAGTCAACTGGAGTCATTTTTACAAGCCAGTCACAGAAATTGTAATTATAATTAAAAAAGATAGGCTATTGCAAACAAGGTCATTGTTACAGAAATTGGCAACAATATTTGGATAAATCCTATGACCAGGGACGGGCACGCATTGCTTGGATCAGTATAAAGTCACTTTCACTGCCCCATCCCTTTCTATGTAGAGTGTTATCTAAAGCCATTGTGTTGATCTTTAAAAGAGCTTTTCCTGGTGCCTCGGGATGCAGAGAGAGAGGAATCTTTAATCGTCACACAGAACACCACAACAACGCATGCATTCATGCAAACACACACATGCTTCGGATGGTGGCCGGTGAAATGGCTCCTCTGCATTCAAGCCAGGAGCAGTGGGCAGCATTCAACGACTGGCCCGGGGACCTGGTTACATATGTCCGTCGCCGGTCAGACGATGATGTAGTGCATGTTTTTGGTGGGGGTCCTTACCGATGTTACATGGAGGAAACCCCATGTGAGCACGGGGAGAGCATGCAAACTCCACACAAAAATGCCCCTAATTGGGAGATAACCCCCAGGAGCATGATACCAACAGCACCCCGGGCGGGAGTCGAACCCAGGACCTTCTTGCTGTGAGGCAGCAGTGCAATGCTTGTACTTCGATACATCAGCCTACCACCCCCTTTTTACTAGCCCTCGCTGTTGAAATGGCAGATTCCATCTTGTCGTACATAAAAGGGTGCTGTTTTGTCAATGGCTGCAACCCCAAATCTTCATATGACTGAATTCCCTGCAGTGGGGAAGGGTGTATTTCAATCCTTATTACGACTCCCACTGTCCTCATTTCTTACTGTTTGTCCTCTTTAGTTTTGACGTTACCAGCTTTAGGCTAATATTGTATATTTTTGGCTTTTTTCCTTATCTTCCAGCTACTGTAGAGTGCTACAATCCCAGGACAAATGAGTGGACGTATGTTGCCAAAATGAATGAACCTCATTACGGCCACGCAGGGACTGTCTACGGGGGTTATATGTATATTTCAGGTAAGTGACGCCTGGCAAGTCAAATAATGTGCTGTTCTGTTTTCTCTATTGCTTCTGGAATGATTAGAGGATTAAATGCCATGCACACATTCCACTTACATTAGACATGTGTTCTATTATTTGCAATGGTGACAGTTATTGGAGCAGTTTTGTATGTGTCTGTTCTCTTTTTTTCTATTTAATTGCAAAAAAAAAATAAAAACATTAGGCAACGCTATAACTTTTTGAGAGTTGTTGCTTAAAAAAAAAAAAAAAAAAAAAAAAAGACATGATGGTGTGCAAGATTGATGTTTAAGGTACAGTGTGTGAAATTACGTGGCATCTAGCGTTAAGGTTGCAGATCACAACCAACTGAATGGCCACCTCCGTGGAAGAGAGGGTAGCCGCAAAACTCGCAAAAAAAGCGCAAAAGGCCCTCTCTAGAGCCAGGGTTTGTTTTATCCGTTCTGGGCCACTGTAGAGGAAACATGGTGGTGCAGCATGGCAGCCTCTGTGAAGCATACCCGCTCCCTATGTAGATAAACAAGGGCTCATTCTAAGGCAACAATAACATGATTCTTATTCTTATGGGATTATACACTGTGGCAGTTCCACCACACGCCACCCAAGTGGTGTTTTCAGTTCCCTCTGACACAGAGACACAGGCGACGATGGGTTGTAGACATCAGTTTATTGCAGAGAGGAGGCTCGGTGGAACAAGCCGGGAGCAGATGGAACATGTCATTACAGGGCTCCTATCCTGAGTGTTTGTGAGGATGAGGGTTTTAACTTGCTGCTCGTTAGCCCAACAAATGAGCAACAGGCATGCAGCCACCCTGACCCAATCACCTAGATCCAGGTCAGGTGTGGCTGCTCAAACCCTCCCATCCCCACACCACATACACTGATTAAAACATACTTATGAATATTATATTCCATTTCTGCCAAGTCATTTACGTAAATTCTACACACTGCACCGTTAAGGAATGTTCTTTATAGCCTATAAATTCCTGTTTCATCATGTAGTTGCATTGAACTGAGACTGATACCAAATGTTGTGACAGGCTTCTTGCAGTTGGTGCTCGGGCTGTAACTTTCCAAGACATTGTAGCTGAGAAAGACAAATCATTTTAGGGCTGTAATAATTGAAAATGAGAGAGACCTCCGCACGCCATCTCCTTGGTCGAGGGATATTTACAATTATCTTTCATATCTTCTTGCACCCACTATTTTGTATACATTAGCATTTTGCAAATCCCATTAAAAAGCAGGAGATGACGCTGATTAAATGAAAAGACCCATTGAGAGTTTGTTTGTCCCAGACACATTGTTAATGCGAGGGGACTTGTATTTCTCGTCGGAAATAGTCATCGACAAAAACGTGTGTTTAGTTTTTTCCTCACTTGGCGGTGTACTACAATTTAGCATGCTATTGCTGGAATTCTTTCAGTCATAAAAAAGGTGGTGTAGACGTTTTTTTTTTTTTTTTTTTTTTTTTTTTTGGCTTGTCATAGGCTTTGGTTGCAAATAATCCTCTCTTGCTCTATATGAGTCACCTCCGTGCTTGTTCACCTCATAGGATTGGAAACAAATCCTTGGTTACGGAGATGAGTCCTAGTATCTGCAATGTGAGACTAATCCAAAGTGATGCTGGAGGAAAGGGAGGATGGATGGCAGCATGGAGAGGATGGAGGAAAGGTCTGTGTAGGTGTAACACCATGAGAGCCTGTCTTAATCCCCCCTGGCCCTGGGAACCATCAACATTAAGATAACTGGAAATCCTTAACATCAAACTGGTTCATGGCTCTCGTTTCAAATTCCCAAGAGGATGCAGGCCATAATTAATTTTAAGAAATCAAAACACACCACGCGTTATATCAGGGTGCTTTATGCAAAGACAGTTTTTTATTATTATTACTTTTGGTTAGTTTTGTTATTATTAGGAACTGACTATTTGATTTGAATTGCATGAGAATACAAGCATTAGTTATGATGTTCTCACTTGCAAATCATCAGCTCACTTCAATCCATACAGTCAATAGCCCCAAAGAATACACATGGGTGGTTTAACTTGATGATTACTTTTACAGGGTGGCAAAACCACCCAGAACAAAATGATAAAACTTGTCTATAAAATTTGTTCTCTTTTCTAGACATTGTATTTACCGCGTGTCAACAGGGAAATATTTGGGACCACACAAACTGCTTGATTTAGCAAGACTACTGTTACAGTTGACTGAAGATGAAAGGCACTTTCTTTTATTCCTTAAGAAAAAAGACGGAGGAATAAATCATTTATAGTAGTCATGAGCTGAGCTCATCTTCTGCTAGCCAGCTGTCTGTGTCTTCTTGCTTCTGGCAGTTCTCTTCCATGCATATTCATAGCTCATCCTGTTTGATGTTGTGAGGGCTAAGTGGTGCACGGTTTGGTTATGTTAACGTTTTTTTTTTTATGTTCGCAAGGATCCAGCAAATTGCAAGCCACCACCCATAGAGCATGGTACAAGTGCTACATCACTGTAACAGCTGGACTAACAGTGACATATAATATTCCCGGCTTTGAACCTTCTGTAGCTAAATCTTTATATTACTAATAATTCATGTTTGGATGCAACACCAGAGCTGGTCAATCACTTTCAATCAATTCTAGGGTTGTGTTGAGTCTGAACTCTACATTAAACACAATAATATATTACTGAACTTCAAGCAGCTCACATTTGTGCCATGCTCAGGAAAAGGGGTCTCTGTTCAGTAAGGACCGAAGGACGCCTGTGTTTTGAATGCCTTTTTGAAATGAAAGAGAAACGCTACGCTTAAGCGTAGTCGCTGTAACAACAGCCTGCTTATTTGGGCATCGTCATGCCTCCACCAGTGCTTTACAAATAATAAAACATCTCAAATACGGTATACGTATAGGTTGAGATAGACAACTTGGCAATGAATGGTGGTAAGGTGGAACCGTGGTGATGTTTTAGTTGAAAACATCACAGCAGCATTCTGCACCGACTGACGCATGTGAAGCAATTTTAATGAAAGATGGTTCAGCAGCAGCGCTATGCATCAGAGGGTTTGTGCAGCTCTGAGGGATCTACTGTATCTGGCCGTGCAAGGTGACCCATGCAAAAGTGCAGATATGTGTTTCAAGATTCAAGATGTGTATTTACAACATACCTATATATGCAGGCATACATACATACATATATGCAGTGAAATGTAATTGCAATGCACCTGGAGATTATGCACAAAAGACACAATTGCTAAGTAATTAAGAAATCAATTAACTAAGCTAACTGAACTAATAAGTACAAGGACACGATAGCTTAGTAAATTAAGTAATTAACCACTTACGAAACAAACTGATTCCTAAAACATATTTCAGTTTTTAAATATATTAAAATAAGCATAAAAAGGTAATATACTGAACGGGAATGCAAAATAGAAATAAGAGTGTGTCTCAGTGAGGACCTCTGGTGAGTTTAGCATTGACAGTCCTTATGGCTTGCGGGAAGATACTCCATCTCAGTCTCTCTCTCCCCACTGTGTGACCACGGAGGCGCTCAGCCACCTCCTCGTCGTCGTCAGTGATCAGGCCCACCACGACGGTGTCGTCAGCAAACTTGATGATGGTGTTGCTGCTGGACCTGGCCACACAGTCATGCGTGTACAGCGAGTACAGTAGGGGGCTGAGGATGCAGCCCCAGGGATCCTGTGTTCAGGGTGAGGGAGCTGGACGCGTGCCTCCCCGCCCTTACCACCTGGGGCCTGGCTGTGAGGAAGTCCAGGATCCAGGTACACAGCGAAGTGTTGAGTGCTAGCTCCCGCAGCTTGACAACCAGTGTGGTTGGGACTATCTTATTGAAAGTTGAACTGTCGTCGATGAACAGCAATCTCACATAGCTCCCCTTCCGGCCATCCAGGCGCGTGAGCGTGCTGTGCAGTACCTGGGAGACCGCGTCGTCCGTGGATCTGTTCGGCCGGTACGCGAACTGCAGCGGGTCAATAGTGCGGGGGAAGGAGGCGCTGATGTAGTCCTTTATCAGCCTCTCAATGCACTTAATGACCACCGAGGTGAGGGCCACCGGACCGTCGTCATTAAAGCACGCAGGAGAGGCAATCTTCGGCATGATGGGGGACTTCTTGAAGCAGGACGGGACCGCCGACTCAGTCAGGGAGGCGTTGAATATCCGAGTGAGCACCGGGGCTAGCTGATAAGCACAGGTCTTCAGTACTCGTCCGCAGCTTTCCTGGTGTTCACCCACATCAGAGTCCTCCTGACGTCATGCTCAGACACTGAGAGTGTGCGCTCATCCCCAGCTGTGTAACTCCAATTAGCCAGCGAGCTAGCGGTGTTGTTGCCAGCCTCAAACCGCGCATAGAAGGAGTTCAGTTCGTTGGCTTGGGAGGCGTCCACACTCGTGGCTGGTCTTGTAGTTAGTAATAGTTCGCAGCCCCTGACACAGGCGTCTGGTGTCCCGTTGCTCCATCTGTCGCTCCACTGTGTCGATGCTGGGCTTGTAAAGAGGAAGCAACGAGATGGCGGCATGGTCCGATTTCCTAAAAGCAGGGAGCGAGACGTTCCTGTATCCGTTCCAAAATTCTTTCTCCCTTGGTGGCACACGTGATTTGTTGATGAACATTAGGCAGAACTTTTGTAGGGTTCGCCCTGTTAAAGTACCCAACCACCACCACCACCACCAGCCGCGTCTGGATGTTTGTTCTGAAGTCCGCACAACACATTATATAGGTCTGATAGTGCTGTGCCTGCGTCCGCCCGCGGTGGAATATAAACGGCTGTGATGATGCCCGTGCTGAATTCCCATGGGAGGTAGAGTGGATGGCATGAGACAGTCAGCTGTTCCAGGTTCAGCGAGCAGGAGCTGGAGACAGTGTTGATGTTGTTGGGGTTACACCAGCGGAGGCAGACGCCCCCGCCCTTGGATTTCCCCAACTCCTCCGACCTGTCGGCGTGAAACACATAGAAGGCCTCGGCCGCATGTATGGCGTGGTCCGGCACCAGCGGGTTCAGCCATGTCTCCGTCAGGCATAGGATGCAGCAGTTCCTCGTATCCCTTTGGAATGTAATCCTCGGTCGAAGGTCATCCATCTTGTTCTCCGGAGACTGGACAATGGCAAGGAGGATGCTGGGCAGAGGACGCTGAGGTTGTTTCCTCATTATGGTCCGAATGTTGCTTCGTTTACCGCGTTTCTCCCGGAGCTGTTCTTCCAGGGAATGTTTTTATATCCACAAGCGCATTGCGGTCGTAGGAGATGAGTTTGGAGATGAGTTTTTGACCGACAGAGCGATATAAAGCAAAATAAATGCTAAAATGTGCATAATCACATGGAGCATTCGCACGGGTGACCACAAGGGGCGGAGCCAAGCAGCACATCCAGTTCCAGCAGCAGCACTTCCAAAACCTGTGTGTGTGTGTGTGTGTGTGTGTGTGTGTGTGTGTGTGTGTGTGTGTGTGTGTGTGTGTGTGTGTGTGTGTGTGTGTGTGTGTGTGTGTGTGTGTGTGTGTGTGTGTGTGTGTGTGTGTGTGTGTCAGTCCGGGTCAGCTCCGGTTTTTGCGGCCATGCTGCTGTGCTGTCTGAAGGCGTTGTGTCAGCCGAGTGAACCTGACAAACACAGTAACCTCAAAGGCCGTCACACCCCGGTGTGGGCAGACTCGCGCGTGACCATCGGACCAGCACAGCCCCGCATCGCCACTACACTCAGTTCATAGCGCAGAGACAGATCTTTATTGAGACGCTAAAACAAATATTCAGGTTTCGTCTGATCATTTAGAGCTGAAGTCTCTGATTTTAAAAACGGACACCCATAGACTGCAAATTAACTTAGCCATCGGGGTCATTAAAGTTACATGGACTCTGTGTGAATACCCTACGCTAAGGTTTTCTGAAATTCAATGCCTCCCTCCCAAGACCGCGGCCCCACCCATAACCGCACTGTACTGTAACTGCAATATTTGATTGACAAGCGTGGTGGAACAATGGTGAGGTGATGAGGGAGATTTATTTCTAAATTGAGGCACTTGTGGCAATATTCCTTTGCTGCGGGTAGAGGGTGAATTTTGCACACTTTAAGAGCCAAGGGTAATCGCAGCTCTACATTTTTAGCAGTGCACTGAAATGCCAAAGTGTATTAGATTAAGAAGGTGACATTAGGCTTTTAAGACATACAATTGAGCTGGCACTCTGGCCTTCAAGTCAATCTGGACCAGATGTAGGAGGACTAAATTTTATTATAGGGAATATGTGACTTTCCAGATACTTTCTGTCTAAATGGAAATATTTTTATATTTAGGTCAATTCAAACTTGAATGCTAAGACTTCAAAGGACCATACCATAAGGGCATCTGTATTATCCCTGACCGTTTTCCTGATGATAGTTCACATTTTCAAATCTATTTCTGAAAATAGGTGGTTGCCATTACCTAGAGTGAACAAATATAACATTACATTATGTCATTTATCAGATTTATTTTGTCCAAAGCGACTTACAATTATTCATACACCGATGGACACAGCCATCAGGAGCCGTTAGGGGTCAAGTGTCTGGCTCACACACAGCACACTTGAGCACGGTATGGTACCAGGAGGAGCCGGGGATCGAACCGGCAATCTTCCTATTACTAGACGTCCCACCCTTACCTCCTGAGCCACTGCCCGTCCTCCTAAATACACAACACAGCAACGCAAAATGTGTGTTATCATACAGTGATTGCCAGCTTGACTAGGATGTTGTTTCGGTAGGTGTCTCGCCATATGCTTTGGAATTTTCCAAAACCGGACAACGTAGAAGATATTAAAAAAAAAAAAAAAAAAGTAAAAATACGACCTTTCATCATGAAAATGTTCAGGGGTAAAACGTGTGCGCTGACGAGTGAACACGCTTGACACTGGTGTGGTAGTCTAAGAAAGTGGCTTCCTAAATGGAGTTGCCAAAACATCAAGGGTCGATCTTGACATCATATACATCATACACTTTTTGTTATATGCTGGAATATGCAATAAGAGGAGTCCGCCATTTAGCTGTGGCTGTCCACTTCTTTGGGTCCCATTTGTGCCGGCGCGGTGATCCAACCAGGCAGGTTTTGACAATAGGTCACAGCGGCAGCAAAAGTGTGTGTGTGTGTGTGTGTGTGTGTGTGTGTGTGTGTGTGTGTGTGTGTGTGTGTGTGTGTGTGTGTGTGCGTGTGTGTGCGTGTGTGTGCGTGTGTGCGCGTGTGTGCGCGTGTGTGTGCGTGTGGCGCGCGGTGCGCCGTTAGGGCGGATGCGGCTCACTGCAGACAAGTGAGTCTGTTCTTTTCCGTCTACGGAAAGACAAAATCGTTTGGACTGTGACTCCCTCTAGACGGATACAATTGGGGAGGATGTTATTGGTTTAAAAAGAATGATGATGCCAATCACAAGTCGCTGCTTCAAAAGGTCAGGCCGATAAGTTAAAATTAAACGACAAAAGCCTCTCGTGACAAATGGAATGGGACTCTGTTATTTCAGCGCTCCCTTGACATCACTTTGTTGCCGTACTCGCCACTGGTTAAGGGGGGGGGGGGTTCTTGCTATCTGAGGATGTGATCTATGAGTTAATATCCCAGATCTCTGATTAGTCATGGCAGCTGATTAGACCGCTCAGGGCTGAGTTCAATGGGAGCGCCGGGCAGGAGAGGGACTCTGGCTCTGTGCAGCGTGCGCTGCAAAGCCTCACGCTGCTGTATCTGCTCACAGCCCAGGCTGCACGAGGGGGGGGGGGGGGGTTGGGCTGGCTCTCACCCAGATGCATGCTGGGATTGTGTTCCTCTTTATTTTAAGCCTTCCCTGTAGACATGTCCTGTTTTTTTTTTGGTTTTTTTCCTTGTTTTTTTTTTTCTCTCCCCACTTTCCCTCGGTTTTGCGCATCCTGGCGTGTGAGGTCTCTGCTTCCACGACGGTGGTGTGCGTCTGCGACTGCCTGGTCATTGTGTCGACGGGCCGGCGACTCTGTGTCCCCAGCGTTTTCTGAAACGGCAGCGGAGGCTGTGCTGGCGTCGTTGTTTACTGCCTTTTTAATTGGGCGAGGGCTTCAAGGTCAGGTCGAGGACGACTGCCGGGGGGCGTTGGGCTTTGACCGTTCCCAGTGATGTGGGCTGGGCGTGATGTGGACGCAGTCGTCACGGAGTTTGGATTATGGGCTGGGTTGCAAAAAAAAAAAAATCAAAACTTCAAGTTTTGAATCAATTTGAAAATTGTGATACTTCATTTTACGCTTTAATTACGTACCACCATAGTCTCATATGCATCAATGTTACAGGCAATTGCCAGTTTGAAAAAAATAAATAAAACAGGAATAGCCGATGTACAAAAATAGACCATTTCCGAAGAAACATAGTAGTAATAAAATAATAGTAATAAGAAGAAATTATCCAAATATATGCAGAATATACAAAAAAATCTATATGTACAGGATAAGTTACAAGGCAGGAGCAGTATGATAACTTGAAATTTTCAAATTCTCATTATGTAAAAAATGTCAATATTCCAGTATAGCATCGTATCGCGAGCAATCTCGTCGAATCAAATTTACATTTTTATCCAACCCAGCAGGTCTCCAGATAAGTGGGCAAGAAGGCAGCATGAAACGGGGTACATCAAGGTTACACCCAAAGGACAAAGAATCACAGGGATCTCTGGTTGAAGCATAAAAAAAAAAAAAAAAAAAAAGAAGAAGAAAAAGAAAGGATGCGAACAAGCAAATGTTTGAAATAAACCTCAACCTCACGTGGTTATCTGGGCGCTCCATGTTTGAATCGATATTGAATCCAACCGTGACCCTTTGTATCAAAACCGAACGCCTAACTGCCCAATTCCCCGCCTTTGCGGCGGATGGATCGACCTCCGGCTCCGGTGTCCGTTTGATTGATTAACACAGATTTCTCCTGCTTACTGTTTATTTTTTCTTTGTTCGTCTTTTTTTTGTTTTTGTTTTTTTTGTTTCAGGTGGAATCACTCACGACACTTTTCAGAAGGAGCTGATGTGCTTCGACCCGGATGCGGACAAATGGACTCAGAAGGCGCCCATGACGACGGTGCGCGGCCTGCACTGCATGTGCACGGTGGGCGACCGCCTCTACGTCATCGGGGGGAACCACTTCCGGGGCACCAGTGACTATGACGACGTGCTCAGCTGTGAATACTACTCCCCGGCCCTGGACTTGTGGACGCCCATCGCCGCCATGCTGCGGGGCCAGAGCGACGTGGGCGTGGCCGTGTTCGAGAACAAGATCTACGTGGTGGGCGGCTACTCGTGGAACAACCGCTGCATGGTGGAGATAGTGCAGAAGTACGACCCCGAGAAAGACGAATGGCACAAGGTGTTTGACCTGCCCGAGTCGCTGGGCGGGATCAGAGCATGTACACTCACCGTGTTCCCCCCGGAGGACATCACGGGCTCCCCCTCCAGGGAGTCCCCGCTCTCCGCACCTTGAAGGGCTCACCTTTTGCGCCTGCCCACCCCCAGCCCCAGCGCGCGCGCACACACACGGACAGACACACACACACACACACACACACACACACACACACACATACATACATACATACATACACACACATACACGAATAGACACACACACCTTATAGACATTGTTTGCACTTCCTCTTGGGACTACATCTGTACTGCATCCCCGACTCCGCCTTCCCCTCCGCTGTGCAGAAACACACCCCCCCCCCCCCCTTCCCACGTACCGATACGGTTTAGCAACCTAATTACTATTAATGTTGCATATTCGGTATATTCAAGCAGGAAATACCTTAACTTGAAAAGTGACTTTGCAAATCAACTTTTCTACCTGATGTCTACCAAGTTTTATGTGGCGGCGTTTCTTTAGGCATTCTACCTTGTTGCGATCCGCGACGTTGACTACCACACTGACTGCTAGTCCACGCCGGTGAGGGGGCAGCTGAGCCCGCGGAGCAGAACCCAAACAGCTGATTTTTAACTCAGGGGTTGGCCCAGGCCCCATCTCCCCCCCTCTCCCCCTTTCCCTCCGTCTCAGCCTCTCTCTCTCTCTCTCTCTCTCTCTCTCTCTCTCTCTCTCTCTCTCTCTCTCTCTCTCTCTCTCTCTCTCTCTCTCTCTCTCTCTCTCTCTCTCTCTCTCTCTCCCTCCCCCTCCCTCCCGCAGTTTCAATCCTTTCCTGCTGTCCATTGCTATGAAACTGTTGACAAAAAGGTGTTTTCTAAATTTAATAAACAAGATTTTGAGAGAAAAAAAAAAAAAAATCCATTGTCTTTATTGCAATTTACGGCAGGTGCTTTCGAATCCATTGAACTCATTCAAACAGACTCCAGACCACCTCCATCAGCTCTCAGAAGACTTATCATGCTCCCTTTCAGCAAGTTGACGCAGGTCTCTGAGGTCCCCGGAACGTGTTTTTGAAGTTTTCTTTTGCTGATAATACCGCTCGGAGTATGCGTTCCAGCCATTGTAGCATTCCTCATAAAACCATAGCGTTCCAAAACGGGGCATTTCTCGCGTGCCGCAGCCCACGGTGCGGTCAACCTACCGTGGACACACACGGAAAGGAAACGCAGCAGAATGCATTTTTAAATACTTACATTTCCATCGTCTGCAGTTTTTTCACGGACAGTTGGTATTAGTTCCCCTTTCTTTTTAAAGATTTGTGCTGGTCCCTGCGGCCAACAGTGTTTTTCCTTAATGTTTTCTGAAACGGACAGCTCACAAAGAAACTGACTGGGTTGACTTTTTCCCACGCTTTGTGCGTTAGTGGACCCACCGGAGACCCAAATGTACTCACTGAGAAAAAGTGAGTCTTACATAATAAAATCCCCTTTAAGCTGTGAACGAGCAGCTAGGAATTGTACAAAATATGCTAAAAGGGAAACAGGTGGTTTTCTACTATTGTCTCCCTCTCCTGGCATGAAGACAGGATGGAACATTATCTCCAGTCTGCCCCACCTGTTCCTGCCGCATTCAAACCTTAATTATTCACCATATGGTGCTTTTTTAAATTTTTTATTTTTTCCCCTCCCCCCTGCTGTTTCAGGGAATAAAGGCCTAAGTGTTTTTGTCCGGTCAGTTTTGTGAAGTGCATTCATGACGTACAGTATTAATTGGCGATCTGGGATATGGTGTTGCTGAACTGCCGCCAGGCTTTATGATATCCTCATTAAGAGCAGTTAATGAAATGCTGCGGCAGTTCCCGGGGTTGTAAATCAGGACTTTTGCCCTTTTGCCTTTTCCCGCTCCGAGCGTTAAGCCCCCGCCCGCCCCTTCTGGGTTTTTTTTTTTTTTTAATTAAAATAGCTTTATTTAAACTCCCGCGACACCAGTTCGTGACACGGACGTTTCTTTTTATAGCATTTTTATAGCGTCCATTCCTGATGGTGTACATGAAGCCACAGTCGGCCTTGGCTCCCCGGTCGACTGTTTCTAGGAATTTCACGATCCTTTCACGTAATTGAATGTCACGCGGTGAGTCGGGAAATAGATAAAAGATAACGTCGCTTCGGACCAATGCAGGTGGAGTTGTGTGTTTTTTGTGCAAGGCCCGTATCCGTCACGTGATTCCGACGGAATCCGGGGGGGGGCCCTGGGGGTCGACCTCGCCCGACTTCTGAAGGCGTCTCGGGGGTCGACGGGGGCCCCGGGCGGGTCGACCTCGCCCGACTTCTGAAGGCGTCTCAATTAAAATGTATTTCTAGATTGCCAAAAAAAAATAATTCCACGTTGGAAACAGCGCGATGGGATGCGGAAACCTGCGTCTGTACGCGGCCAAATGAGATCCCTTCGGTCCCGACCAGCTCCCTGTGAACTCACGCGGTTATTTTGGGAGGAAAAGCTTTTCCTGGTGTCAAGTATGACACCCGACGATGTTTCTGTGAGGCCGGCTCCTCTTGTTAATGAAGCTCCACGTGATGTGTTATTATATTATATTATAGAGATGTTACCGCTGCTTCAGCCAATTCTGTCATCCAAAGACTACATTCTAGTTTGGGCTGTGATCAGAAAGGTGGTGTTATCAATACAGTCTTCCATAATGGACACATAAAATTAAAGTGTTTTTTAGAAATACAGGGTAGAGAAAATAAAAATCGTGTTGTTTTTTTTTTTCTTTGTAGTATTCATTGATGTTTTTATGTGTTATTATTATTATTATTATTATTATCATTACGCATTATTACATTCTTCCAGTCCGACATCTCTTGAATTCCAGCACCCCGTGCACAGCCAAGTGGCGCGGCCTTTGAACGTTTTAAAGTCGACATCAAATGATGCACGGGGAGCCGACGCTTCCCCTCCCCTCGCAAACCCGGGCCTCGTATTTTTAATGTGCCCTGAATGCCAATCCAACGGTGAAGGCGGGGACACACCAGCGCAAGATTACCTGCCACGTCCCTCCCCCCACCCCCCCGGCACCCCAGCGTCTCTGTCAGCAAGTTCTCCTGATCCATTAAGTATGGAGAGGTGTGTGTGTGTGTGTGTGTGTGTGTGTGTGTGTGCGTGCGTGTGTGTGTGTGCGTGTTTGGATTCTGACAGCACAGCACACGCTCCTGGCGTGGTGACTCCAGGGTTCCTCTGATCCCGAGCAGCAGATGATGACCCAGATTCTGTGGGGCTGCTACCACTATGTTCTGGTGGCAAAAATATATATATACAGTATAAAAATATATATATAAATATATACTGTATATATGTGTGTGTGTGTGTGTGTGTGTTTTTTTATCCTCTATGTGAAGCATGTTAGACATGGGGGCTGGGGGGTGACTGCAGCCAGTTTAATATTCTAATTTTCCTAATCTTAATCGGGCTGAGCTGTGTTCACTGGATGGATGCAAACGGCTGCTGAAGGACGTTGATTGGACAAGCTGGCACGGTGCCAGCGGCTCCTAAAGCCTCCGTCTGCAAATCCCGTTCACACACATGCAGCCCTGCTCCCCATGCAGCCCCTGCTCCCCTGCTCCCCTGCTCCCCATGCAGCCCCTGCTCCCCTGCTCCCCATGCAGCCCTGCTCCCCATGCAGCCCCTGCTCCCCTGCTCCCCTGCTCCCCATGCAGCCCCTGCTCCCCATGCAGCCCCTGCTCCCCTGCTCCCCTGCTCCCCTGCTCCCCTCCATCCATCCATCCCTTCATCCAGCCATCCATCCCTTCTGTTACCCATCCCTCCCTCCATCCCTCCCTCCCTCCCTCCCTCCATCCATCCAATCCCTTCATCCAGCCACTGTCCCTTTTTTTACCCATCCCTTCATCCAGCCATCCCTCCCTCCATCCATCCATCCCTTCTTCCATCCATCCAGCCATCCAGCCACCCCACCATCCCTCCATCCAACCATCCCTTTATCCATCCATCCATACATCCCTTCATCCAGCCATCCCTCCATCTCTCCAGCCATCCCTCCATCCATCCCTCCAGCCATCCACCCATCCCTTCACCCTTCACCCAGCCATCCCTTCATCCACCCATCCACCTGTTTATCCCTTCATCCCTCGATCGATCGATCCATCCCTTCATCCCTTCATTCATTCATGCCGCCGCCCTCTATAACCGCTTAGCCAGGTCGTGTCCATTTTCGCCTTCATTCTCTGTGATCGTGCGTTGAATGAACTGTCCCCATGTATTAAGTCTCATACTGTAAATCTGTAAAATGCTGGTAAGGGTGCGTCCAATCTCCCATTCTCTCTGTGATCTCCGCAGCAGGACCTCGGGGCGTGGCCGAGGGCGGGAGGGTGCCCAGACTGTGATCTCCAGCACTCACTAGAGCGTGGTGAGGATGAGGGTCGGCACCTCCCGATCCGAGGCCCCTGGTCCTCGCCCGGAAGGAAGGACGTCTTGTGCCCTCTGGGCGGGGGGCAGGGCAGCTGACCTACGTGGAGGAGTTTGGGTATCGGGGGTCGAATTCATTAGCGAGGCCAAGAGGGTCCGTACCGGACCTTCGTGCTTAGGAGAGAGCTGAGCCGAGAGGGAAAGCTCTTGAATTTAACCGTCCGACCCTCATCCACGGTGGTGAGCTCTGGACCATGACCGATAGAATAAGATCCCGGATACAGGCGACCAAAATGAGAGACACAGGAAAGGGTGAAGAATAAAAAAAAAGCTGCTCCTCCATTTGAGGTGGATCGGGCATCTGGTGAGGATTCCCCCTGGGCACCTCCCTTTTGCGGCACCAGGCACAGCCAATTGGGAGGAGACCCCGGGGCGGCTCTGGGGGCCTCTGGGGGGGGGGGGGGGGGGGGGATCGCTCAGTTGGCGTGGCAACGACTCTGAATCTCACAGGAAACGTCGAAGGAAGTTGCTGAGTAAAAAGGACGTCTGGGCCGCTCTGCCTCCACGCCCTGGGCCCGGATACACAGCACGATAAAGGATGGATGGATGGATGGACAGACGGATAGATGTATGGATAGATGAATGGACAAATGGATGATGTATGGGCGGATGGATGGATGGATGGATGGGTGGATGGATGTATGGACAGACGGATGATGTATGGGCGGATGGATGGATGGATGGATGGATGGGTGGATGGGTGGATGGGTGGATGGGTGGATGGACATCTGATTGTTTGTTTCCACTCCTGTATACTGTATATACTGTAGGCAGAGTAACATTGTGGGTGGTGTAATTGGGATTTACTTTGTCTGGCATCTGCTTTGTATCAATCTCAGTTTTAATATATAAATACTTTTTTTGCAACATGTTCGGACTCGTCTCTTTAAAACACGTACGATCACTTCAGCGCTTCATAGACTCACGGCGGCAGATGTTCCGAAGGGAAAGCGCGTTCACCTCCCCGAACGAGGCCGAAAGGGCGGGATTATTAGGCCGGCGTCCTCCGACGCCACTCCGCTACGTGCACTAAACGGGCACCCAGACTAAACACGCTCTTTCGATGCTCAGCGCACATTCCAACATATTAAAATTCTCTTTGTGGCTACGAAAAAAAAAAAAAAAAACACTAAAAAGCCCCGCTCATTATATAAATGCACCAAAGAGAGAGAGGGAGGCTGGAAAGTGGAACGCTTCGCTCGTCCGCCGACGGAGCACTTTACCCCTGGGGGTTGAACGCCGCCCGGGCTCCGGGCCCTCGCAGACACACGTGGTGGAATTAAAACACAAGTAAAAACAAAACAATGTTAAAGGGACGACGTCCTCGATTAGAAGCGACAAACAACAAACAAAACGCGGGTTTTTTGGCGGAGCGGGCGGGGCCAAAAGATCCGAAATCTGGAGGGGTTCCACGCCCCCCGGGGCCTTTAATTACGATTTTCGACCGAATTCCAAATGTAGGACCTCGGACGTGGCGCATAGAGCACGCCGTGGACCGGTTTTGGGCAAACAAACGCAGAATCACGTGGGAAGAAAATAGTTGCAGTGAGCGATCCGTTCTTCTGGTGATATGTCAACGCTGCAAGACAACCAGGCTGTGATGCCGGTCCCTCCGCGCCATTATCGAAAGCCGGATTTTGGGGTCGTAACGATTCCAATTTTGCCGGTATTCCCCACTGGGGAAAAAATTCCGGGACGTCTTATCCGCGAGCGGCGTTCAAAGGATGATTCGTTCTGATCGCCGGGTCGGGATGTATTCCATGAGATATTTGAGTTATTCCAACAGCCGGCGGAGGCTGTCACACGCGGAAAGAACCATAAGCAAGGCCGAGGGCCGCGGCTGCTGAAAAGGCCTTTTAGGAAATTAGATGGTAAAGTATTAAGACCACCGGAGGAGAAGTACACGTGTGACATAGTAATAGTAAACAGATCATACCGAAGAAGCAAAACAGGAAACGGGCGCAGAGAAGCCAGAGGTGGAGTCGGGATCCGGGGGCTTTGATGCTTTTTGATCTTGTTAATAAAATATGCGGCGTACGTCTCACATTCTTCAGCAGGAGGAGGAGGTCGTTGCAGCAAAAGCAGCCGGCGTCGTAGGGATGGATGGAGCCCCAGCGTTGAAATGTTTTGGGCGCGGCGACTGCGGGGCCAGCGGGGATCTTGTGATTGGGGCGTTTTCAAGCGTCCAGGCCTTTAAAGTGGTAACCCGTACGATCGCCTGCGTGTCGTCTTCGCTCTGAGACGCTCGCCTCCTTCTCTCCAGACTGTTCCTTTTTCCAATTGATTGATTGATTGATTTGTTGGGTTTTTTTTGTCCTTGCTTTATCAAATTCTTGCCGGGAAAGAAGGACCCGCAAGTATGTTGAATGGCATTTTCTTAAAGAGCGCTGGCTGCAAAAAAAACCAACATTTTTTCGAATAAAAATAATAATAAAAACATTTGATAGTGTGTATTAATGTATATTTGACACCGGACGGACGGACGGACGAATAGATGGATAGATTATAGACAGATAGATGGACAGACAGACATCAGACAGACATCAGACAGACAGACACCGCATCCATCACTAGCCAGGAAATAATAATAATGAAGTAACACATGAAGTCAATATAAAATGGCAAATTGATGAATGCATTAATACACATTTTTGTGTATCAATGAGCAGTTTGACCTTGGCTCGACCTCCCGAGGCCATGTGGTCCACTGCTTTATTTGTCTTGCGACAAACATCTGAGGGATCCACTATATTGCTCTGTTGCTGTTGTTGTGTGTGTGTGTGTGTGTGTGTGTGTGTGTGTGTGTGTGCGCCAGTGATTGACAACGCTCTTGTTCAAGCTGAGCCAATATCAACCTCCGCAGCCCACCGTCCTGCGTGACTCCAGGTTGCCATGGCTACCCGGCGCCCCATGTAGAAACATGGACGAGGATAAAAGACTTTCTCCTTCATGAGATGCTCTCACCAAGATTCAAGATTCAAGATTTTTTATTTGTCACATACATATACATACTTTCATACATATATGCAGTGAAATGTAATGCAACGCACCCGGTGATAGCACACAATATGTCCTAGGAAAAAAAGAAATAAAAGTAAAGAATTCCTTTCTAATACACCGACTTACTGACTCCTAAAACGTAATACAGTAAGTTGAATACTTATAGAATAAGATAAAAATATATAGAATAAAATACAATAAAAATAAAATGAAATAAAATGGAATAGATAGAGGGAATATGCCTATGTACGTACAGATATGTGCAATTCTTGAATCTTGAATCTTGAATATTATTATAATTCTTATAATCTGATTGGTTCTTTTTAAAATAATTCTCATTAAATTGATCAATTTACTCGTTTCAGTGGTCTACAGCTATTGGCTCTCCTTGAGGGGCTTTCATGCTCGACGCAGCGGAGCTTTTTTCCATCCTCCTCTGGTGCTTTTTGTGATAACGACACCTGGTGGTGGGATGGAGAATACGTGGACGTTTGTCAATCGGGTTGTTATGCCAGTGACGTAAAGGAAGCGCACACAGCATGTTCTCGGGTGGTGTGGCGTAAGAAGGCCTGCATCTGCACAGGGTTCACAGCGTGTTCCTCGGAGACACGCGTCGGGCATGACCGGCCCTCTTTTCATGCACACACTGTTCCTGTATATACTAAATATACTGTATATATTATATCGGCATCCAGGGAGGGCGTTCACTGGAACTGAAATCCCCGGTAAACCTTCTCTGTCTTTTATTTAGCTGATTTTATACTGTGTGTGTGTGTGTGTGTGTGTGTGTGTGTCTGTCTGTTTGTCCGTCTGCGTGTTTGAGAAAGCCGCAGTATTGTGCACAAACCCACAGTCAATTTCCTAACGTTCACTTTACCGTCTGCACGACCTCTAACTAAGCAAAACAAATGGAGAAGAAAGGTCTGGACGAGAAAGCTTTATTTTTAGTGAATTCAATTCAAAACCATGCACCAAAAACCATATAGTGACTTTGCTTTTATTTGATGGAATTAAAACAGAAATGAATGGAACAATAGAGTTGCAGTCACTGACCAATTCAGTGAAGTCAAACCTTTCCTCACAGCCTTGAATAAAACGTGATAACATGCATTTTCAATTAAAGGGGACCTATTAAAGTCCTTTTCGACAAGTTCATATCATATCCGCGGTTATTTTATTTTATTTTTTTGCCGAAAACACCCCTCAGACGATGCATTCTAGCCATTGTAACATGCCTCAAAACCCCTCCTGTTCCTGACACACTGTTCCAGTGTCTCTTCGCTCCTGAGGCCCCCAGCTCTGTGAGCCAATGGGGTTTGAGCTTGAGCAGTAGTGTTCCGTTGAACAAATTTGAGGCGAGGAAAAAGCGATCTTTTCTGAATCTTCACTCATTCGATCGACAAGCCCTCGTTTGAAAGTTTCCTGACTCTCGTAAGGCAAGGCACTGCTGCCCCGCACAAGAAGACTGCACCAGGCTTTTTTTTGTTTGTTTCATTCAATTAGGACGTCGGAAAATCAAACAAAGTAAAATATTGTTTATTGAAGAAAAAAAAACAGACAGCAGAATATATATATTTTTTAAATACTTGGATTTCCTCTCATCTGCAGTTTCTTCACGGACCGCCGGTATTAATTCCTCTTTCTTTTTTAAGATTTGTGCTGGTCCGTGAAGCCGACAGAGCCCTCCCCCGTGCTTAGGGGGCTGGGCGGCGCTTGGTAGTTCTCCAGCCGTGGGGGGAGTCACTGGGATGGGGGAAGGCGGTTCTAGTTCTACCCCACGGAGACGTCGGCAGGAGACACAAACCCCGGCGGGGCTGATTCGAGACACGTTTACCGAAAATATCCAGCTCACAAAAAAAATACTGACTTTTAAAGGTTGTGCGTTAGTAGCCCCATGAGAGCCCCACACGGATGTGCACAAGCACCGAGACGGTGAGTTTCTCATCACAGGTCCCCTTCTGAGAGGCGTTGTGGAAGGTGCGAGTAAAACAGACTAAGCCACTTCTCAGGTTCAGGAGAAGCCCTGGTGTCTCATTTGCGAATCCTGAGTCACACGAACGATGATGGTGACTTGCGAGGGGAGCAGCAGACGCAGGAAAACTCGCCCCGTAAACGACGACAGTAAAATACCAACAAAGCCGCGGGCGGCGGATACGCAGGGTCCAGGGGCAGTCGGACCTTGGTTAAAGTTCAATGGACGGGTGCGCTTTGGCTCTCTGTAGTGTGCTGCGGCTGCAGAAGTTCCTTTGTCCAGCCTGGTTACAGTGTAATTCTACGACTGGGCGGTGTTTGCGGCTGCGGGTGGGTTTCCTGCGCCGCGGTCATCGTTCTGGGGCAGGGCTGCATGATTATGGCTGAATCGGTAATCACGATTATTTTAGTCAGTCTCATAATCGCGATTATTCATCGCGATTATTCATCGCGATTATTCATCCATTCCGGGGAACATTCAGGCTGGAGCCCTAATAAAAAAAAAAACTAAAAAAAAACATGAGGCCCGAACGTAAGTGACTCAGTGTTGGAGGCCGGCGGACCAAGCCACAGTGGCGACATGGGTGAGTGTCGCAGGGTGAGGCAGTGATTCATCACGACTTGGAGCTGGGAGTGTTGTGTCATCACTTGTCTTGCGTACAGAACAAGACCAGCTGTACGCTAAAAATCCTCCCGAAACACAATTCTGCCTTTTCTGCCGCTTGTCTCTTCAACAGTCAAGCATCAGTCACTTACAAACACGTAGTAATGCCCCCCCCCCACCTTAGTCATTACTACACTTCAAGGATCGATGGATCAAGTGTTTTCCGCTTGTTTCGCTGGTTCAAATTGTCATTTTCACTCCATGTCTACGAATCATCAAAGCGATAGAATACTTTTCAGCTGTATTTTTTTTTTTACCATTTTCATTTGTGTTAATAACCATTCAAATATGAAGGCCCACTTTTATGAGTAGATTGAAAAAAATGTAACTATAATGCGTGATGTTGTTGATGACACTAATGACAAACATACAATACGTGATAAATAAAAAAAATACAGTTTAAAGAACTATAAATATATATATAAAAAAATCGAAATGAACCTCATATAAAATATTTTATAAAACACCACCGTATCAAAGGAGAACGCCTGTTGCTCGTCAGAGCAATCAACGGGCAACAGGCAAGTCACCCATCCCCCAACACACACACACACACACACACACACACACACACACACATACACACACGCACGCACACGCGTGGGGAAAGCCACGTGGAAAATAACAAAGTACATTTGTCAAGTATTTGTACTAACATAAGCAAATTCTGTTTCAAAGACTTTCCACTTTTTTTTTTTTTTTATCTGGATTTATATTTGTATACATATAGCTTTGAAAATACGAAATTATATCCATGTACATTCTTTAAATCAGGATTTATGTTTTTATCTATGAAAGGCAAGAACACGCTAAGCTCAATACCACAAGTACTTTTACTTTCAGTACATTAAGGGCTCGTACTTATCTACTTCTACAGAAGCAGAAACCTCAACACGTTACTTTCATCCTGTGCGGCAACGTGTACTTTAACTTCAGCAGACGCTCTGGGTACTTCCTGCGCCGCTGTCTTTAGTGTGCGGGTGGAGCAAAGACACCTGGCAGGAGAACAAATCAGTGCGTCGTGTGTTTGTGGCTTTTGCCTCCCCAAACCGCCCTCCCCCCCGCGAATAAAACCAGAAGCAAACAAGCCGACGCACGAGTGTATGTACGGCATCTCATACAACGCCCAGTCCCGCCCCCGGCTCCGACTGCGCCCCCTGCGACTCGGCCGCCTCCCGCGTGGAGATCCTGGCCGCCGGCGTCCTCTTGGCGGCGTACTTCCAGAGCAGCGCGGCGAGCAGCAGCAGCAGCAGCAGCCCCAGGGCCCCTCCGATGAGTCCCGCCCGCAGCGAGCCGCCCCTGTTGCTGGACTCGTACCTCGCGCAGGATCCCTCGCTGGCGCCGGCGTCGTTCACCGCAAAGACGCAGACGTCCGCGCCGGCGCCGATCCCCTCCACGGCGCCGCTCCTCCGCCCCTCCCCGAACACCTGCCCCCCCCGCCCGTCCACCGTCACTTTGTAGGAGTTGACGCGCGAGTAGGGCGCGCACCACGAGACCACCACCCGCGAGCCCTCTCCGGACACCCTCTTGATGCCGGGCGGGTGCGGGACCACGTCGTCCAATGTGATCCCCGGGCACAGGCAGCCGGTGGAGGCGGCCAGCTGGGCGCAGGGCGGCTGCGACTCGCTGCAGACGTCGTGGCGGCACGGCTGTTGGCCGGGTCCGGCCGTGGGGACGGGTGCGGGCGGAGCGACGGTGGTCGTGTCCTCAAACACGTCGTAGTAGTCCTTCAGGAGAGGGTCCGCTGGCCCGGGCTCGGGCCCGCCGGGCTTGGGTCCCGCGCCGCCGTTCGTCCTGGGCTCGACCGCTGGCGGCGGATCAAAGGAGGCGCAGGCCCCAAGGAGGGCCAGGACAAGGACCAGCGAGGGACAAGCCGATTCCCTGACGGCAGCCATCACGATGTCTGGAAAAATGAAAGCAGTTACATTCCGTTTGAGTAACGTGAATCGGAGACTTGGCAATCTGTTTCTGCTTAACGCAGATTAGTCCACTGGGTCTCTTAACGTCAACATATTCAGAGACTTGTGCTTTGGATTATCCCCAACTCACCAAAAGAAAACTACTCCCGTGATGCTTTGTGGAACGCGGGAACGGTGGGTATGACGGCCTCTGTGCTATGGAGCGAGGGGCTTTCGCCGCGGATTTCATGCGGAAAGGTCTATAGACCGCGACACAGGCGGCGAGCGTGAACGGCCTGGAAAGGCAGCTCGTTGAATTGAATGAGTTAGAGCAGAAAGAAAAACTGACGCCGCTTTGGCTTGAACCGGGGAAATCAACGTGTTTATACGCGATGTACACATTCACCGCGTTTACTCAAACACAGCTGCCACAATAGCCCCCGTTTGTTGAGCTGCCGCGGTGGATCAGCATTCCAGGGCGGCATTGCACAAGAGGCCCTGGTGGCTCCACACCCAGAAACACAGAGCCGCTCTGTCAGCTGGATCCACTTACAGAAAAACTGCCTCTCAGGCCATTTGCACCAGTCCCCATACACATCTCCACGGTCCACACACACGACGGCAACAAGATGATAACACGGCGGCACAAGAAGAGTCCGTTCAGACCCCAAAGATAAGTCACCGGCGCGTGAGACTCCTGATGTACCTCACGCGCTTAAAACTAAAGAACAAAACAAAACAAAAAAAAACAAACAAACAAACTCATGACGACTCCTGGAATCAACATCTGTCTACTGCGGCTGAGAATACAAAAAAAAAGTCCTCACACTCACCTCTGGCTTCTGGTTCTGAATCTGAGTGCGTGCAGTGGTCGTCGAGGCGCTATGTCATTCTGTCCTCCGTGCGTCTGTGTTGCTTCCACTTGCTCTCTCTCTCCCTCTCTCTCTCCCTCTCTCTCTCGGATGGTTCTTTTTGGTCTTTATGTATTTTCCATCTTCCTAAAAATCCGCTCTCCCCTCCCTCTTTCTGCCCTCCCCCAATGCCTCTCTCCCCCATTCACCATCCTCCACATCCAGCCCCACCTCCCTTTCGATCTAATAGTGCGCGCGCGTGTGTGTGTGTGTGTATGCGTGCACACCGGGCTAAGTTTACTCATTTCGAAATGCGCAGTGGTCTGCGACGGCCCACAAATTCCTCCCGCATTCTTTTGGAGTGTGCAGGTTACCCGGTGCGTGCCTCACAAAATTAATGAGGCTCCCGACGAATACCTTTAACCAGAACCCGCCTGACACATTGCCAAAGCAGGAGGCATTCAGAGGAGGTGACCGGGGGACCGGACTGGACTTGCCTATTGGCGGGTTTTCGGTTGATGTGCAACACCAATGAATCATTTTTTAAACTCTGTATTCTATCGAACACCCCGTCGACATCCCGAGGGAGGGATGGTTGGCGCTTCATCGTGTCCATGAATGGGAGGACACCAACGTGTCCCATGCGTTCTCATTTCCCCTCGGAGCTCAGGTGTTTACATTCCGTCTTCATTCCACCTTCTATGGAAGCGGTGACACACCCGGCTCAGGCCGCGACGTCTCATTAATCACCCTCACCCACTCATCACCCTGCGGCCTTCACACACTCACCCAGGCATCCGGCCCCGCGCGGACCGCGGCGAGGCGACACGACCTAGTCCAGACAGAGGATGGCGAAATGTTTGGAGTGACGCAGCTGGGCTCATTTTTTCGCCTGCGTTTGGACGAGGCCGAGCGCTGGGGCCCGGGGGGGGGACAACAGGTTGCATCACGATGACGCTTTGAATGCGCGAGCAAACGTGCGCTGGAGCCGCAAGTGACGTCATTTGTTGAGCAAGACTCAGCGAGTTCATTTGTAGTTGGGGACATTGAGGGGGGTGTACTTTGAGGGAATTAGGACGGTTAATTATTCTCCTCAACCCGTCCGTCCGTCCATCCATCCATCCATCCGTCCATCCGTCGGTCCGTCCGTCCATTAATTCATTTGTTCATCCATCCGTCCATCCATCCATCCATCCGTTCATCAATCCATCCATCATCCATCCATCCATTATCCATCCATCTATCCATCCATCTGTCCATCCATCCATCCATCCATTCATTCGTTCATCCATCCATCCATCCATACATCCATCCATCTGTTCATCCATCATCCATCCATCCATCCATTCATTCATTCATTTGTTCATCCATCCATCCCTCCGTCCATCCATCTATCCATCCATCCGTCCGTCCATCCATCCGTCCATCCATCCATCCGTTCATTTATTCATTTATTAATTAATTCATTCATCCATCCATCCATCCATCCATCTGTTCATCCGTCGGTCCGTCCGTCCATTAATTCATTTGTTCATCCATCCGTCCATCCATCCATCCATCCGTTCATCAATCCATCCATCATCCATCCATCCATTATCCATCCATCTATCCATCCATCTGTCCATCCATCTGTCCATCCATCCATCCATCCATCCATCCAGCCATTCATTCGTTCATCCATCCATCCATCCATCCATCCATACATCCATCCATCTGTTCATCCATCATCCATCCATTCATTCATTCATTCATTCATTTGTTCATCCATCCATCCGTCCATCCGTCCATCCATCCGTCCGTCCATCCATCCGTCCATCCATCCATCCATCCGCCCATCCATCCATCCGTTCATTCATTCATTTATTAATTAATTCATTCATCCATCTCTCCATCCATCCATCCATCCATCCATCCCTCCATCCGTCCATCCATCCTTTCATCCATCCATACATTCATTCATTCGTTCATTCATCCATCCCTCCGTCCGTCCGTCCGTCTATCATCCATCCATCCATCCATGTATTCATTTGTTCATTCATTCAACCATTCATCCATCCATCCATACATCGTCCATCCATCCATCCCTCCATCCATTCGTTCATTCATTCATTTATCCATTCATCTATCAATCCATCCATCAATCCATTCATTAATTCATTCATTCATTAATTCATTCATCCATCCATCCATCCATCCATCCATCCATCTATTCATTCATCCATTCATCCATCCATCCATTCATTCATTCATTCATCTGACCCTCACAAGGCCCACACAAAAGACAGACATGTACATTTTCTATCAATTTTCTGTGATTTAGGGATATTACACAGAACTGTGACGGTAAATATATGACATTAAATACAAACCTGTACGATGTCAGACCAGAGCTACAAGCTACAATTCGAACGATATGGTGAGAAACGGACCTTAAAATGGTCTCCAGGTCCAGCTGACAAGACATATTTTTGTCCCAGGTTGCTTAAATTTTCTATATTATGTATTTCAAGGGGTTTATTTGTCACATACATATACATACTTTCATACATATATGCAGTGAAATGTCAATTTCACTGCAATTATTTGTTGAAGCAGTGGCACTATCATCCTTCCTGAGGACAGTTTCATTTTTGAACAAATCTGGTGACGAATTTCAAAGCAGACTCAAAGATCAGAGGCAATGCAATGTGCTGTACAGTAGATTTTGGGTTCAGGAATTACAGTATATATAGTCAACAGTTTATGCTCTGTTAGGACCTTACGTACTTTTCAGGGCGACAACGATGATGCATTTGCTTAGAATCTCTGTGACAAGCAATGCTGATATGTTGTGATATGATTGTGATTGTGATTGTGTGCCACTGTTCAAATAAAAACAAAAGCCATTACCTTATCACCACGAGACCAGCGAACACGTCCCCTTCTAACATTCGGCATGATTACTTAATAGGATTGTTGATCTGGGAACATGCGCTACTTGTGCAAATCACATTATGCAACGAGCACAATATGCAAGCCGAACCCAAGCAGCGGAAAAGCTGCTCCGGCTCTGCTTGGCGAACTGGAGAGGTTCCACTCCCCCTATTTAACCAGATGTACAAACACACGGCACGCCGCTGTAACGGCACGAAAAGAGAGAGAGAGTTTCAGCCGCAGCACTGGGAGGCCAGGTGCGACTTTGGCAAATGATTTGCCAGGTCAGGTAGGAGGTCTGACAAACAGAAGCAGCTCTGTATGGGAGCGAGGTGGCGCCGCTCCTGGTGCCGCATTCCACCGCAACTCAGGAATTGGTCATCGCAAGTCGGTAGATCCTGAGCTTCTGAGCAGTCGAATGGTGCAAACGTTGGAGCCGGAAAAAAAAACCCAACCATATTAAACCTCCTCTTCAAAAATGGGAAACTTGCATTATGAGTGTATTTTCAACATGTTTTGAGGAACAGCAGTATCGCATTTTATTGAAAACTACTTTTTACAAATGCTTTAGTACACCCGAAGCGTAGCTGGGAGTCTAGATCGCGGAGGACTTAAAATGGACTATACACACAGACAGTTAGAGAACAGTTACACTAGTTAGTACAGCTCGTGGCTCCTCCATATTTCGGAGAATTTGTCCGCCCTAATCATCGTTCAAACCTGCCTTTCTCCCTTCCTCGTCCACGCCGTCCCTGTCCTGTCTTGCCTCGTCCCGCCTTCCCGGACCCGTCCGCCCGATCCTGCCCGGCCGGGTCTCCCCCTCCGTCACGCCCATTGCCTCTCAATCAAACTGGGTTGTTGAAGCCCGTCTGCCAGTTGTCTGCGTGTCGTGTGTGGGGTCCCCTAGCCCTGGTCCTAACAGTACGATCCGCCCACAACATGGACTCGGCCGACACAGAGGCGCTCCGCCGTGC